>NC_139255.1:41464262-42064262 GCF_977018435.1 Lepisma saccharinum | reverse complement strand
GGTAGTTAGATTGACGTCAAGTTTGAACTTGGCTGGCAATAGAAATTTGGTGAAGTTTACGGTGTTACTATTTTGATCTTTTTGTGCATGGGTGTGGGTTTTCTCTTAATGTAAATATACTCTTCCTAAATTACCTTTAAACGTTAACATTAGAGTTAATGAGCTACATTAGAACCAATGTTCTTAAAGTATTTAGAATCGGGCAATCAGAGGCGTCTCGTGAACGCATGCGGCTAATGCTGCGCATGCGTCAATTGTGGGAGAAAGGACAGCTTGCTCTGCGACGACATTAATGAGCATTTCTACATTCAAATTTCTTCATATAGAAGTATTTATTTTACACGAGAGCGCTGAACTAAGCTTATATTTTATTTCTTGGATCTGAAGTGACGCATGCGTCAATTGTGGGAAAAGAATTATTACATTCTTTCACTTCAGATCCAAGAAATGTAATATAAGCTTAGTTGAGCGCTCTCGTGTAAAATAAATACTTCTTCTATATGAAGACATTAGAATGTAGAAATGCTCATTAATGTCGTCACAGAGCAAGCTGTCCTTTTCCCCACAATTAACGCATGCGTTCACGAGACGCCTCTGCGGACAATAGTTTAATTTATTGGCTGACAACATAAACAAATTTGCATACATATGCAATCCTACCCTCCGAAATGAAATCGCAAATACGCCACTGAGTGGACGTCTCCTCCAAGAACAAAAAGCTTAATTCACACAGTGATGATATGATGAAATTGATGAAGGGTCGCTCACAAGGAACACTAATGTCCAAGTCGGGTTTCGAACCATGGATTCGTACCCTGCTGCTGCAGCACACTCTTCTAACCACTCCGCAACGGATGCCTGCGGTAAGACCTTGACCGCCATGCAGGAAACCTGGGTTCGATTCCAGGGATAGGTGATCACAGGAATTTCCCGTTCAAGTCTCTGCATAAGCGCTTCTGGGGCTCACCTAGCCTCTCATGAATGGGTACATGGGAGAAGACTACAAGAGGGTGGTGCTGATCACATCACCACCACGACGACCGAGATGAAGAAAGTGTGGAGCCCTGCCTTCACAGTCCCTGCCTGATTTTATGGCAAAACACAGGAATGATTTTGTCTTTTTACTGAAAAATTTACTAAGGAAGAAGCTCCGACCTCCGACGCGCTACGACGCCAGAGGTTGTGGGTTCGAATCCCGGCATGGGCGTTCTTTCATCATATAATTCATCCTCATCTTTGCGATTCGCCAAAAGTGGCAGAAAAGCGAAATAAAATAAACTTAAATCAAGCAATGAACTAAAATAAAATTTTGAAGTAAGAAATGTACAAAATGATATTTCAAACGCCATTGCTAATCTTTCTTCTGTACTTCACCTGTTCGTTTCCTACTGTATACTATATTTGCTCGTCCCTAGCACATGATAGCATGTTTCACTGTACATAGAGAGATGCGAGCGAAAGTGAGATTTCCCCAACGCAATATGGTTCCGGTCCATGGTTGCCCTTGGTTACTGCACCTCGAATCACTACCTCATGGAAAAAACCAACGAGAATGGGATTCAAATGAGCCTTAGGCTTCCACTGGCCAGTATGAGCTCTGAAAGGGAATATTTCTCTCTTCGGACCAATTTCATTTCTGCTTCCTCGTTATCCTAATGAGATGCTTTATTATGCATCCTTTTCGTGCTTCTTGTTTGTGGGGAGGGAGGTTTTAAAATATCCAACAGACGGAAAAATCCATTTGATGTCTCTGTATGCTCACTACATCATCCTTCGTATCACTGAGAAAACATACATAATGTTGCATATCTTCTCCTAAACCTTCTACAGGGTGTTCCAGAAGTCCTATTTGCATGTATGCTGTTGGTCTGTGGAAAATTGGCCGGTATTCGGTTGCTTGGCAATTTCGTTTTCGTATCCCTGCTCTGAAGGTCACGTGGAACGCTCGCTCAGATTCGCATGTTGAACCTTCATAATTCTATACCTTGTCCCAGCTAATTGTGAAGCAAGGCCGCGCATAGCGTCAGAGAAGGGGAGGAAATCGAGTGGCCAGAGCGAAGCAGCACACGCTGCTGGGAAGGCTGGTAACTGCAGTCGCTTTCCCCTCCACGCAAACCCGTTCGATATCACGTGTTCATTGGTGGAGCCGTCTCGCGTCACTACTTGCGCAGAGACTTGTTTCCGTTTGCCTGCTCCACAGTTAGCTGGGACAGAGTATAGTCTCATTTGTTTACGTTCAGACTGAACTTCTTCGTTCTGATCTAATTTGTTTGTGTTCAGGCTGAACTTCCTTTGTTCTGGTCTTATTTATTTGCGTTCAGTCTGAACTCCCTTTGTTCTGGTCTTATTTATTTGCGTTCAGGCTGAACTTCCTTTGTTCTGGTCTTATTTATTTGCGTTCAGCCTGAACTCCCTTTGTTCTGGTCTTATTTATTTGCGTTCATGCTGAACATCCTTTGTTCTGGTCTTATTTATCTGCGTTCATGCTGAACATCCTTTGTTCTGGTCTTATTTCTTTGCGTTCAGGCTGAACTTCCTTTCTTCTGGTCTTATTTATTTGCGTTCAGCCTGAACTTCCTTTGTTCTGGTCTTATTTATTTGCGTTCAGTCTGAACTCCCTTTGTTCTGGTCTTATTTATTTGCGTTCAGTCTGAACTCCCTTTGTTCTGGTCTTATTTCTTTGCGTTCAGTCTGAACTTCTTTCGTTCTGGTCTTATTTCTTTGCGTTCAGTCTGAACTTCCTTCGTTCTGGTCTTATTTCTTTGCGTTCAGTCTAAACTTCCTTCGTTCTGGTCTTATTTCTTTGCGTTCAGTCTGAACTTCCTTCGTTCTGGTCTTATTTCTTTGCGTTCAGTCTGAACTTCCTTCGTTCTGGTCTTATTTCTTTGCGTTCAGTCTGAACTTCCTTCGTTCTGGTCTTATTTCTTTGCGTTCAGTCTGAACTTCCTTCGTTCTGGTGGTCTTATTTCTTTGCGTTCAGACTGAACTTCCTTCGTTCTGGTCTTATTTCTTTGCGTTCAGTCTGAACTTCCTTCGTTCTGGTGGTCTTATTTCTTTGCGTTCAGTCTGAACTTCCTTCGTTCTGGTCTTATTTCTTTGCGTTCAGTCTGAACTTCCTTCGTTCTGGTCTTATTTATTTGCGTTCAGTCTGAACTTCCTTCGTTCTGGTCTTATTTCTTTGCGTTCAGTCTGAACTTCCTTCGTTCTGGTCTTATTTCTTTGCGTTCAGTCTGAACTTCCTTCGTTCTGGTCTTATTTATTTGCATTCAGGCTGAACTTCCTTCGATCTCGTCCCATTTGTTTGTGGTCAGGCCAAACTTACTTCGTTCTGATATCATTTGCTTGTGTTCAGACTAAACGTACTTCGTCATGGTCTTATTTGTTTGTGTTCAGACTGAACATCTTTATTCTGATCTCATTTGTTTCTGTTCATTCTGAACTTCCTTCGTTATGGTTCATTTGTTTTCATTCAGGTTGAACCTTATCCATTCTTGTCTCATTTGTCGACGTTCAATTTTCATTTTCTTCAATTTGGTCTGAGATTGAACTGCCTTCACTAATTTTTGGACTTTATTTACGTGCAGAAAGTTGAAAATAGACGTAATAAGAAGTTAACTGAAAAACAGTAAAGGAATGATTGAGCAGTTGTATTCTAGACTGGAGTCAATATATGAATTACACATCTTCTTTCCAATGGTAACTTTTCCGTCAATACTAGTGGTAATTAATATCTTAACTAAGCCGAATATGCACGACTTTTACATAGTTTATCAAAAGATTGAAAGAGGCAGGAAGTCGTCTTGCAGTTCCAGAGCATGCAGCGAGTTTTCCAGAGCAGTGCCCCCGGGCTGTTCGCGCCAGCTGGAGATGTCTTAATTAAACAGAAGCCGTCGGCTGTGTTTGTGTTTAATATTCGCTTCATTAGCCTCCTCTGCCGATGACTGCCTCCTCGCGAGAGGGTGTCGCGAATGGAGAGTTTTGCGTTGCACGATATGAATATTAAGGTTTGTTTTTGTTGAAGAGTTTTCGTAGCGTCGATTTTCATTTTTTTTTAAGGAAAGGGATCTCCCTTAGGCATTTCTCTCGGAAGTAGAAGTTCTTAAGTTTAGCGGAGCTTCATGGTGTAAAATCATCCAGAGAAAATGCCCATTAAAGTGCATAAGCTCTGTACTCTATTCCGGTAATGTGAGGAGCGAGGCCGTGCACAACAGAGAAGGGGAGAAATCGAGTGGGCGGAGCGAAGGAGCGTACAAGCTGCTGCAAACAGCTGGTAGCTGCAGTCGCTTTTCTCTTTCCATGCAATCCCGTTCCCTCTGTGTTCATCGGTAGAGCTTTCTCGAGAGTATAAATGGATTGAGGGAAGATGAATCTATGAGACACGCGTTAATTTGTTTAAGTCCGCTTTATATTCATGTTTACTAATCGGGACCGGACCTACAGTTTAAAGTGGGATCCAAGCAGGGTTTGAAAAAACCAGGTTTTCTTTAAAAAAGAAACCAACCCACCTGGGCCCAGGTGGGTTTAAACGTTTTTTCGGGTTTAATTGTTTTTTCTGGTTTAATTGGGTTTTCGGGTTTAATTGGGTTTTTCGGGTTTAATTGGTTTTTCGGGTTTAATTGGGTTTTCGGGTTTAATTGGGTTTTTCGGGTTAATTGGGTTTTCGGGGTTAATTGGGTTTTTAAGGGTTTAATTGGGGTTTTCGGGTTTAATCGGGGTTTTCGGGTTTAATTGGGTTTTCGGGTTTAATTGGGTTTTTCGGGGTTAATTGGTTTTTTCGGGTTTAATTGAGTTTTCGGGTTTAATTGGGTTTTTCGGGGTTAATTGGGTTTTTAAGGGTTTAATTGGGGTTTTCGGGTTTAATTGGGTTTTTCGGCTTTAATTGGTTTTTTGTCGAGCTTTTATAAATAAAATGTGAATACATGTAATATAATTCACATTTGTAATTCCCGGCTAACCTACTCACCGCCCGGCACACCAACTAGCAGACCACAACAAACCGCTAAACCATAGTAATGTTTATTTTTTATCCTTTATTCTCTTACGATTTCCTGGTTACTCGCTGTGCCTCTGTGGATAGCAAGTTGTATCGTAACGATCCGTAGTATCTTTTAATTATTATGGACAACGAACTCCAACTTCCAGTCATTCAACCATCGTTTTTCAATCAGGAAATATTCAGAAACATCACTGGAATGCAGTGTCAGACGGCACTGAAGCTCTTCCTGGTCATCGGCGGTAAACGGACGAAATCCAGGAAGAGGCTACAGTCCTGACTGTGCATTTGTTTAGTAAATTGAATTGCAATAAAGGTCTGGGAGGCAGGGAGTTCAGGGTCAGCTCTAATTCAGTTATTGAGGAGCAAGTTACGATTGAATAGAGAGAGAGGAGGAGGTTCTAGGGAGAGCGTGTTAACGCTAGTCGCAAGTCAGACTCTACGTACAGTCACAAGCATAACCTCTCCCAGCAGATCTTCAGTTGGAGTACAGGGACAGGTATATCCTTACATTAGCCATGCTGATCCAGTCTTTAGGGGTGTGAAACTCAAGTGTCATGTGTTGCCATTCAAGTGTGTAAATTTAGTACCTCTAGCGCCTTACCACCAAGCTCACCACGAGCAGAGAGTGCTTTACCATCAAGGATGAATGATGATTAGTGAGCTACATTCCCAAAAGTTCCCCCCATACCTAAAGGTATGAGACGGTATGTTTGAATTTATATTTGGCTAAAGTACCTGCAGAATCTACAGCTTAATATAGGCCTATGTAATTTCATAATAAAGATTAAACGTTTGTATTGGTGTACTGAGCTCTGATATTTCGTTCTACTTCATTTCAATATTAGAAGTGTTGTGCATTTTAGATAGCAAAATTAATCTCGAGTTGTGATAACAGTCGTGATCGCATTCTAAGAATCTAAAATGCAATCTTCATTAGTATACAGTTCTATGACGTTCCTTCATTTCAGGAATCATTGAAATACCAAAGTTAATGAATAAACACACTGGGTTTTAAAATGGGATTTTTTCAAGTGGTCCACCTTGGCGAACCCTGGATCCAAGCTACTTTGCAAAATGTCGGGATCGAACCGGGAACGCCTTTGATACCACTACGCCGTCGGGAAGGGCAATAAGGCAGACTACTGAGACGAGGAAACCATATACTCTGTCCCGGCTATCTCTGGAGGAAGCGAACGAAAACAAGTCTCTGCGCAAGTAACTCGAGAGAGCTCGACCAATGAACGCACGAGAGCGGAAACGCAGCTACCAGCCATTTGAAGCAGCGCACACTGCTTCGCTCCGCGTACTCGCTTTCTCCCCTTATCTACCGTTATGTGCGTCTTTTTTCCACAGACTCCTAGGACGGAGTATAGAGTATTCTCATTCACGTTGTAGTCTCGAGATTAAAATTCACGTTCCTCAAACTTGGATTTCAATTCTAAAAACACGCCATAAATGAGCTTATTATTTTCACTAATATGCGGATAGTAACGAAGATACGTCTCCGACCCGTCTCCAAATTTAAGTCCATCTTTTAGAGTAAATTCAGGAACAAATAGTAAGAAATAAATTGGAGGAGGAGAATTTTGTGTACGGGGCGTTTCATTTCCTGTACTAATTCATTTAATTAACAAAATATTGTTGAGTGTGGGGTGAAATATCTGACTATGTGAATAGCTCAACTAAACGAGAGCCAAATTGAAGATACCTTGTCTTATATGAACAGAAAATAATTCTCCTTCGACTACTAGTGCTAATATTGACTAATTTATGCACTGCATGCATTGAATTCCGGGAATTATGCGTGATTTATTGGCTCCGGGAATTCTACATGAATTTTTCTCCATAGACGTGAAAAGTTGCAACTTGTATTAATCCAAATCACGTTCAATTTATACATGTTTATTAATGCTCTGAGGTAAGTTTTTCACAGTTTATTTTTCTTATATTGAGGAAGGAAAAGAAAATAAAGCTGCATGGAAAATAACACACAAGTAATTCTCTCAGTTCGTTTGCTTTGTCAGTGTCCTTTGCAAGACAATCTATCTGACAGATGGAGGATTAATGCAAGATATCTTGAAGTTGATAGGTATATTTGAGTTTGACATTCTTATACAGTTAATTTTTCGTACATTAATATATCCCGGAACGTTTGTGACGTGTATTTATGTGTAAGGAATGGAAGTTTATCATTTATCGGACAAAATTTTCAAAACAAAGAAAAATTAATGTAAGGACTGTAAATGGCAATTATTTTTGTAGTAATTCTGATTATTAAATCTTGAACTACATTAATTGTTTTATTTATATACATATTTCAAAACCGTCAGCTTTTTCTGCCGGTCCCTGCATTTCGAGTGTGAGCATGTGAAATACTAAATGTAACTAACTAACTCCCTAGCCTTCTTAAACCCGAAGGTTCATGGCTGCAGCAACACAGGCCTTCCATCTTTCCCTATCTTGAGCAAGTTCTATATACTCTTTTCCATCCCTACCGATTTCCCTTAGGTCCATCTCAACGTTGTCCCTCCATCTTCGTCTTGGCCTTCCTACAGGTCTCTTACCATCAGGTTTCCCAACAGGAATCCTGTAAACTCCTCTTTCCTCTCCCATTCGTGCCACATGACCTGCCCACCTAAGTCTTCTTGATTTAATTATTCTAATAATATCTGGACATGAATACAAATTATGTAGTTCTAAATTATGTAACCTTCTTCACTCACCTGTCTCCTCATCCCTTTTAGGTCCAAAGATTTTCCTAAGGATCTTATTTTCAAATACTCTCAATTTATGTTCCTCTTTCAATGTAAGGGACCAAGTTTCACATCCATATAATACTACAGGCAAAATTACTGTTTTGTGTATTTTAACTTTTAGTTTCTTAGACATTAAACGAGAAGACAAAAGTTTATGAAGATAGAAGTAACATGCATTTCCTGAATTAGGCCTACTTTCTATTTCCTCTTTAATATAATTTTCATTTGTTAATATTACTCCTAAGTATTTGAATTTGGAAACTGGTTCAAACGAGTTGTTATCAATAATTAGATTTTGATTATTACCTAACACTTGGTTTCGGCCTGTAAGCATATATTTAGTTTTCTCTTTGCTAACTTCCAAACCTATCTCTTTAGCAGTTTTGAAAAATATTTTAGCATTATTCTTAATTGTATTCATATCATCCCCCAGTAAGTCTACATCATCTGCATAAAAGATAAAGACGGTGATTTTCTAGCTGACCCAAGCGATATTCTAAATTGAAGAACTGAAATTGTCTGAATATTTTGACCTGTGCATGGGATTTTTTTTCATAATCTTGTGTAGTAGTAGTTGTGCGTTTATGTTTTTTCTTGTGTAGTGGTTGTTATGTGTTTGTGTGTCTTATGCAGTAGTTGTGCTGTGCTGTGTAGTGTGTTTGGGTTTATGTAAGCTTAAATTAAATATTTTAAACATATATACCATTTAATTTAATTGAATTAGAATTTTTGGATAAATTGGAATAGCGCAGACCCTTTATATCTTGGTAATATATTTGTGTGTGTGTGTGTGTGTGTGTTTGTATGTGTGTATGTGGGTGATGAGAGGTGGTAATACGTAAGGCTGAAATAGAGAAAACATCTGTTTGTACCCTTGAATTTTAGAAAGTTCGCCTGGAAAACCGGGAATTATACTTGAATTTTATCAAGGTTCTACAGTGGCCACCCTGATAATTTAGCGTAGCTAACCTCCGTGGTGCATCGGTGAGCACAGGGTCCCGAGTTCGAATCCCGATTTGGTTTATTTGACGTCGCTTTTTTCCACGTTTGGATAACCGCGAAGATGATGATGAGTGATGATACAATGAAATTGATGATGGGACACGCACAAACACCCATGCCCTGACCGGGTCTCGAAGCGGGACCTCTGGCGTCGGGGTTCTCTTTGTGAGTGTCCCTTCATTAATTTCATCATTTCCTCACTCATCCTCATCGGCGCCATTAGCCAAAATTGAAAGAAAAGCTACGTAAAATAACCCAAGAAATCAAGTCTCGCTATTGTTTGTCTTCTTGCAATATTGAGTGTAATTTTCCCATGAGGAGGAAATGTGTTTCTGAAATCGAGTTTGTGTGTGCTGGTGTGTGTGTGTGTGCGTCTGTGTGTGTGCACATACGACACAAGCAATAGTATTTCTGAAGTACTATAATATTTGAAGAACGCATAGAAAACATTTGCGAGGCCCTTCCTCATAGAGGTTGCGGAAGCACCCACCCAACCTTATCAGCGATTTGCCCTATTTATACAAGTTGCCACACCGCCAGTCTGCGTTACGAGTTGTCAACGAATGTTGCTGACAAGCGGAAAATTGAAATCAAACAGTTGTCAAGCAGCATCTGCCAGCTGGGGTTCGAGAAGCAGCAAATGCGCTCTTGATGCAAACGATGCACATTGGATGCGTCGGAACGTATGATCATTTAGCACCCTTGAAAGTGTACGAGGTAAAGTCCTCTCATCTAAAACCCTTACCTTAAGGGCAAAAAAGGGGTGTAAAGAACCCATTGAGGCCTACAAGGTTCTAAAGGGAATGCTCATATTTGTTCATTTAGTACTCCCGAACACCTGTAGTGTATTTTTATTCCTCTTCTAGTTTACAGTTGTTACAAGCAAGGTTGTTAACGCGCGCTCACTTTGAATTTTAATGAAGTGCCATTTTAATAATATTTAAAATATTGGCCTGTGGTGCTCTCTAACTGACTTTTAGAGTTTCACGAGCGACCTGCTCACATTTTTATGAGATGACGTAAACGGCATTATTAGAGAGACCATTGTTGTGGAAATAGTGTTGTCAGTGTGAGTGCAGAGCTCACACTCAACCGATTACGTTATATATTTTTTTATTTACATTTGTGCATTATTTAGTCAATAGGTCTATCCTGTTTCTAGTGAGTTTTCGTACCTATCTGTTATTGTCGTGTTAATAGAGAATTCGAAAAGTGTTCCAGTTATTTTATATCATATCAGATTTCTGGAGATCAGATCATCACGCTGTTTGAAAACAAATAAACAATTTGAAACAAAAATGTAATCAATAAGAAGGATTATAATAAATAGATCATTACAAGTACAAAAAATAAATTTCAAAGAATTAAAATACGGTGAAATATGCCTGAAAAGCAAGGGTGAGCGACGCGCTCACCCGCGACCGGCGACGTGGGTTCCGCTTCAGGACCGGAACCTTTTTTCTCGCACAATTTAAAATTCGGTCCAAGTTGCGTATTGTTTAATTGAAAAAGGTTCCTGGACCGTATTTAAATTGATCTGGTAATAAGGTTCCTGGACCGAATTGAAATACTCTACAGATAAAAAGGTTCTTTACGGTCCAGAACCAATTTACGCTTGCTGATTTTATCTCCTGGACCGGAATTGAATTTATTTAAAATTCCTGGACCTTTAACAAGCCTGGTTACAAGTATTTAATAACGTTTTTTGATATGAAAACCGTCAACTTCACTGTAGAAAGTTGAATGGAGCATGGGCGTCGCCAGAAATATTTGGAGGGATAGGGGTTGGGCCAATGATAAAATGTGATTAGTAAAAATAACAATAATAATAAAAAATAGATAAAAATTAAAAATATGATTATTTTACAATAATAAATGTTATAAACTAATAAAAACCCATTTCATTCTAAATTATTTATTATATAGCTAAACAGGGAGACCTTTACACTCTTGATTCCAAGAGATGAATGAATATCCAGAGCAAATGTTATTTCATAGCCCCCTCCCCCTTTTCTTACATTTCATTCAGTTAATGTATTGAAATTCACAGCCATTGAATGTTAATAACGTTTGCATACTTCGTTCAGGAAAAGACTGTAAAATTTAGGGGGAAATAAAAGTTAAAGCAAGCAGAAATAATCAAAGATCTAGTTCTATTTGATAGTAATATAAATATGACGTGGTTGCGAGATCTTTAATGGGAAATATGGCCATGTCGAAACATTTCCCTAATTTTTGTTTTCCGGGCACGGTCCAGAGACAGCGTGTGATGCGGCACAAACCGAAAACAGTCGTAAGAGTTGGGAGGCCTTGGATCCGTATTGGTGAAGGGATATAACAGCACAGCTCACTTCCACAACCCAGAAAACCCTTCTGGCAGTGTTGCCACAATCCGGGGGCAAAATTTCCCTTTTTCGCCAAATTTATCTAACCCTGCTCATATATATATATATATTTTTATATTTTTAAATATAACCTACTCCGGACGAGGTAGTCGACTATCACAGAGTGGTTCGATTATTTCAACAAGGGGAATGTAGAGATATGGAGACCATTAGACCGAGAAAACCTCGTCATGTTAATATTCACACTTGTTTATTTCCTGAACTTGTCCGACCAGCGAGTGATCCCAAGAATGCGCTAACTTGTAACTTCCGTAAAATAAGGAACTGGAAAGGCAAACGCGTGGATCTAAACAGGATCTACCACGTTTGAAAGGTTTAACAACCTTTCGACGCCTAGAATGATAAAAGCAAGCTCCGTCCCGGAGCTCGCTCTCTTTTGATTCTGACACTCATCGACGCTACATGGATAACTAGTCCGATTACTTTACAACACGTTACACTGCTAACTACGACGATGGAACACGGAGTTACCGCTGCCTAGCATGCTACAAGGCGCAAGGGATCGCTTGGCTTGGTGAACTGAGGGTCGCTGGATAGAACCTTGGAACTGTCACGATTCGGTCTGCGAGAAGCATTAGGACAAGACATCACACACATCTACCAGGTATGAACAAGCGTGAATAACCTTTTACACCAACTTTCCATATCTCTACCCTCCTACGGAGCAGGTTCAGCCAACAGATATTATTAAGCTCTACCTAAATGTTTAAATGAAACTTCCCTGTGACCTCTCAGAGCCCAGGTAAAACGGGCTTACAACAATATATATATATTTGATCGAATTTCCCTGCTAAAGGAGAGCCCAAAGTTTTGATTTTTTCATCGAATTTCCTTTTTGGCTTAAAATTCCGCCAAAATTCCCCTTTCCTGCTAAAGGGAAATTTCCCTCATGTGACAATACCGCATAGACGTCACATTTCCATGAAGTTTTGGCATTTTTAACCGAATTTCCCTTTTGGGTTTAAATTCTGTCCAAGTTTCCCTCTTAAAGGGAAATTTCCCTCCATGTGACAACACTGCACGTCCTCTGCAGAAGAAAGATAAGATTCCCACAAACACACCTCCATTCGCAGGGAAGGGCGAAGACCTGGAGTTTAAAGTGAACTTCCCTGTTTTCCTGCAGCGCGTTATTTTTCTTCTCCAGCATCCCCTGGAACGTGGCAATCGCTCAAATGAGGACGCAGTGCGGAGGCTGTAAAACTCTCCTTTCGCTGACTCCTGGAGTATCTGGTGAGGGTGGGACGCCCCTGCTACTTTATCACATCTTCCGTTCTACTAAGGCGATGTCGGTGGTTGATGCGGGTCGTAATGGAGTTACCAAATCTCTAAGACCAATTTTTCTTTACCCTCTCTTTCGTTCCTTCATTCCTCCAGCCTCGTTTCTCTCTTTTCTTAAAAGCCGCATCGGAATCTTTCGATACCTTCAATTTGCACTTCTCGTTCCTTGTGCGAGCGCAACCTAGAGTCGGTCTGATTTACTGCTATCGGCATTGCGGTGTCTTCTCCTGAAGCAGCCTTTTCATCACCGCTTCGTCATCCGAAGCTTTGTATATCCTCAGTGCTCAGGGCGCGAATTTACCGTGCCAACAGTAGACCCAAATATTCTTCGGGAACACAGGTAAATTTTCATTACTCCTATTCTCGTGTGAAGATGGGAGTATGTGCGGTAAATGTTTGCTTATAGACTATATTGTATATCTATTATTTATTTCTGAAATGCGAACCCTTAGGCTGTACGCATACATACCAAGTGTCAGTTTACGCTTATGTAAAGAGATAATGTTACATGAATGTTGGAGATTTATCTATAAAACTAACCACATTTATTCTTTCTTTATGTCTATTTTTATATTTGCATATAGCTTCAATTGTTTATTTGTGTATACCAAATGCCATAAGAAACTTGCACTCCCATTGGCTAATTCATTCTGAGCGCGGTGTCTTGTTACCGCCATATCTTTGCACTCTGCAGTTTTAGTGTGCGCGGTGAAGCCACTCGGGCAACTGGAAACCGTTGCGGACAGTTACGGATAACGTAAGCCCAACGTGGCTATGTTTTTAGTGACAGCAGCTGCAAACTTTGTGTAAAACAGTTTTCCCTAGACAGGAGTGCAGGGAAGTGTGATTTCGTATTGTGTGTATAAATTATAATACATAGTTATGGTTATCAGTGTGCACCTGCATTTTCTTTACAACTCCCAAGAAGATTGCGGTGAACTTAGCCCTATAATTGACACAATCCATTGCAGAGAGGTGTAAGTAGTAACCTACAATTTTGCTTATATTTAGATCCTGCCGACCAGGATCCACAGTCATACTTGGTCCTACCGGACCGGATTCATCAATCAATGAATAACTCTATATGCAAACACGTGTTCACTCTACAGCAGAGGAGTACACCTATAAATGATGAAAATCACTCCTGCCCCGGATGCTGTCCCCCTATCCCCCCATCCCTCCTATGTCATGTCATACCCTTCACTTTACCTTAAGGCTTGCAAAGATTTCCTTCCTTCCTTCCAGATAGTATTCAAATAGATACCTAGGACTATGATGTCACGCTGCGCGTTCTCCGTCGGCCAGCTTTCCCGAATTATCGTACGCAGAGTTCTTTGGCCGTGTCCGAAAGGTGCAAGACGGTACTTGAAGCGAGCATCCTCCGAGTATGGTCTTGGAGTGTGTTCTTCAGGTCGTGGACTGGAAGTGCTGTCTTTCGAATTGCACTTCGACTGCAGCGCCAAATACGATCAGTAGATAAAACTGAGTACTCGTTGTTTTCCTCGCGTTTAAAACACTTATTTTTCACCATATAAATCACATAGCATTTTCAACCGTTCGTACACATACATTTCCACACATTAGAAGAACTATTACCAACAACTTGCTGGCGTATAACGTATATATCTACCTGTGTCGCTGGCTTTCTACCTCCGTGATTTTAAACAAATGAACAACGAGTGCGGAAACCACGTGACCTAGTCACCAACCATCTGCACTGCGAGCTGTGTACTTGCGTGCTTCTGTTCTTGGCGCTTTCGAACTGTACTAGGTGACGTCACTTCCGCACAAGACCACACTTCAAGTCTGAACTTTGTACCTTTCGGACAGAGCCTTTGTATCCTGTTGGCAGCCTCGTCTCCCCATCTACGTTGTCTGTTCGGAGCTGTCCAATTCTGTGTGAACCCCCTCTGTTACCCCTCGCCTGTCGCTTGCCACTTGCTCGTTCGGTTTGAAATCACCCTAAGAGAGATTTCAGATCGAAGTGACAGGCAGGCGACATCAGTGTATAAGCAAGCATTCACAACCAGCAATGCGATACACCATGCATTGGGGAAAAGACCCAGTCCGAGCGACACGTAAGCGACAAGCGACACGTGCAGCCAGTGGTGGCGATTGGGCGTCAAAACTGGGCTGGGCAAGAAATCAAAAGTGGGGGGAGTTTACTTTCTCTTGATAGGCAAGATTAGTGTTAAGAGACCATAGTGCTGGGCAATAAGTCAAACTGCTCGTATCAGGGGTGCCACAGGGACGAATTCATAGGGTTGAAATGAAACACCACCTCTTATTCCTTTAGAATCGGTTTCGAAGGGGGGACGTGCTGTTCGCATTAATACAAGGTTAGTGAAGCAGACAAACTGTTAAGAATAAGGTTCAGTACACTAACAATGGCAGTGAACATGCACAATGAGTGTCACAAGAATCATTAAAAATATACTATGTTCGTGTATGGCTGATGAGCGGTTCATGTGGTACCTTAATTCAACACTGTGAGTTTGATATTTTAAAAGTGGTGGAAAATGAGGAAATTTTCAATAGTTTACTGTAACAACTTTGCAACTTCCGAGGTTATCATCATTGTGTTATTTCAATCAATGACAAAGTAATATGCAATATACATGTAAATGTTTATATTGTAAACAATACCTAATGTAACACAATGTCTGTATTATATTGTTCCGCAAATTTTGTCTAACCAAAATAACTTGAGTAAATAATTGAGGATATACCCTTTTGGGGGGGGACTGAGTCATAGGCCTTGAGGGGGATGGCCACCCCTCGTATCGCTTGTCGCTTGAAGTTGTCTTCTATCAGTCCATGTCAAGATGGTAGTTGTATGACAGTCCAGGTGGGAATAAATCACATTTACCTTTGAACAATCCTATTTGAATGTACCCGTATGCCTAAGTAGACACAAATTTTGCACCGCATAAAGTGAAACGTGGACCTCCTGATATGAACTGCTCTTCACCGTAGCGGTCTGCAGTCTGAACCTTAAGATACTCCTCCCAGACACTTGGTCACAAGATAAGCCTTGTACCGCTTTAGCAAGGGTCGTAAACTCAGAACTACCACTCCGCTGTCGCCCTCAGAGACTTCTCGATCCACTTTCCGCCATGTTGATCCCTCGCATCCTCCATTTTGCAAGATACCACGCCTCCTAGCCTCCGTACTTACATCTCCATCTTTAAAATCCTCGAACGTACAATAACAAGAGACGCCCAGTCAGCAATTTGTTTCCAAGTTGTTGTTTTTTCATGTTCCCTGCTCCAAACTGCGGCGTCAAAGTTTCCCCAAGGAATCGAGGGAATTCAATAAAAGAAACAAAAAAGCTTCCGGTCCAGACGGGATATGATACCGAGCCATGAATACGTAAAGCCTAAAGGGTAGGAAGCAGGCATCAAATAAACAGTCGTAACTCATGCGTTCACCCCCTCGCAATGCAGCGTTGGCCGAAACCAATAAAAAAATTTAATGCTAGACGTTCGTGGTCCGTTTTCATTTCATTATTTCGGGTTAAGTGATATTTTGACAGTGAGAGATACGTGACTTTTCGGAGTCGTGATGAAGTGAACTTGCTGGTGACTATGTATGTGTTATGTACATTAAGGATGGCCAAAAACTTTCCCGAATCCGATGAGGGCCCGGATTCGGAATCGAAAATTGGGTACCTAAATATTCGGAACCGAGAATCAGATACCTAGATCTGGAATCTAGAATCGAATACCCGTATCCGGAATCGTGAATTGAATACCCCTATCCGGAATCGTGAATCGAATACCCGTATCCGGAATCGTGAATCGAATACCCGTATCCGGAATTGAGACTCGAATACCCGTATCCGGAATTCAGAATCGAATACCCGTATCCGGAATTCAGAATCGAATACCCGTATCCGGAATTGAGAATCGAATACCCGTATCCGGAATCTTGAATCAAATACCCGTATCCGGAATTGAGACTCGAATACCCGTATCCGGATTTGAGAAGCGAATACCCGTATCCGGAATCTTGAATCGAATACCCGTATTTGGAATCGTGAATCGAATACCCGTATTCGGAATCGTGAATCGAATATCTGTATCCGAAATTGAGAATCGAATACCTGTATCCGGATTTGAGAATCGAATACCCGTATCCGGATTTGAGTATCGAATTCCCGTATTCGGAATCGTAAATCGAATACCCGTATTCGGAATCGTGAATCGAATACCCGTATCCTGAATCGTGAATCGAATACGCGTATCGGGTATCCACATCTGGAACACAGAATCGGATACCAGTAACCGAGAATCGAATGCCCGTTCACAACCGAGATTGGGATACCTAGATATCCAGAAACGGATCGAATCCTGAATCGAGAATGTGATATCCAGATATTTCAGGATCCGCATCCGTTGTGTGTTATTGGGTATCGATCAGTGTTTGAAAACAAGGAAGTTAGTTCCCTTTCTGATATTCTTAAACATGGCTATTCATTACCACAGCAACACAAGCCAACCTTGTGACCCAAATCATTGTTGCCCAACTGTTGCTAATTTCCTTCAGTCCAGTCTTGGCTTTGATGTAGGCTCCTGTAAGGATTTTGAAAACTCTTCTCAGCCGTGTCACACGGGAAGAAAAGTAGCAAGAATTTTATGCTATCATTTGGGCTACAGTTTGGTAGTAAAGATTATAGTGAGCGATTTAGAATATAATAAATAATAAAGGGGGAACCCCCAGAAGAAACCCGCCTCTAACCGCATACATTCATAACTTCGGTTTCCCCGTTTATTGTGTACTAATTTATTTCATTTTTGTTTTGTTTTACAATTTACAATTTTCATATCGTTTACGTGGTATTGAAGATTACACTGATTGTACCCTGGTTGCTTTGGTTTCCAAAAGTGGTGAGTTGCCGAACAGAAGTCGAGAATATTGTGACCAGCTAACTGAAGTAAATGCAGAGGTTTTCCAGTTGAGATTTTTACAACGGCTACAACCTTTGGATTCTACGACTCTAACCACCACATCACTTTCCTTCGTCTTCTATTTCGGTTATCCCTACAAAAAGAGAAAAGAAATAGTGAGGATTTCTGAAAGCAGGCTATCTCTGGTATATCCTATTGTTGGGTTTCTCGCTGAGCACTCCACTGCGGCTAATAAAAGAGGCGAAGCGTCGAAAGAAATTCTTCTGACTTTGACTTCAAAAGATGTCAGAAACACACCCTCTCCTCAGAGTTGGCTCCCAACCATTTTTACCCCTTTGATCCGCATTCCTGTGTCCGATTCCAAACGTCTGCCCGTGTGGGTTTCAGAAATGTAAGCTGTCATAACACTGAGATGTTACTCTTTCCTCTTGACATCTCGCAGCATCTTTTCTTCATCTCTCCTTTTTGTGTTTATCCCAAGCTTTGTGCAAGATGAAACGGATAGTTTCCTTGAAAATTTAAACAAAGGATCACTTTATATGAGCAGCCTGAGTGATGTTTGTGGATACAGACTGCGAAATCTGAGATCATAGTTGCTGGCACCTTAATATACTGTGACGTATGGTTTAATTTTACAGCAGGCATATAAAGGAGAAGCGATTTGATGTTTGTGTATTCAAGCCTTCGCTGCAAGACATTAACCGTTTAATACAAGACCCTTTCTATGTGATGGCTCCCATCCTCTGGACCTTGTTTCCCTGATATCAGCTCTTCATTAATAACGATGATGATATATCTGTCTTCCAAATATGTTTTAGAGTTATCATCTCACGACATCACTTTTCGGCAAGGACCTAAATGTGTAAATATTACCCAAATATCCTTTAACAACCATAACCAACCTGACTGTCTTACACCGGCGTCGCCAGAAGTGTTTGTAGTAGGGGACAAGCCATTAAATTACGATTATACTTGTACAATAATTACTATTATGATCTAATAAAAATAAACACAATTCATTTCAAATTGTTACTATTATTATATCCTTGCCCAGATGAGTGCATAGTTATTCTCTTTTGTTATAAACTTTTACGTACTTAGTTCAATTAAGAATAATGCTAAAATATTTTTCAAAGCAGCTAAAGAGATAGGTTTGGAAGTTAACAAAGAGAAAACTAAATATATGCTTACAGGCCGAAACCAAGTGTTAGGTAATAATCAAAATCGAATTATTGATAACAACTCGTTTGAACCAGTTTCCAAATTCAAGTACTTAGGAGTAATACTAACAAATTAAAATGATATTAAAGAGGAAAATAAAAAGCAGGCTTAATTCAGGAAATGCATGTTACTTTTCTCTTCTTAAACTTTTGTCTTCTCGTTTAATATCCAAGAAACTAAAAGTTAAAATATACAAAACAGTAATTCTGCCTCGTAGTAGTATATGGATGTAGCACGGATGGGAGAGGAAAGAAGAGTTTACAGGATTCTTGTTGGGAAACCTGATGGTAAGAGACCAGTAGGAAGACCAAGACGAATATGGAGGGATAACGTTGAGATGGACCTAAAGGAAATCGATAGGGATCTTGCTCAGGATAGAGACAGATGGAAGGCCTGTGTTGTTGCAGCCATGAACCATCGGGTTCAAGAAAGCTAGAGAGTTAGTTAGTTAGTATGTAGTTCAAGAAAAAGGTTGAAAAGTTAGAGGAGAACTGTTTAGCCATTTTTTGTTTGATCTTCCCCAAAACACGCTAATTTTTGAAATTTTGACTACTATGAAACTATTTATTCTACACTTAATTAATTTGAACTAACATAACTTTAACTTCAGATATTATGTTCGAATACTAAGTAACTAAACTTTATTTTTGTTACGATGGAACCGTCCGATCTCCCCCCTTCCCCCGACGCCCATGTTGTTTTACCCTTCATTCACCGTCACACTTCTACACTGTTCAGAAGTTTTCATAAAATTGACAATATTTTACCGTTAAAATTGAACAGTTCCTCTGCTAGTTTGCAAAAACGTAAATTTGAGGGTGAGTGATGATAAGATGAAATGGATGAGGAGACAGTCACAAGAAATATCCCTGCCCAGGCGAAGACTCGAACCCGGAACTTCGGTGGTGAGATCAAAAGTACAACACTTAACGCGCTACATGGCAATATGTATATTCACAGATATTTGTGGGGTTGAACTTATACCAGAGCAAGGATGGTACAGTTTCAATAGTTATAATTCAATTGTTACTATTTATTTATTAGTAATAAGAACTTTTAAATTATAACAAATAATTATTCTCTCTAAACAATTAGGATGGAAATAATGACGATGTACAGCGTGTCCACAAAAACATTCCTTGGTTATAAACGACCACAAAATGTTAATTATGTATATTACGAAATTTATACCAACACCATTGGAAAGAACAACTCAAAGAATTTTAGCGGATGTGTAATTGTTGGCGTTAACTACAACAATAGATGGCATAACAATAAAAAAATGAAAAGAAGGAAAAAAAGTTAACCACAAGTAGCAGAAAAACACATTCAAGGATATAAGAGAAAATTTATGTCCATGGACAATTTGCACGGTAATACTCATGGATCCCACTTTACAATGCTGTATGAATGAGTGTTGCAAAGAAACTACAAATAATAATAAGAAGAAACGTAATGGTGGACAAGAGAGAACACACCAAAAGATCTTTCGATTGTTAATGTGTTATTGTAAACGGCATTGTTGTTAAAAGCAAATTGTGTTACTATTGACGTTTATTGGATGTTTAGGTTTGTACAGTGGGATCCATGAGTATCACCGTGCAAATTGTCCATTTCATTAATTTTTCTCTTACATCCTAGAATGTGTTTTTCTGATACTATTTGTTATTTTTTCCTTCTTTTCATTATTTTATTGTTATGCCATCTATTGTTGTAGTTAACGCCAACAATTACACATCCGCTAAAATTCTTTGAGTTGTTCTCTCTAATGGTGTTGGTATAAATTTCGTAATATACATAATTAGAATTTTGTGGTCGTTTATAATCACCGAATGTATTTGTTGACACGCTGTGCATTAATTATATTAACCTTACCAATGTTATTTGTTACATGTTAATTTGTTAGAATAAGGTTTTATTTTTGAAACAATTACATTGTGTGTGTGTGTGTGTGTGTGTAGTGGTAATATCACTTTCAGAAACCTTTTCAACCTATGAAGTGTTTTGGCCGAGTTTCAGATGTTATTTATCATACAATTAATGCAAATTGCTTGCTAGCCGACCTCCGTGGCATAGTGGTTAACACACCGCGCTACGATGCAAAGGATCCCGGGTTTCGAATCTTGGTCTGGACATGGATGTTCTTTGTGAGTAGTGTCTTCATCAATTTCATAATACCATGACTCATCCCGGGGTGTAGGGGTGACCCCTTTTCGATGACACCAAATTGTCAACCTCACTTCCACGTAGTACACCCTGGACTGCATTTTGCAGACTAACGAGGCTCTGGCGTCTGGACACACGGCCAGTGCAATCCTTTGTGGGACTTTGTTCTGTGTTGTCCATGTGTGTTTTTATCGTCCCTTCATCTTTCATCTCTTTCATGAAGTAAAATAAACTCATACAAACAACCAATCATCGCTCATCCCCATCTATTAGAAATGACCAAATCAATCAATCAAACTGGTTACTATAGCAATGGAAGAGGTTTAGACCGTTCAACCCTCCCCTTTATGCAGGGGCGTATATTCCAGGCTAGCACGCCTATATGTGAAGCCCGATATCCAGACTAAAATACGGAAAAAAAATCGACTTGAAAATGTACATAAAATTGTTCATTTCGACAAGATGATGGCGATTCTGAAGTTGGCAACTTATTTCTTAGGAGTTTGCAACCTGGCATGTCAACATGGCTTCCTTGAAGACACAGAGATCGAGCAAAATGACCGTGTCTAACCACTTATAAAAGCGTTCACAGATTCAGCTTACGCCACTGCCTTTATGTCATGACACGGTACCTTTGTACAGATAGAGAACCTGGCTGTACTGCACAGCACATATGAAGATCCAGTGTTGCCAGTTCTGTGGATTCGAGACGGAATTGGAGGCTGCTGACTTATTCGGGGGGGACACTAAAGCGGCTCTGCTTTCCATATAGATGTTTTTCCTTGTCTTGGTAAGTCAAATTTATGCCCCCCCTCTGCCCTTATTACGTCTCCGCTAAACCGCTTAACTTCTAATTCATTCGCCCCACGATCTGACAGGATGGCCTTTCCCTTTCCGGAGAAGCGTGGTAGGGGGTGGGAGGAAACGTAATTTCCTCACATTTCCGGTTTTCTGATTTAACCACGATTACTCACGTGGGACCCGAAGGAAAACGCTTCCTTGTTTTTTCCATCCCCATTTTTTAGGGTATTTTCAACGTTTGATTTGGCAACTGTGGCCGGTATAGTCACGAGCATAAAAGATGTGTTGTACGCAGTTGTAGAATTTTTTTCTCTTGTCGGTTTTCAGCTCAGCAACCCTTGTTGATCCAGCAACCACACTTTGCCCTTTACTGGTACAGTAAAACCTCGATAATCCGGATTAATGCAGGGGATAAGTTGACCGGTTTAACGAAAGTCCGGATTAACTTAAATAACCTAAAAGAACAGTAGAAAGTGCATTAAAACTCCGTTTATAGCAACAAAACACGTTTATTATGGTGTATTTAAGGGGCATATGCCTAAATACATTATACAGTGACTGCCTGTTCTTTGGGAAGTTCCCTTGTTGACTTCTAGCCACATTTAAAACCTTGCGTTCTGCTTTTTTTTGGCCTGTCCGGATTAAGCGAAGCCCGGCTTATCGGGGTTCGGATTAACGAGGTTTTACTGTATTTGTATTTTCGTTATTTAGCGTCATTTTCTGCCACTTTTGACTGACTAATCGCGTCGATAAGGTACAGTGATGGTAGGTATGATGAAAGAAAGAACACCCATATTAAGGCTGGGGTTCAAAGTCGTGACCCCTGGCGTCGTGGAGCGCTGTGCTAACCACTTCCCCACGGAGATAGACTTTCTAATTACTTGCAGAAGAAACGCGACTATAAAATTTTGAGAATTACAACCCACTTTTGCTTCAGGCTGTACGCGAACTCACGGATACTCAGGTTGGTATTCACCGATATGTTGGTGCAGAGTTTCCCAACCGGGAGTTCACGATAAGGTTACGTGGAGTTCATCGCCATGAATGGATTATGAACGGGAATGTAAGTAACAGGGGCATTAGTATTGATTCATTGATTGATTTGTATGTAATGGGTACATCAGCACATAGGTTACTTTTCCCCATCTCGCAATACGGGGGCAGGTCCCATAACGAAAACACATTGAGGACAGTCCTCTAACGAGAAAATAAAGTACGCGTGTATATATAGGGTGTTCCGCATAGGACGCCGAATTAGAAAATTAAATAGAAATAGGGAAATGTATGTAAGCAGTAACATCTCCCATTTACGTATGAAAGACAATGTCAGGCATATGTCCACCCCTACTGAATCTGCATGCATTTATACGCTCCACAAACTTATTGATAACCCTCTCGCAGATGTCTGTCCCGATGCCTCCAATCACCCGTATGATTTCCGCCTTCAGTTCCAAAAAGGTTCGTGGTTTGTTGGCGTACACCTGTGATTTCACAAACCCCCACAAGAAGAAATCACAGGGTGGAAGATCACACTCCACCTGCCAAAACCCACACCACACAGTCGTTCTCAGCGGATGGATGGATTTCACGCTCCTGGATTATTCGAGGATTTTCGGAAGAAAACCACAACAAACGAGTCAAAAGAATTGAGGCTACATTAATCGTCATGAAAACAGATGCAAATTCGACGTCCTATACGGAACACCCTTTACGTTAAAAAATTTTCTTACTCAATTTTTAGAACTAATGCAATCATTCGTTACTTAAGGCGAAGAGCGATAGTTTCCCAAAAGGGATATTGATTGCAATATCATCGTAATAGGCACTGCTACTAAATCGAAACCCGATTATACAAGAGGGTATGAATGTTTCCCCATGTTGTAGGTGGAAGGAATTTTCAAATAAGCTGGATACGATGCTTGAAAAATATGAAAAATAAGAATTTTCAGATTCCCATACATTCCTGCTGAAGAAAAAAATCCTCTTTCCGTTCATGTGTTTTTCTACGCCATCGGAAGTTTGGTATTCCCGTGAGAACAAGTGAAAATGATACTCCCATAAGCGTAATGCTCCTCCTGCAGCCATTCAGCGCACAGACTCGGCTCGCGGCGGGGAAATGTCGGTGAGGGAGGAGGGGTTTAGGATCCTTGCGTCTGGCTGGAAACAAACTGTTCCTTCTGCCCTTAACAAGAACTAAAGCTATACTGTCTCTGAGGATTTAGAAATACTGTGGCTTACACAGGTAGGAGAACACTTTATATAAACGCAGGCGCAAATTAAAATTAAAATATGGCGATTCGTATATTTACACACCTTGCCCAAATTCATCTCGAATTTTGTCACTATGCACATCCTTTAAAAAAAATAGATTTCCCGCGTTGGTTTGTTATGAGTAAGGAAACGAATTAAGTCACCGTAGCGCTAAAGATATTTTCCAGCCTCGTAACCAAAGTTTTCCAGTACGGAAGGATTTGTTTTCTTGAAGTTTCCTCTTCTTCCTGTCATTTTCTGCGTGGCTCGGTTTGTTTTTGTTAGTTTTCCGAGCTCGGAAGTTAAATGTCCAGAGATGGCGCCACTGATAGCCGCCAGAAAATTGCCAGAATGGAGGCGACGAGCTGCAAAAAACAGCCTACGCCGCCCCCTTTGCACAATGCTCGGAACGTCTCTTCATGACGATTTGTCTGCAGATCCTAAAATGAGCTGTGTCCGAAAGACAGCTTCGACGTGATGATGCTTGTTCTCATTATTTCTTCACGGACTGCGATTCAGGCTACGTTTTGATCCAATTTATAAGAAGACTGCACCAGTTCTCCAAACTCCATCCTGGAGTACAGTCGCAAGGCAAAGCGAGTGCTACAAGTAGCAAAGAAACAGTGTTGCCAACTTAGCTCTTTTCGAACCAGAGCTGGCCACTTTGTACTTCAACTCAGTTCTCAAATCACAAATTGCTTCAAGCTCTCTAGTTCCATTGTAGCAAAATTTCAATGACACCTGTATTTAAAATTAAACCATCTCACCTAATATATTAACCCCTTCACAGTATTTGAACCCAGAATCCATGCTTTGAGAACATGCTCTGACCATCTCAGGCGCTGAGGTAGGTTTTAAATCTTGCCCCTTGAGAGTTTATGCAGCCTCATTTCAGATTATATTTGTTTGTTTTTTCCTGCGTTTGTGGTTTGGCAACATTGTAATTCCTTATACTCTTTATGACTCACGTATCTAGTATCCACACGTGAACGTTTGAGGGGGAAAGTGCTCCCCGCCCCCTAGCGACGTTCCTGTTAGAGAGAAAAAATCTCGATTAGCTGTATATATATATACTAGCTGATTACCAGGTTTTTCCCTGGTATTTATTTATCCCAATCTTGTATTAGACAGGAAAATAATGAATTCTAGCTTTGGTGTAAAATGTAACTAATTTTAAATGTGATCGTGAATGTCACCAATTAGCTTAGCGACTCCGAAAACTATGGATTCGACACTTATCTAGGTCATTTGTGGCATTTTAATTTTCACCCTCTCTCACCCCCCATGCCGATAGGCGATGAACTTAAAAGTTGAACCGCATTGGGAGCGTCACGGAAACTATGGATTCCTTTCGCGACGCAGCCTGAACGTTAGACAACCCGAGAAACACTATCGTTGTGCGGGATTGCATAGAGTCACGGATGTCTGTGCGGAATTTAATATCGCTCGATCTAGATTATTTTTACATGTCACCCCTTCCCACCCCATCCCTATGGGTGCCAGGGGTGTCTTACCCCCACAGTATTTATTTACAGGTCGCAAGTGATAGGCGTACCAAGTTTGGTTGAAATTGCTCCAGGCGTTCGAGAGTTATGCTGGAACAAACATTATATATATATATATTACACACACACCCACACACATATATCCATTTATATATATGTGTGTGACTTTTTGGGTGCGTCAGCACTTAATGGCTATTTTGCACCCGGCATGTTATACGGGGTCCATCCACTTACGTTACCAAAATTAACTGTTATGTCGTTCAATAAAATGTTAGAACATTCTGGCTTCGGTTAAAAGCTGAGGCTGTAAAGCAACACTCAGCACACATATGAACAAAACACAGACGCCAGAGCCTCGTTAGTCTGCAAAATGCAGTCCAGGGTGTACTAGGTGGAAGTGAGGTTGACAATTGGGTGTCATACGTGGAGGAATCACCCCATACACCCCCAAAAATTCATCGCTGTTATCGAGCCTCCTCGATAGCTTAGTGATAATGTAGTTACATTGTAATCAATGGGTCCCGGGTTCGATGCACGGTCCAGATTAGCCTTACTGCTCATAGAGTGGACTTCAAACAAAAAACTCAATTGTTGTCAATATTTTCAGATATTGCAGGAAACAATATGCATTTGGCAACACTGGCATTCTTTACCACACTTAATGGCCACCTAGCACGGGGGAAGGTCAAATTTAACCCGCAAAAGATATTACTCTTTCTTTACAACTCTCTTCATGTACCCCCTCCCCTATTCGTGGTCTTATTTCGAAGTTAAGTTGAGTCTACGGCCATGAAACCTGCTCATTCCCCCACGAATTAGGGAGGAGGCGCATCAATAAAGCAGGACAATGCTAATAAAGGTGGAAGAACGGCGATAAACACGGAAACTGCAGGGAAGAAGAGAAGATAATGGCTGCCGTGCAACTGGTGTTCCACTTTTGACGTCACGTGAATCTTGGAAACTGATTGAATGGTCCTTGCGTGACCATCTTGTTTCGTGACTCTGAGCAGCATTTGGCTTCAAGATTCTAAATCAAGTCTAATCTTTTCCCCTCCCCCATCTTTCTTCTTCTTAGCCTTTGCTCTAGTTCATGTTCGTCCGTGACACAAAGTTTTCGATCTTCATCTAACTTTATGCCTAGTTTTGAGGATTGACCTTGATTGCAATATGGTTTTGCTTTTCTTGTCAATCTACTTACATGTATGGCTGCTTTTCACAGAAATCAACTTCTCATTCCGCTATCCTAATGGGAAAACTTGCTGCAGCTAACTTTTTATTATTCTAAATAATCTGTTACATGTTATGTTTAACTCAATCAACGTCGCATTCTTCTATTAGCAGTGATGTTTTCTGCAACCAAGCTTTCTTCGAAACGCATCTCTGCTTAACTCTTCTCACAACAGTCAATGTGTTGTCTTTACTACTTCTTCCCAGAAGTCAACTTAACATTCCTCCACTTAAGCAATATTTTCTGCAGCAA
Organism: Lepisma saccharinum; assembly: GCF_977018435.1. Taxonomy (NCBI): domain Eukaryota; kingdom Metazoa; phylum Arthropoda; class Insecta; order Zygentoma; family Lepismatidae; genus Lepisma; species Lepisma saccharinum. The sequence continues at coordinate 42,037,492 of NC_139255.1, read as the reverse complement.
ACGTTTCGTTCTTCTGAACGTATATTTACATGTTGTTTAACTCTCAACAATCAACGTTGCATTCTTCTATTAGCAGTGATGTTTTCTGCAGCCAAGCTTGCTTTCTTCTAAACGCATATCTCTTTAACTCTTCTCGCCACAGTCAACGTGTTGTCTTTATTAGTTCTTCCCAGAAGTCAACTTCACATTCATCTACTTAAGCAATATTTCCTGCAACCAACATTTCGTTCCTCTGAACGTATTTTTACATGTTGTTTAACTCTTCTCTCAACAATCAACTTCGCATCCAACCTTTCTTTCTTCTAAAAGCATCTCTGTTTAACTCTTCTCTCAACAGTCAACTTCACATTCTTCTATTAGCAGTGATGTCTTCTGCAGCCAACGTTTCATTCGTCTAAACGTATCTTTACATGTTGTTTAACTCTTCTCGCAACAGTCAGCTTCACATTCTTCTATTAGCAATGATATTTCCTACAGCCAACCTCTCATTCTTCTTAACGCATCTCTGTATATCACTCCTCGCAACAGTCAACTTAACATTCTTCTATTGTCAGTAATATATTCTGCAATTTCTCCAGTGACCAACATCTCATTCTTTTAAGCTGATCTGTGTTTATTAACTCTTCTTACAACAATCAACTTTTCATTTTGCTAAAATCTGTGATATTTTCGCCAGGCAACTTTTCATTCAACTGCACATTCTTCTATTATGAGTGATATCTTTTGCAAGAAACTTCTTTAATATAATATTTGCTACAAGAATCGATTGATTGATACAGGTCATTTTACTTCGCATTTCTGTAAGCTTCAAGAAACATCTAGAAGTATCGTCTACCACCAACCAATCTATCTTTTTTTCTAATATTTCCGCCTTTTTCTAACCATACCAGTAATACATGCGTCTAATTCTCGGCATCGATATTAAATTAATATTAGGTTTGAGTTTGTTTCTAAATCCACTTTATGCACAGAATGACTAATCTGGACTGGACCTACAATTTAAAGTTGCGTCCGAATTACTATGTGCCTCCATCGGATATCGAACCCGATACCCTTTGATTACACAGCGACGACGTTGCCACTACGCCATCAAGGAGGCCAAAAATTCATATAATACAGGGTTATTCAAAATGAATGGTGCAAATTTACACAGTTATTATGGCGTTACTATTTATGATAGAAAATCAGACAAGGCATCAACATGAAGAAAAACTGTGGTCGTTTTACTCACATGATTCATATTACAAAGATTCAACATGGGAACCACATGTAATGTGATAATCAAGTACATGCTATGCACGAGACAACAAGTCATTGTCCATGGTTTCGAAGACACTAACAATTCACAGTTGTAACTCTGGCAAGCCTTTCAGAGGAGTCACTGGCCATTTGCAACACTGGTGATCCTGGTGGAACAGCGGCAAAGCAGCATAAGCCCACTTAGCGAGAAGAAAACTTCCAGAGTTTTTTCTTTATATTGAGGCCATTCATTTTGAATTACCCTGTATAATGATACATATAGCATAGTCAGAGGCAATCTGCAGTTTTACGGAGAAATTCATTCTTCGATTTGAGCAGGAAACAGAAGGTGTTGCGAATTCACTGCTCAATAAAGAAACTCCCATTTGTCGATCTTCAAGGAAGATATTACTCTTTCTCATGGGGTCGATGATACACGAACAAACTTGGCATCGTAATTGGCCAGTTCACCTCAGTAATGCATTACGTCAACGCCCACCTGACTTAAGGAATTTCATTTTCTTTTCCAAATCACTACTTCCCCGCATCCTAACGATCGACGGTGACCTGCAAGTTGAAGCCCCTTAACGACTTCTTATTGTTCGAGAGAAAATGGAGGTTCGGTGGAGAGTCTCTCTCAATTGTTTCCATGTATTGTGTATGTATGTATGTATGCATGCATGTGTGTGTCCATGTATATAGATATAAGAGGGACAGTCAACCTTAATTTGCTTTTGTCTTTTATCTAGTACATTTCTGCATGTAGAGTTGCACACGTTTGCTGCATTTTAGCAAAGACCCATTGCTGATCTCTATATATATATATATATATTGAAGTCTGAGTTAGTGCCTGTACACCTCAACAAGAAGAACCCCAGACGCACGTGCAGTCACTTATGAGCCACCGCGAAGCCTTTCCACCCATCTGCCTGCGACATGAGGCAATTATCGAACTTCCTCCTCCATTCGTAAACTTGCTGGCGTGGCATGCAAATATCGAAATATTGAATTTTCATTTGCCGGATAATTGCTATACTTTTTAAGCTTCCAGAAGGCAAGAAACCACTGTTCTGCTCTGGTGCAAGTATGTCGAGAAGGTGCCATCTTTAAAATGACAAAAATGGAATCTCCCTTGCTTAGTGAGGTCGTTTTGTAAATACGAGGGTCACTATTTATATTTTGAGCCTTGGCAACACTGATTGAAGTTAGGCGCGATTTGACGTTTGCACGGAATCGTCTGGCATTATTGACCATAACGTACTTCAAATGTTTTGTCAATAGCTTCATTTGTGTTGTTTATGTTGACTTGGAGATTGTGCGACAACAATAAAATGGAATTAAATCGTGAACATTTTCGTGCGATGATTTTATACGATTTTCGACGTGGATTATCAAGACAAGAGTGCATCGATCAACTTACTTCCACATTTGGCGATGAAGCCCCATCCTTGGCCACTGTGAAACGCTGGTATAATGAATTTAATCGTGGCCGCCATTCGCTCACCAACGAGATTCGCGAAGGTCGTCCAAAATCAGTTGTTGTTCAAGAAAACATTGATGCTGTGCAAAACCTAATACTGCAAGATCGTCATGTGACATACTGTGAGGTTGAGGCAACCATAGGCATTAGTTCCACCAGCATATATAAAATATTACATGATCATTTAGCTGTGAGAAAGGTATGTTCTCGTTGGATCTCACACAATTTGACAAAAACTCAAAAAGACGCTCGCTTCAATTGGTGCAAACAAATGCTCAATAAATACAATCGTGGTGCTTCAAAAGACGTATATAAGATTGTAACAGGTGACGAATCATGGATATATGCATATGAGCCGGAACGTAAACAGCAGTCGACTGTATGGGTGTTTCAAGATGAACCCAATCCAACAAAAGTTGTTCGCGCTCGAAGCACATCGAAACAAATGGTCGCCTGTTTTTTCGGGAAAACTGGTCATGTGGCAACTGTGCCTTTAGATGAACGTAGAACGGTCAACTCTGGTACACAAAAATTTGTTTGCCAGAGGTCTTCGGTCAAATACGGAAAACAAACCAACGCCGTCGGATCATTCTTCATCAAGACAATGCCAGCTGTCACACATCTCGTCTAACAACCGACTTTATGAACAGTCAAAAAATCGAATTGATGGGTCATCCGCCGTACAGTCCTGATTTGGCACCCAATGACTTCTTCTTGTTCCCGAATGTCAAGAATAAATTGCGTGGACAAAGATTTTCGTCGGCGGAAGACGCCGTTGATGCGTTCAAAAACCATATTATGGAGGTGTCTCAAGAAGATTGGAAAAAGTGCTTTGACAAATGGTTCGAACGAATGCAAAAGTGTATTGACCATAAAGGAGAATACTTCGAAAAACAATAAAGCAGTTTTCAATGCCAAATTCCTGTTTTTTCATTGTTAGGCTCAAAATATAAATAGTGACCCTCGTACCAGTAGTTGACACTTTATGTAAATTTGAGCTGTATCCAGTCTGCCCTGCAATTTTTATTTGACTTTTAAAAAGCTTTCCTTTGAATTTTGTAATACATATACAGCACAGCATTGATGTACAGCATAAACTTTCAATTTTAAATTTGAATATTTTATATTTCATAAAGACTGGTATTGATTATAATTTGCAGCTTCATGCATTATAAATATATTTCTGAAAACGAAATCAGTTAAGTTAACTGTGTAGTAGCCGTTAATTCTTAAACAGTAATGATCATTTTGACGGCAATTGGATGGCAGCGAAAATTGGCGGTTTTAGACCATAATGTTTATAGTCAACTTTTTCGACTTCCGTAGCGGAGTTGTTAGCACAGAGCGCCAATAACGCCAGAGGTCTCGAGTTTGAATCCCGGCCTGTACTACGAGTGGTATTTGTGAGTGTTGCTTCATCAATTTCATCATCGCATCCTCAACGTCGCGATTAGACAAGTGGCAGAAAAGCGACGCTAAATACAAAAATTTCTCAACTTTTTACAGTGTGGTGAGTTTCTGTCTAGGAATGCGATTTGTTCTTTTGAGGTTTTCCTCCCAGAAGTACCAAAAGGGCGTTGTTGTAACCAGTGAGATTCCCGCAGAGAACATTTGACAACGCGAAGTGCCTCTCGTGATATTCGAGCCTCGCAGTATAAACATCGCTTCCAGTCTTCGCGGAGGCAGAAAGAAATGCAGAAATAAAGATTCCATAATCGATTTTCACTTGCTTCTCCGGATTCGTAGGAACCCGAGCGAGATAACAGGATTCCATCTGGCGGGAAGACAGGGAAACGAATCTCGTCAGCTCCTCTGCCGCGTGGGTCGATGGAAAGTTTGTACAAGGCTAATTCCGTGTATTCAAACAGACGGCAAAGTAGCAATAACCTCCCTCTTTTGAGTCCCAATACTCATCTCTGGCCCTGGTCTAATGCAATCTTGCTCTGAACACAGAGAATTTGCAAGTGCCTCTTGGATGACGTCACAAGTTTCTTGTAATTCCATTGGCTCGAGCAGCAAAATTAATATTGAGTCTGTTACATGACGAATAAGCACGCACGTTTCTGGAAATATATTTTGGAGGGGCTCCGAACAAAGTGTCTGAAAATAATAATAATAATAATGTTTAAATTGAAATCATAATTATATTAAATTAATGAGAATATTCCAATTAATTAATATATTTTTATTACATGAATAGGTAAAAAGACTGTATAAGGAAAATGATATAACAGCACGTATTCATAATCTAGCTTAGGTATAGTTAAGGTCAGCAAAATTTGTAGATAATGAATCAGAGGTAATGTGAATATTGGATTCATTCCGAAACATGAATGAGTACAAATATGAAACTGCAGTATGTTATGCACATGGTATCACACTACAAAAGTCTTGCACTGCTTGAATTATGCTAAAACGTTTTGCACCGAGGTGTTTCTTCAGGGGTCCAAACAGACTGTAGTCCGAGGGGGCGAGATCGGGACTGTACGGAGGGTGTTCAAGAAACTCCGACTTGATACCACCGGGTGCGTTCGGCTGTATGCGGTCTCGCATTGTCGTGCAAGAAAACCACACCCTGTCGCTCTGCGTTCTTGGCGTATGGCGGTTTTAAGTCTGTCCATAGTTTGGCAGTACATCTCGGTTGTAATGTTTGTGCCCTGTGGCAGGAACTCAACATGAATAACGCCGAGACGGGCCCAAAACACAGCAGCATGACACTACGCACCTCCACTCCACAGTTGGTGCGCCATGTTTCGACTAGCCTATTCAACGGAAGAAAGAACGTGCTGCGCTCTGGTGGCTGTCAGACGTACTACACCTAGACACCTACACCATACAAAAAATATAATTATACACATGCAAAACAGTCAATTGTACAGCTAAATTCACCATATTTTTTTATTTACCCTTGGAGCTTACGTATAGTTAAGGTCGGCAAAATTTGTAAAAAAAAAAACGCCAAGGCAAGGAAATAAACGTCAAATAGATAAAAAAAATATTTATTGAATCTCAAAAAAAGGATGTTAGACCGAGTTGACGAAAAATAAAGTTCCTGGTAATATTTTATGCATATTATTATATAAGTAGTAATACATCTTGCATAAATCATCTTTGGTGCTGTCATTCAAAGTCGTATGATTAAACAACAAGTATATTTTCATTATTTAATTGTAGTTATTTCATTATTTTCAATATTTGATTTTTGTACTTAGGAATTCTTTCGGGGGATCCTCCGGCAGAGGCACTTGAATGGAAATTCCCTTGGTGGAAGGAGCCATGTCAAATTTTAGGTATAAAGGAAAATGTTATGAAAAATATAAAAATTGCTCTAAAATTTCAAGTTTTCGGACTTCTGTATTTGTTTCACTTGCATGTCTGTATCGGTACTGTAGTTCAATTTTTAATATAATTAATTAATCTAGATGGGGGTGTGTAACAAATATATACATTAAATAAGAATTGTTCCGGTAAACCAGATCAAATTGTCAGAATACGCCACTGATAAAAAAAAACTTTTTTTGTGCGTGTTCTCATGCTTTGGGAAAACCCCAAGTTCTGAATTGTATCTTTCTAAGGACATTAAATCGCAGATCCTATGATTAATGAATGGATACTTGCTTACATTTCATGCTGAAGGGTATTTTCTGTACTGTGGATATAATACTAACAAAATGCCGGGGCTTGAAATTTTGGTATTCTTCACCAGATATTAAAAAATAATTTTGCAGATCTTAAATGACTCCTTCCAGGATTGGAGCATCAGATCCTGTGATCACAAGATAATAGCTATGTTGTGGACACTTTTCAATTTCATGACTTATCTACAAATGTAATTCTAAGTTTGCAACATTGATCGCGTATGTCAGGACAATAAGATTGTGACGAACCCTGAGAGGTGAGAACTCCCAATCAGAATGTCAATGCCTGGTGGGTAGGTATACTAAATTAATGTAAACAATTTAGATGAGATCTCAGTTACAAAACACTGAAATCACACCAAATTCTCACACATGACCCCACCCATCTCATCGGTAACGCTGGTAGCCGTGTTAAAGAATTACAACAATTAAGCTTAAACAAACCAAAGAATCTTGACCTAAATTATCCTAAAAGTTTATGTTCACCATTATTGACTTCAAGAAGTATAAAACCGCAGCAGAAATGAATTTATGCTTTATACTAAATTCCGCTGTCACCTGTCCACCCTGTATATTAAAATGAACCCATCTCCGTTGACTTATTGACGCACCCGAAAGATGAACTTAATTTAAATTCTTTCCCGATAACGAATACGCTAAGGTAAAAGTAAGTAACAATTTCTAGAGTTATTATTCATGCACGAGTGACCAGTAAGAAATGAACCCCCCACCTGTAAGAGATCACTGACATTAGTATGCACATGGTTATCTTACATGAATTGAAATCTGTAAATTAATAATATTCACACTAGAGAGTAGATTTATGAGCATTTATTAACTAAAACAATTGCAGAAATAAGATCTGCTGGATTCTATTTTGAATTACGACGAACACATAACACAACATTTTGTGTAAGCTACATTCTGCACCTTACCAACATGCCAGACAATGGCGTATTAATACGTGAATATCAACTGATGTGACCGCTGTCTTTTTCCTTAAAATCGATCACACCATGCTCATTGACACCGTCAATTATTACGTGTGAAAATAATTTGAAAAATTACCAGTTTAGATCATTTTGACGTTGCTGACGAATACAATTTTATACCATTTCAACGTATGAAAACCAACAATGAAATTTGTCTATGTAAGTTTTAGCAGCCACAATTATTGACAGATAACGGACGTAAACATACGTTACAAAATCTCTTATTCGATATGAGGTAAATTTTGACAAATATCACAGAAAATAATGAATGAATTGAGCACAATAAATTAAAATTATATACAATAATTAATATTTACACAGTCTTAGGCAGCGAGAGATTTCCTCGTCAAGATGGCTACCTTAAGCATATGCTTCGCGCTCAAATTAACGACGTAGCGAGTTCCGTATTATGGCCATAATATACGCACACGAAAGCTAGCTTAAATCACGTTTAATGCCGATGAGTTTCATGTATTCCAAGTTGGATTTGAGTTTATCCGTAAGCACTTAGATAGAAAAGGATTCCTACTTACAATGCATCCGGGTCCATCAATTTGTGAATATTGAGCGAAAATAAAATTCACATATCCGCTCACACCTTCACTTGCGCTCACAAATTTCTCGTGAAACAGGTAATCTTATCCTTTGTGGGTCATAGGCATCCTTCAATTTGGATGGATCGCCTATAAATGGACCGATATCCCTTGATATCTGCAGCATCAAAACAGCTCACTTCTGCGTCTACCATATTTTCTCCCCCAACTCCTGAATCGCTCTTCCGCGACCCGTTCCTCACGTTCCGATTCCAACGTGCGATTTCCGGCAACAAGTCCAATTCCCAGTGCAGAACTGCTTTCACATCCAACGTATATCCGAGAGTGATTAAAACCCATGGTTTAATCTTTGTTTTTCACAAACTCGCCAAATCACATTAAAGAAAGAAGCATTTTCTTGCTGGATCCCGTTCGGAAATCAAGATCAGTTGTTACCAATGAACCGTTCAAAAGATCTGTTACTCGTATCGCGCTGCACAATGTTGCCAACAGATATAAAGATTTTGCTCTGCGAGTCCTCAGGAATATAAGCATGCGCGCAGCAACAGCCGTGGTTAATTTTCAATAATCATTATCAATAATATAGAGAAAAACATGAATACAGTTGAATATAATATGACTCGTATAACGATACCCGTTATAATTGGCGCCCAACAAGAGGCTGAACCCAATTAACACACAATTTCTTATTCCTTACAACATCCAACATGAAGGTACACTCAAAACACAAATTTACACACCATAACAAGATTAGTATTACACTACATTTACAATATTAGCAATCATCACTCAATATCAAAATATTTACATATATATCAACTTTTGATTATAGAATCTTTACAATATGTGCGAAGTTCAAATCGCACTGGTCACTCAACACTAGTGCACCTCAACTGGTGCTGATTTGCAATTAAATATCACGATGGCACGCAGTCCCTGCAAAAGGTATGGCCCACTAGTTTAAACAGACCACCGCTGACAAACGCTAATTTGAACCATCCAATCACAATAACCACCACATCAACTGCTTTGACATCAAAGAAACCTTCAAACAAAAAAAATATCTTGACTTTGTACAAGCTTGACGATAGGCTTGACATCCTACTCGATGCCCACACCTTTGTGCAAATCTAATTGCGTTTCTCACCAAGCCCCAAAATTTATTTTCAACTTACGCCCCTTACGATCAGTGAAGTGAACTCTACCTTGAACTCAGCAAGATCTCTCCTATCAGATCACCTCTATTCCTAACTTGACCCAAGTCTGTGCACAAAAGCAAACCACCGACTTGAACTACCGTATGAAAATGATTTAGAGGGGAGGAACAATAGGAATTAACTTCATGTTCAAACCCGCCGCGAAATTGTACCAACTTGGCAACATTGCCCGCCGCAGGCACTATCTCACTTGGCAAACAAGAATATCCTACCCTTACCCTCTAATCTTCATTTCCCTTCAAATCCCTGACCAAGGAATCTCCTTGCTCCCAGGTACTTTTCAGGTTCATCAATATTTCCTGAACCCCTGTAAAATTCCCGTCTTGCATGTACTCTACCCAATACTTCAGTTTGTCCAAGGAACATTTCCATAATTTACAATTTTCTATTGATTGATTATCATATCTTTCCCCTGTAACACAATCAATCAATGCCAGTGTGGAATTACCACTATTTTTGATGCAAAGATAGGGCCCAACAAAGAGTTCACAATATTTCTTTACTACCTTATCTCTCACACCGCCAGAATTTTGATTTTTAATGAAAACCAAATTTCCTACTTTAACCTTTGGATGAGTTGCCATGTTTGCATTAAGCCTTTTTAACCTTTCTTGCCTTTTATTGAAACTGGTTAGATTTGCCATGACCAATTTTCCCTCCCAAGTGATATTATCACCTTCGTTCAAAAGCGGTATGCCGGTCAATCTCCTCGGCATATTCAACCTGAGTTCCGAAGGCGAAAATAACGTTTAAATTTTAATTTTACACAAGATAAGTGTTTAAAGAGTTTCTATAATATTTGAGAGCTTGATCTGCCAAATAGCCAGGAAAATGTTTTTTTCACAGATATGAATCCTTGTTCGGACAAACTCAGCAACCTTAACTGAATACGTGCAAGAATAATTATCTGATAGACAGAAGCAACAACAAACAGCTGATGACATCAGCCCCGTAAGTACGCGGCGAATAAATTCTGTCACCTAATGTTTCACCATCATTATTGTTAGTTACGTATTAACACCACAAATAAACCACGACACTCGTCATGAGCGAATCGAAAGTAAGTTTCCGTAGGACTCATAACTTCACGTTGCTATGCCAAATTTTATATAAAGTATGTTCGTACCTATTGAATATTGACTATAACAGCTAACCTTTATTATAACCCTGTGAACGTTATTGAGAGACACATTCTATTACAGAAGCTCCAAGACGGACTCGTGTCAGGATCAAACCATTATTATGCGGCAAACGTCCTCTCGACATTCTTCCGTTCTCACATAACCTATGCGTGGAGACATCTTTAAAAGGATGAACAAATACGACAACTAGTGTCCCTGATGTTCTCCTACGTTCCTTTAGAACGTCCAAATTCTCAATTTTTACTACAATAGGTTCGTACTAAAATTTCACGACGACACTACGTAGTATGCACATTTAGCAACAGATTTGAAATGAAGCTACCTACGTCATGGAAACGAAATCGAATCTAAGGCTTATAGAGAAGTCACTTGCTTCTAAATGATGGTGAAGTACCATAACTCCACGTAAGCTTCTATCTTCAGAATTCCTGCACTTAATAGTCCTTAAGATTTCAAATCCTGAGCTATTAGCTTGACACAAGACCTCCAATGAAATTACGTATCAAAACCAAATTAATATTAAAAGAAATATTTGTACTCAAAATTTCTTTCTAATCACCCAAAGATACATAAATTATATTATTTGCCCATTTAAAATATATTACGTGCAATATTTACATTTGTACAAAGTAAACTTACTACACTGATCTAAGAGTGATGATTGCTTTGATGACCTCACTAGGCTTCATCTTTGAGCAATCATACTCTCCCTATCGCATCTCATGAGATTTTCTTCTGACATGAGTACGATGCCAAACCAGTCGTACTCTGTACAAAAGAGACAATGCCCAAAGAAAACAAATACTAGAAATTTTCCCCCAAACTTTTGTTCTGATATGTTTCCGAGGACACCTCTTTGTTTTTCTTTTCTTAATATGGCTAGGATGTAAGGGGACTCTCCCTCCCGCAACTGTTCGACTGACTCCAGAAGTTTTCTTGACCTGAGTTTCCCCTGGTGATTTCATTTTAATTCTGATGCGCCTCCTGGACCTGACTGAATAACCAGTTCTTAATTTCATCGAAGAAACGACAAATATCATACTGGCCTTTCTTTTGCCCATGGGGACATGCCTTGGACCACACCAACTGCAACCTCTGAGTTCGACTACATAATTCCCCACAACAGTCTTCGGTGAATAATCAGATATTGGTTTGACTACATTGAGTACCGAATGATCTTGATCTAAGGACATTTCAGGTAAATAATTACCAGTTTCAGACAATACAGAGTTATTCTGAGAAGTTTTTGTATCAGTGGGTGTGTGACGAAGATTCAACTTGCTTACTGAACACCCTGTATCACTTTGCACCGTGCGAACAAGCTTACCCCACGAAGACGAACCCAGAGAACAACATTCTTCGGAACAAATACCTGATGGAGAAACTTGCAAGTTTGGATTTGGGATAGAAGTAACATCCCTGTGGAAGCCGACAGAGAAAGGCTCATCCCTGTTACCTGACGCCCCAAGAGCACCCTCCTTGCCTACAATATGTTTTCCATCATTTCCCTCGTAATGTTTTTGTTCTAACGCTACATTCTGGTTAAGTTCGCTGGTACACTGTGCACCCCTTTCTGACCAGGAAGTCCGAGTGCCAGTGCAGTAGTCATATTCGACCAAACGTGAAATACACAAGCAATCTGTAACCGCAGGAGAAGTAACAGCATCATTCGAATGTTCACAAGTTTCATGAACACCCTGTACTTCCGAATCCAACCTACGTGCCAATTCATCACACTTTCTATCTAACCCTTCAGCACTACTCATGCATTCTAATCTGTATTGAGAGACTGTCAAAGTGAGATCATGAAGACCCTCATTTGTTTTGACCACATCTTGTTGCAAGTCTAAGATACATTTGCTGGTATCACTGAGGTCTGACTGAAGTTTCCCCACCAACATACTAGTGTGAGCGGTAAGTTCAGACTTCAGCAATTTGTTACTGTCATCTAATTCTGACTTCAGGAACTCAATACTTGCTTTTGACGCTTGGAATCGTTGTTCGCGTTCATCAAGCAGGGTGATGAAAGGAATGATCAACGGTTCCAAGCGTCAAAAGCAAGTATTGAGTTCCTGAAGTCAGAATTAGATGACAGTAACAAATTGCTGAAGTCTGAACTTACCGCTCACACTAGTATGTTGGTGGGGAAACTTCAGTCAGACCTCAGTGATACCAGCAAATGTATCTTAGACTTGCAACAAGATGTGGTCAAAACAAATGAGGGTCTTCATGATCTCACTTTGACAGTCTCTCAATACAGATTAGAATGCATGAGTAGTGCTGAAGGGTTAGATAGAAAGTGTGATGAATTGGCACGTAGGTTGGATTCGGAAGTACAGGGTGTTTCATGAAACTTGTGAACATTCGAATGATGCTGTTACTTCTCCTGCGGTTACAGATTGCTTGTGTATTTCACGTTTGGTCGAATATGACTACTGCACTGGCACTCGGACTTCCTGGTCAGAAAGGGGTGCACAGTGTACCAGCGAACTTAACCAGAATGTAGCGTTAGAACAAAAACATTACGAGGGAAATGATGGAAAACATATTGTAGGCAAGGAGGGTGCTCTTGGGGCGTCAGGTAACAGGGATGAGCCTTTCTCTGTCGGCTTCCACAGGGATGTTACTTCTATCCCAAATCCAAACTTGCAAGTTTCTCCATCAGGTATTTGTTCCGAAGAATGTTGTTCTCTGGGTTCGTCTTCGTGGGGTAAGCTTGTTCGCACGGTGCAAAGTGATACAGGGTGTTCAGTAAGCAAGTTGAATCTTCGTCACACACCCACTGATACAAAAACTTCTCAGAATAACTCTGTATTGTCTGAAACTGGTAATTATTTACCTGAAATGTCCTTAGATCAAGATCATTCGGTACTCAATGTAGTCAAACCAATATCTGATTATTCACCGAAGACTGTTGTGGGGAATTATGTAGTCGAACTCAGAGGTTGCAGTTGGTGTGGTCCAAGGCATGTCCCCATGGGCAAAAGAAAGGCCAGTATGATATTTGTCGTTTCTTCGATGAAATTAAGAACTGGTTATTCAGTCAGGTCCAGGAGGCGCATCAGAATTAAAATGAAATCACCAGGGGAAACTCAGGTCAAGAAAACTTCTGGAGTCAGTCGAACAGTTGCGGGAGGGAGAGTCCCCTTACATCCTAGCCATATTAAGAAAAGAAAAACAAAGAGGTGTCCTCAGAAACATATCAGAACAAAAGTTCGGGGAGAAAATATGGTAGACGCAGAAGTGAGATGTTTTGATGCTGCAGATATCAAGGGATATCGGTCCATTTATAGGCGATCCATCCAAATTGAAGGATGCCTATGACCCACAAAGGATAAGATTACCTGTTTCACGAGAAATTTGTGAGCGCAAGTGAAGGTGTGAGCGGATATGTGAATTTTATTTTCGCTCAATATTCACAAATTGATGGATCCGGATGCATTGTAAGTAGGAATCCTTTTCTATCTAAGTGCTTACGGATAAACTCAAATCCAACTTGGAATACATGAAACTCATCGGCAATATACGTGATTTAAGCTAGCTTTCGTGTGCGTATATTATGGCCATAATACGGAACTCGCTACGTCGTTAATTTGAGCGCGAAGCATATGCTTGAGGTAGCCATCTTGACGAGGAAATCTCTCGCTGCCTAAGACTGTGTAAATATTAATTATTGTATATAATTTTAATTTATCGTGCTCAATTTATTCATTATTTTCTGTGATATTTGTCAAAATTTACCTCATATTGAATGAGAGATTTTGTAACGTATGTTTACGTCCGTTAGCTGTCAACAATTAAGGCTGCTAAAACTTACATAGACAAATTTCATTGTTGGTTTTCATACGTTGAAATGGTATAAAATTGTATTCGTCAGCAACGTCAAAATGATCTAAACTGGTAATTTTTCAGATTATTTTTTATCACACGTAATAATTGACGGTGTCAATGAGCATGGTGTGATCGATTTTAAGGAAAAAGACAGTTGATATTCACGTATTAATACGCCATTGTCTGACATGTTGGTAAGGTGCAAAATGTTGCTTACACAAAATAATGTGTTCTCATGTCGTCGTTAATTAAAATAAAATCCAGCAGATCTTATTTCTGCAATTGTTTTAGTTAATAAATGCTCATAAATCAACTCTCTAGTGTGAATATTATTAATTTACAGATTTCAATTCATGTAAGATAACCATGTGCATACTAATGTCAGTGATCTCTTACAGGTGGGGGGTTCACTTCTTACTGGTCACTCGTGCATGAATAATAACTCTAGAAATTGTTACTTACTTTTACCTTAGCGTATTCGTTATCGGGAAAGAATTTAAATTAAGTTCATCTTTCGGGTGCGTCAATAAGTCAACGGAGATGGGTTCATTTTAATATACAGGGTGGACAGGTGACAGCGGAATTTAATATAAAGCATAAGTTCATTTCTGCTGCGGTTTTATACTTCTTGCGGTCAATAATGGTGAACATAAACTTTTAGGGTAATTTTGGTCAAGATTCTTTAGTTTGTTTAAGCTTAATTGTTGTAATTCTTTAACACGGCTACCAGCGTTACCGATGAGATGGGTGGGGTCACGTGTGAGAATTTGATGTGATTTCAGTGTTTTGTAACTGAGATCTCATCTAAATTGTTTACATTAATTTAGTATACCTACCCACCAGGCATTGACATTCTGATTGGGAGTTCTCACCTCTCAGGGTTCGTCACAAGATGATAAAAGGGAAACATGTATCCTCCTCAAGACAATAACATTGTGTACTCTCCGTGCTTGATCAAGAGAGATATACCTTATTCAAGTCACAAGGAAGATCTGAGTTATTAATTCAATCGTCCCGCGTCTTGTAAGCAATGACTGACGTCACTACTCTGCAGAGCTATCTTGTGAGACGATTTTCAAACTTCCTGACCTATCTCTCTCGTTAAGAAGTTTACAGAAACATGTCCCTAGTGTGTCAGCTTCTGCAACTCTGGAAGTTAGCAAACTAGTTCGTGCTCTCCCAAGGTTTGTTTCCTATTCTTCCCATCTCGCTCACATGGTTCGCAGTGTGCAAAGTTAATATTGTTATCAGGTTTTGTGAATTAGCAACTGGGGTATTTCGTGAGCAGATTGAGGAATAACTGCTTGCTCAACAAATTCTTGTTTAGTCGTGGGACTTCGTTTACCATCGTTTTGTGAAAGTGAGTTGGATGCACAGGAAGAAAATGTTGATTCGAATATTATCACATTGCAGACATTTTAAAGCCTCGTTTATTTATAGCGTTAAGTTTACCACACAGAGGAAAATGGAGGATGTTAAACTATGGACTTCATTGACGGATTGACTTGAACCCATGACTTCTTAACTACGAAAATCTATTAAATATAGTTATCATAGTCATTTTCTGATAAAGTAGACGACACTGTAACTGCTATTCGTTTTGAAACAGCCGCCCCCGTGGTGGAGTGGTCAGCACAGCGCGCTACGACGCCAGGTGTCCCGGGTTCGAATCCAGGCCTGGACATGAGCGTTCTTTGTGAGTGCCCTTTCATCGGTTTCATCACATCACTCATTCTCATCTTCGTGACTAGCCAAAAGTGTCAGAAAAGCGAAGTTAAATAAATAAATAATCAAAGTTTCTAAAACCTAAGCTAGTAGAAGTTAAATTACAAGATTGTTACATCGGTAGAGAATTGTAGAGAATTTCGGATGAACTCTCTCCCTCTTTCGAGGTTCACAGGATTAATCTTTTCTTTCTTCCTTCTCTTTTTTTCATTTTGATAACACCATTAAGCCTTGTTTCCATGGTAACAGAAGACTCAATATGCTGACCAAGACAGAAATTTATTTTATTTTAAAACATAAACTAAACGTTACGTTTCAACCTTCTAGCAAGGTCTTCTTCATACTCTACAAAGTACAAATAAAATAAGATACAGAACAGGAAGATATATATATATATATACACACACAAAAATCACTCCCCTTCAAACACAAGATTATTAGAAAGTTGTTTATCTGGAACATTCTTTTCCACGTGCTCCAGCAGGTTGCCTTCTCCTGCCAACTGTTGTTTCACCTGACAGGCGATTTAGATAAACATTTCCTTTCATCTGGAACATGGTTGGACTCCTTATCTCGCGCTCTTTTTCTTATCCTTTATTTCTTCATTCCTCTTCCTTCTCTCCTCCTTCGCTCTTGTCCTTTTCACTCTTTCTAACACCTTCTTTCATTCTTTGTTTATCTTCAGTCCCCCATTCCAGTTCACCATTCTTCTCTATTTCCTTGGCCTCCTTCCATTTTCTCACTAGTATTCTCTTCTCCCTTCCTATCTGCTTAGCCTCATCCCACTCTATGTTGTGCCCTGTTTCTCTCGTGTGCTTAAATATCGCATTTCTCTATCTCTTAAGTCGTGCATCATCCCTATGTTCTTCTAACCTGTCTTTCAGTCTATGAACACGCTCTAACATTCTTTACACTTCACTTCGTAGATAATCCCTTCCTCTTCTCGGTTTTCCTTTTTCTTGTTTGCATTCTTCGCTATTCTTGAGATGCTTCGTCCTCCCTTCCTGTACGTTTAAGAAGAAGTTTGAAGAAGACCTGGCTAGAAGGTTGAAACGTAACGTTTAGTTTAAAATAAAATAAATTCTGCCTTGGTCGGCATATTGAGTTTTTTGTTTTTTTTTCTCAGTGTTTCCGTCTTTATTTATCTTCTTTAATTTCTCTGTCATATTTTTTTATCCATTTCCCTATTTCTATTTATTTACTTTGTATTTCCTCTCTCTCCTCTTTTCCCCTACTTTCTTTGTGAGTAATCTAATGTCTATATCTCTTCATTCGTTTCTCTGTAATTTTCAATGTCTCTTTCTTTTTATCCTTCCTTTTGTGTGTGTGTGTGTGTGTGTGTGTGTGTGTGTGTGTGTGTGTCTGATCCCGCTATTTACGATGCTGGAAATTTATCATGTTTCTCTGT
Organism: Lepisma saccharinum; assembly: GCF_977018435.1. Taxonomy (NCBI): domain Eukaryota; kingdom Metazoa; phylum Arthropoda; class Insecta; order Zygentoma; family Lepismatidae; genus Lepisma; species Lepisma saccharinum. The sequence goes on along the minus strand of NC_139255.1, from coordinate 42,020,266 downwards.
CTTTTTTTATCTTCCTCCTTCTACCACCATTTCTATAGTTCTTGTAATTTTTCTATATTTTCACTATTTAATGTTTTCTTTCTCTCTCACTTTCTCTTTATTTATTTATTTATCCCTGTCTTTCTTTGTGTATACTCCATTTGTATATTTCTTTCTCTTCATTTGCTGTGTGTGTATGTATGTGTGCCACACGGTGGCAACGTCACTGTTTCAAGACAAAAATCACGTATCAAATTTATCCCTGAGAACTAATTCAACCTCTATGCTTAAAATCATACAATACCAGAAAAAAATATTTATATCGCCCTATTAACATTTTTGCACCCAATGAATAATTCTATTCGTCTCCGTTGTCGCCCTGGTGGAGGAACTAGTTTGGACACCACTTTAAACTGTAAGTCCAATCCCGATTAGCCTTCTTGTGCACAAATTGAACTTTAAAAACTCAAACTCGAGTGTTATTCGTCTCAGTAGTATTATGTATAAACAGCGTATATGCTATTTCCAATATATTGCTTTTGCAAGTTGCATTCTGTTGGAAAACGTTGGCTAAATGTGTTAGCGAGGGTAACGCCATTATTTTACCGGCCGTCACGATGCAGCAACTTACCATGCCGTCCATATGGATTCCAAATGAAATTGTGTATAAATAGGAGTGCTTGAACAGATCAAGACATATCGAACTTGCTAGTCGGTGTGTTATAGGGTTTAGCGTCCAGGTTTAACAAATGCAGTTATTCATAACAAATCTGAATGTTCTTACTATTCAGACAAATAGGAGTACATTGAGCTGACATAGTCGCAATGCACATTACAACACGAACTAATTACTTAATGGCGGTGAAATTAATGCAGCCATTATTCAGCCTGCCGAAATTAATATTCGTGGATATGCGTGCGACCTATATTTTAGGGGGGGGGGGTTGTTCCGTTGCTCCCCAACTCGAACTTTATGGTACGAAGAGGAAGGCTCAGGGGGCGTTATTGTTCGAATCACGTTCGGGGAGTTTGTCACCAGCGTCCCGGATATGTCGTTGATAGCGATTTGGCTGGCTTTGTTTCAAGTGCTCTTTCATAATCAATACTTGAGGAAGTATATGCACTTTCCCATTCAGGGGCTTAAGAGAAAAGGGCCGATATGTAAAGGTGGTAATGTGAACTGATTATTCAGAAACTACTCGAAGTAATTATCTTCTGTAATTAAAAATAACGGACATACTCCCTTCATCCATGTATAACCATAAGTTATTTTTTTTTCAAATGGACTTTCATTGTAAATTTATTTTATTAGTTTTATTAGTATTAGTACAGACATTTCTCTAACAGGGTTTCTACCAGTTTAGAATGTCAAGAAATTATGCATATGGTCAACAATGTTTGCTATTTTTTACAGTATAGTGAATTTACATTGTTATATACCTGTACTTGGATTTATTAAAATTGAATATTTGGAAATCTAAAATTGTATTGAGTTGTGGTTAAGATTTTTCACTTTGTTTCTTTAGAATTACATTCTTGTGTGTGTGAAGTTCTTTATTTCCAACTTTACCTACGTAGGGGACGATTAAGTAAATGTTAACAAACAGGTAAACAAGGCCAAGAAGAAGAAAATAGAGGTCAAGAAAAAGTCATGAAGTCAAGAATTTTGTTATTTTGGTAGACACCCTGTCTAAACATTTTTATTTTATAGCATAACTGTTAGTAGCTTTTCATGAAGTTTGGAAGTAGTGAATTTTACTGTATAACGGTTTGGTTAATTCACTTCTAAGGTTAACCGCGACAGTAGCAATGAACTTGTAACTAACTAACTCTCTAGCATTCTTAAACCGGAAGGTTCATGGCTGCAGCAATACAGACTTCCATCTGTCCTTATCCTGAGCAAGATCTATATACTCTTTTCCATCCTCACCGATTTCCTTTAGGTCCATCTCAACATTATCCCTCCATCTTCGTCTTGGTCTTCTTACTGGTCTCTTACCATCAGGTTTCCCAACAAGAATCCTGTAAAATCTTCTTCCACCTAAGTCTTTTTGATTTAATTATTCTAATAATATCTGGACATGAATACAAATTTTGTAGTTCTAAATTATGTAACCTTCTCCACTCACTTGTCTCCTCATCCCTTTTAGGTCCAAATATTTTCCTAAGGACCTTATTTTCAAATACTCTCAATTTATGTTCCTCTTTCAATGTGAGGGACCAAGTTTCACACCCATATAATACTACAGGCAAAATTACAGTTTTGTATATTTTAACTTTTATTTACTTAGATATTAAACGAGAAGACAAAAGTTTATGAACTTGTGGGATTGATAATGGAACAAGCTTAAAAAAAACGTACCTGATATCAACTACTCCTCACAACACTCAACTTCATATTTTTCTATCAGCAGTGATATTTCCTGCATTCAAATTTTCATTCTTCTAAACATATCTCTAACTCCTCTCAATCTTCTATTGTCAGTGATATTTCTTGCACTATTTTCCTAATAGCAAAGTTTTCATTCTTCTAAACGTATCTATTGCGTGATGTGTTTCACAATATTTATCCTAGGGCTAGGATTTTGATTACCTTAAAATTGACAAAAAATGACCTTTAAAAAATGCATTTATGACCTAATTAATTCAAGAAAATATGCCCTATAAACTTAGAAAAATGACCCATAAATTCTGAAAGATTTGTAGAACAAATTTATAAACTACCAAGAGAAATTCAAATTACAAATTAACGTTTCAGTATCTATCACATGTTCATTGCGTATGGTAGTACAAGTAAGAAAGTTCACTTTTTGTCATATTTTACACTTTAAGTACTGAGTTGCGGTACACAACGAAAATCATATGCAAATTTTCAAAAATGAATGATTGTCGGTTGTCGGACAAGAGAATTGAATTGTTACACAACAGCTTGTATCAACAATACTGCACAGAATTTCTTTGTTTCTTCAAACACAGTCGTTCAGAACTGCGCTGAAGGCAATGAGACGAGAGTCGGGAACCTCTCTCCTTCAAAGGGTTACATTTGCATGTAAAATGCCCCTTCTTTCACCAAAATGTAGAAAAATGCATAATATGACTTTTAAAATGCCGAAAAATTACAAACGGTTTAAAATGTTTAAAAAATTACCTTTACTCCAAAAAGGGTCAAAAAATGCAAAAAAGTGCCCTAACAAAGGCATCCCAATTTATTCACGTTCCTATCTACTTATGCAACGTTTCTGCCTTACGAAAAAAAAGATGCATTTGCATCAAAATCGTAGCCTTAGTTATCACAATTTTCCAGGAGCCTTTTCTTTATTTTCAACAAATCTGCAGATACGCTGAAAAGTTGACTGTCGTGAGAAGAGTTAAACACAATGTGCAAGATGTTAACTCTTTTAACAACAGTCAACTTTACATTCTCCTATTATCAGTGATTTTTTTCTGCATTTTTCCAGCTAATGTCAATATCGTAGCTTCCCTTTGCCTCGTCCACACCCCTGGCCCTTCAGGGTTGCCACGCTTCTTCTAAGCTGCTCAGTCCACGCTTTGCGCGTTGTACGTATGCTGTTGATTTCGTCGGTTGAAATTGTTGCTTATTGCGAACACTGTACGTGGGTGGCGTGACCTTGGCTGGACTATTTTCGTGGCGAGAGCTCTAGTAAGATTAGGTGTTATTTGTTGATAGCAGACCTACATATTACTTTATATTTGAAATATTGTAAATGTATAATCATTTATGTATGTATGCATGTGTGTGTGTTTGTTCAGCAATAACTCTCGAACGCGTGGAGAAATTTCAACCAAACTTGGTACACGTATCACTTGAAATCAGGAAATAAATACTGTGGGGGTAAGACACACCTGGCACCCCTAATGGTGGGGTGAGAAGGGGTGACATTTAAAATAATCGAGATCGAGCTATATTAAATTCCGCACAAAGAGACATCCGTGACTCTATGCAATCCCGCACAACGATAGTGTTTCTCGGGTTGTCTAACATTCAGGCTGTGTTTTAAAAACGACCGATATTAGTGGGGAATCCATAGTTTTCGTGACACTCCCAATGCGGTACATCTTCAAGTTCATCACCTATCAGCATGGGAGGTGAGAGGGGGTTAAAAATAAAATGCCACAAATGACCTAGATTAGTGTCGAATCCATAGTTTTCGGAGTCGCTAAGCTAATTGGCGACATTCACGATCACATTTAAAATTAGTTACATTTTACACTATAGTTAGAATTCATTATTTTCCTGTCTAATACAAGATTGGGATAAATAAATACCCGGGCAACGCCGGCTAATCAGCTAGTTAATTATAAAATCAGTGATAAATCTTTTTCCTCAAAATAGTGTACCAGAAATGGGATGCGTCTTATACACCGGCAAATACGGTATATCCTTTTTAGATACATGTTATGTTTAACTGTTCTCATTGGCTTTCTTCTGACACCAGTGATATCTTCCTCAAGATATCTTCCCCTATTCACAATCTTCTATCACGTACCCGTGACATTTCCTATGAGAATTATCTACCACCAGCCAACTTTTCTTTCTTGGAAGTTGAGGCAACATAATATATGTTCATTTTAGGTCATTGTAGGCCAAAAAAGGTGGGTTTTATTTGTCCTTTTTTGCCTTTTTCGGCGTTTTTTGGCTTATTGGTCCTTTTTTTAGCCTATTTTTAGATCTTAACGGCTTTTTTTTTCAATTTCACCTTCTTTCGACTACGTTTTTACTGCCCATTCTCAATTCGAATCATCATCAGTTCATCACCTCTTAAACATCCGTTGTGTAGTAAAGAAAGAAAGAAATATATTTGAACCATCCCTGAAACGAGAGAAAAAACATTTTTGGACGACTGAAGCAGGTACGGTACAAGGTCCTTTAACCGTAATTTGTCTGGAAAGTCGTGCTGTAAGTGGCAACTTTCTCTTGTTTTGAAGCTTTCAGTTTTTTCGCGGTGTGTGTTCCATACCACCAGAACTTTGTATTTTTTTATTCATTAAATATATAATTAAAACTGAAGTTATTAATTAATTTGGATCACGTTTGGATCGTCCTTTTTCCCGCTTTTAGGTCCTATTTATGATATTTTTATGTCTTTTTATAGGTCTTTTTTTTGGCAATTTATAGGTCTTCAACTTGAGCCCTAGTTATAATCTAACCATACCAATTAGCTATAAGTCCAACTATCCCAACGGTATTATGCAATATGATGTTCAGCATTTAGTATAGTCAGAGTGAAACTATAGTTTTAGTAACAAATTCATTCTTCGATTTGAGCAGGAAACAAAAGATGTTATGGATTCACTGCTCAGTAAGGAACTCCCATTTGTCGACCTTCAAGGAAGAGGTTATTCTTCCTCGTGAGGGTCGATGATACACAACAAAACATAATTGGCTAGCTCACCTCAATAATGCATTACGTCAACGCCCTCCTGAGTTAAGGAAATTCAGTTTCCTTTCCAAATCACTACTTCCCCTTCTAATGATCGACGAGAGCCTGGAAGTTGAAATCTCTTATCGACCTCTTATTGTTTGAAAGTGCGTACGCTGTGGGGAGTCGAGAAATGGGGTAAAATGAAACGCAACCTTCTCTTACTTCCTTGCGTATATTCTAACACCATTAAGCCTTGTTTCTATGATACGAAAAACTAAATATGCTGACCAAGGCAGAAATTGATTTTATTATAAAACATAAACTAAACGTAACGTTTCAACCTTCTAGCAAGGTCTTCTTCAGACTCTGCACCAAGTACAAATGTAGCAAGGTACAAAACAGGACTATATATATACACAAACATTACTCCCCTCCAGACTATTAGAAAGTTCTGGAACATTCTAGCAGGTGGCTTTCCCTTGTCAGAGACGAAGGAAGAAGAATGAAGGAAAAAGAGCGTGAGATAAAGAATCCAACCACATTCTAGATGGAAGAAAATATGTTTAGCCTTTTAGTTGACAAGGGAAAGCCACCTGCTAGAATGTTCCAGAACAACTTTCTAATAGTCTGGAGGGGAGTAATGTTTGTGTATATATATCGTCCTGTTTTGTACCTTGTTACATTTGTACTTGGTTCAGAGTCTGAAGAAGACCTTGCTAGAAGGTTGAAACGTTACGTTTAGTTTATGTTTTTAATAAAATAAATTTCTGCCTTGGTCAGCATATTGAGTTTTCCGTATATTCTGTGTGTACATAAATAGCGTTTTGGTTATTTCACTTCTAGATTAATCGCGAGAGCAACGATGAACTGATGAATTGATATAATGGGACAAGCAGAAAGAAAACACCCTTGGAATTGAACCGAGAATCCTTGGTTTAGAAGAGCGTTGCGCAGACTAACAAATGTTGGCAACTATACCTAAATCCTGTCCCAGCTAACTGTGGAGCAAGGCTGCGCATAGCGTCAGAGAAAAGAGGGAAGTCTGTTGGTCAGAGCGAAGCAGTAGAAACTGATGGGCAGGCTGGTAACTTCAGTCGCTTTCCCCCACTCCACGCAATCCCGTTCCTCTCACGTGTTCATTGGTGGAGCCGTCTCGCGTCACTACTTGTGCAGTGACTTGTTTTCGTTCAACTGCTCCAAAGTTAGCTGGGACAGAGTATAGGTATTTTCCACTCTTACGGCTGCCGATCCTAGTTCTAGCAAGGGAAGTAGGGAGCGATGATTACACCGCTGACCAACCAGACAACAGCAGTGGCGCCGAGAGGCACGACGCGGCGGGAAGACGTACTACGTGCACCTCGTTCTACTGGCTGCTGCGTTTCTTATCGTGCTGCACTGGTCGCTTCCAAGCTCCCCACTTCCTTTGCCTGCATTAGGATCGGCCGCCGGAACATCAGAAAATACCTTTAGTGGATGTAAAGTTCCATTGGAGTCGCACGTAGAAATGTTGGGAGTAGCGGTCCCACATATTCTCGATCTCGGTCATGTTTTGGAGGTGATGTGATCAGCACCACGCTATGGCCGCACCCCAGAGACGCTTTATGCAAGGACATGGCCTGAAAAATTCCTTCCTTAGGTCAACCATACCGGGAATCGAAACTAGGTCTCCCGTGTAGCAGTCAGACGCCCTACCGCCTTTGTTAAGTTAAGATTGAACATTTATTTTATCTTTTTTCTGGGTATGGATTATTGCACGTCGCTTTTCTGTCTTTTGGGCTAACCGAGAAGATGAAGGATCAGATAAAATGGATGAGGTGACAAACCATCGAACGTATGGTATCAGGGCTTATTGCACTTTACCGTAACCATGCTCTCATGGAGGAAAAAAATAGAATGGTGTTTACTGGGGAAATGTGGATAAGTCTCTAATACAGGAATTGCTAAATTGTGCTGGTTAATAACTTACATGTAGGGATGATCCTATTTGAGGACACCCAAATGTCAACGTTCCTTTTACTTAGTAGAGCGCGTTGTACATTATGCAGACTAACGAGGCTTTGGCGTCTCTACACGGCCAGTATGATCCTCCACACGACTCCTGTTGTGTTTGTTTCTCAACCCATTCCATTTTTTCGCCACTCATCTTCGCGATGAGCCACAGGTGGCAGAAAAGAGAAGTAAAATAAACAAAATCAATCAATCTATCAATTACATGTGCACATGGGCGAAGTGCCCCTCCCCCCTGAGATTTCTGGAGAGAGTTAATGTAATTCAAATTGTAGAGATATTTTATAACAAAAAGCATTGTTTTCTTTGACTTACAGGCCAGTAAGTTACAGCAACTATTATTATTATTATTTAAAATGGGGTTTCATTTGAGCTTACAGTGTACTTTACACTGATTATCTAACTATAAAAACAGCTTTGTCCTACATGAATTAATGTTAAGTATACACTTATGCAAATTGTATATAGATATACCGGTGCAGAATATGGAAATTACAAAAACAGGTAATTTAAAAAACATAAGTAGTAATATCAATGTAATAATAATAACAAGAATAAAAACAATAATAGCAGTAATAATAATAAGAAGAAGAGTAATGAAAGTTTATTTGACTCTGCCCCCGTGAGAAAAATTCCTGCGGCGCCTTTGCATGTAAACATAATATAATTTACAATACAATTTAATGTAAGAAAAAATAAGCTGCGCAATACAAATATTCTGACTTCTTAGATTTCAAAAACCTCAGAACTATAAATAAACTCCCCAATAAATAGAATGTGCCATACTCATAATATCCTGGCTGCAAACCAACAATATATAGATTTTTCACTTCCACCTGACAGATATAACAGAATAATAGGCTATGTACTATAAAGAAACGAAATACTGATAGAATATGGATTGTTAAATATCAATGTTAATACACACTTCTTGGTTCCTTTTGCAGTGTGCTATACATATGAATTAATCATAAACGTCTTGCCTAAATGTATGTTTATATGTGAATAATACAGGACATTCCCTGACATTCGCTACGAGACTCGGCAGCAAGCTGCCCGGCATCAGCGCTTGTCTTTCCCGGTGAACGGGGTCCGCGACAGTCGCTAGAGTCGGCTATTAAAATTACAGTTTTCATATTGTGTACTAACCTTGACTACAGAAGGTGTTGAAAATGATGTCCCTCTGCTGCAACACATTCCTGGCATCTCCGAAGAAAATTGACATTTACACGTGCAAGTTCGTCTACTGTAATTCTCCCAATTTTTCGTACAATACTCTCTTTTAACTCACGGATGGTGTGCGGATCGTCTTTGTATACTTTATTTTTTAGATTTCCCCATTTTTCTTTCCACTTTTATTCAGAACTGACCCTGTTACTCTAAACTTTTTTACTAGGTTTAATATAGTGGTCCTGTGTGGAACGGGAACACTAGGAAATTTCGTTGCAAAACGTCTTCGCACTTCTCCACAATTCCCCTTTCCGAAATAACACTCGACAAGATAAATCCTTTGTTGTAATGTAAACTTTTGTGGTGCCATATTAAGCCACAATCTTCAACACACGGACACAACACAACTTCCGAGGGAGGATTATACTGGCGTCAGTCTGCAACGTCAACAGAAGGGGAAAGAGAGCGAAGGCAGGGAGAGCGAAAAAAACAGACTGTAGCGTGCGACTGTCGCGGACCCCGTTCACCGGGAAAGACAAGCGCTGACGCCGGGCCGCTTGCCGCCGAGTTTCGTAGCGAATGACAGGGAATGCTCTGTATATGTTCTCATATGTTATTTGTCATGTTATGTGTGTATGAATATGTGCTTGTTTATTCCCACGCAATTTGTACTGTATTAAATGAACAAACGGGGCCTCACCGATGGCGCAGTGGTATAATAGGCGCCTTGTAATCAAGGGGTCCCGGGTTCGATAGCCGGTGGAGGCACATAGTGTTTCGGTTCCCACTTTAAACTGTAGGTTGAGTCCCGATTAGCCTTTCTGTGCATTAAGTGCACTTAAAACAACAATTCAGTTAACTAAACGTAGTATATCCCTTCTGTAATTGGAGGCTGAATCCTCTGTAGACGTGCAAAGAAAATAAATAAATAAATTATTATTTCATTTTAGCTGAGACCTTGGCGGAAATTTATCTATAAATGGTCTAGTGAGTAGGGCGCCTGACTGCCACGCTTGAGACCCGGACTGATCTAAGGTCGGAATTTTTCCGGCCTTGTCCTAGCATAAATCGGCTCTGGGGCTCAACCAGCCTCAAATCAATGGGTACCTGGGGGCAGCCCTGGGGAATAAAGCCGGCTGGAGCGTGGTACTGATCAGATCATCTTCAAAATGGCAGTGATCGATAGAATGTAGAGCCCGGTAAACTTTCCGTATCCGGAAAACGGAATTCTTAAAATTTACAGGAGAAATTACTTACCGAATGCAGTTTCTTTAGACTTGTGGAAGTTCGGGGAAGTGTTTTCTCAGATCGTTCATTGAATTTTGCCGGTAAATCATCTATTTTTCGATATAAATGTGTGACCGATGCACGAAAGCTGTTGCATCCATTTCCTTCCAGCCGGATGTTGCCTGTGTGTGATGACGTAATCCCGGTCAGTGTTTCCAAACACGTGTTTTGTGTTTTTTCCAAACACGTGTTTCCGCAAATGGTTCGTGGGGCTATGTGTGAATGGTTTGTGGGGCTATGCGAGAATGGTGTGTGGGGCTACGCATTTTTTTCTAAACCAATTTTTAACTATTCTAACCTAAACGTGATCCAACCTAACCTAACCTTACCGGAAATGGTTCGTGGGCTATGTATGAATGTTTCGTGGGGCTATGCGTCAATAGTTTGTGGGGCTACGTAGGTATTTTTGGGTGGAGTGGGGTGGAAACACTGCATGCCGAGTACGGTAGTGAAACTGTGACCGCTATTTAGCGTGTTACCGAAGGGAAAAAGAAACTAACAAAACTTACTTCATACGTCGAAAATATAGATTATTTCCGTGATAAAAGCTTAATGTCACCTTCAGCAATGTTTCTCAATGCAGAATACGTAAGTAGGAATATGGAAAGTGACATAAATAGCGAGTTTCAGGCGTTTTCCGGATACGGAAAGTTTCCCCTAAATGTGCCTTCATGGAACTTTACCTTTACCTAATTATAATTTGCTTGAGATTCTAATTGTCGCTTCTAGGCAAACCATTTCTAATTGTGTTGCTCCCTTTTACAGCAGGTAGATCCCGCCCGCTATGACGTCAGATGCAGCCAAGGCAGCCAAGAGGCTGAACCTGGAGAAGGCCACCAACTTCATGCGACAGTACAGAGACCCTCAGAGCAGGGAGCTCAAGAAACTTTCGGCCAATCAGTTCATGGACGTCTGGAGCCACTACGACAAGGACGGTGAGTGAGACGAAACTTCAGTAATTACTTTATTTCTGCCTATAGATGACAAATTGTAAAAGTTATATTGGGTTTCACGCATCTGCATTTGGAACTGAGGGGCTTCCCCTCCTCCACTCCGCACATTATGTTATTGCACCAATGGGACTCCCCCCTTTCCTTTTCTCATTCTCAAAAGAAGAAGGAATTTTCTTGAGGAAATTAGTTTCGGAAACTTCACTGTAAATGTGACTATCACGGTCCTTCTAGAAATATACATGGTGAGCATTAACATTGCGACCATTTTTTTTTACAGAAAAGGTCCGATAGGTAGAGATATGTTGCTTTTTGGAAATGGCGCCAAAACTCAAAACGTTTTTTAACGTTAGGCACAGATATGATTTGGTTTCGAAATGTCCTCCAAAATCATAAGTTTCTTGTTTTGTTCATAAAATCCATCTGCGGCATTTGTTTCAAGTCTAAACGATATTCGATTTCTCTCCATGTGTTAGACAACATCTGTTCAGTCACCGCTGCTAACACGAAGATGTTGGTGCAAACTTTTTAAGCACTGTGCTCTGAAGTATACCCAGTTCTCTAGGTACGGACGTTTATTTCCAAAGACTTCGCTGAAACGTGGCGCTCACCACGTCCAGAGTCACTTCACTCGCAGCAGGCCTACCCGTTCTGGGCATGTCACGAACACCGCCTGTCTCCTTGAACTTTTCATACCATGCTTTGATGCTTCTACCATCTGGGGATGGTGGAATAACAGCGAAACTGACTAAACGCGAAAGGGCAGGGAACAAACGAGCGGAATGGAATAAACACGAAAGGTTTATACCCGAAACGGATTAATCGCGAACGGAATAAAGAAGAAGGAATTAATTAACGCGATAGGTTTAAGCGCGAAAGGAATTACAGCGCAATGGATTAAGCGCGATACGAAACTTGAACATTGGAATATGCGCCAGAGGAACAACAGGAAATGTATTAAGCGCGAATGGAACATGTAATGTCTCCGGCTGTCAGCCTGGTTTGTAAGTTTATACAGTAAATTATTAAGGTTGTATTTTCATTAGCTTATTTTGTAATGGCATTTCTGATCTGTATGGTAATTAATACCCTAAGTTGGTAACTTTGGCTGTATTCAATATACCTTAAGCACAGAGTTCATATGTATGCCACTAGAGGCGCCTCGGTAGTAGTTATTACTGTGCGCAGCTGGTCAACGCAACCATAGTAAATCTAAGTAGTTCCTAAAATCGCCACATGCTTACGCTGCGATCAGGGCTCCCAATGCTATAAAAGAAGCCTGAGTGTGGCCCTAGTGGTAGTTGGTTTGTGGACACTGACTGGAGCACATCGAGGGCTGGCTCCTCAGCTTAGGCTGAGAGATCCACCTCCAGCCCTAACAGCCTGGTCTGTAAGACTGAGGAGAGGTATCCGAACCTTGGTTCGACCCCAGCCGCGTGCTGAGGAACAAGGTACCCGAGCCTTAGTTGGCTCGTCCCCAAGTCTATAACTGAGCGGTAGATAAACGAACCAGATTCGATCCCGGCTTCGTGCTGCGAGGAGGTACTCTGTCATACCGACTGGTTCGATCCCCGGTGTTGTCACCGCGTACGGTGGGAAGGCACCCGAACGTATGTTCGTACCAGTATGTATATACTGAGTGTAAAAATGCCAGAACGTTATACTGTTGGTTTATATATCCCCCCCTACTCCTCGCTCTGAGAGAGATAAGGTGTTTAATGAGGGCCATGACTATAATCAGGAAAAGTAAATGTTAGTATCAATGTCATTGGCACTTGATTAAAGGTTAGTAGCGCCAAAGTAGGGAAACTTTAGAATTAATAAGGGCACATTTTAATAATATTAAATTGTTTAAGAATTGTTATTAATTTTGGTTTAGACAATATTTCTCATCCAGCCATTGTAAACGAGTGCAGATTTATGCAAAGGAATTTTTATTGTAAATTGGACTTGTAAATTATGATAATTGTAAGCAAGTTTTGACTAAAGTATGTTCAACGAGCCTTTATTTAAATAAATAGTTATGCAATGTTTCATAATCGAGTTTCCCATATTTTCACCCAGCAAGTCCTGAGTGTATAAGAGTTCTCATACTCCCGACAGATGTGAGTAGCAATAATGGGTAATGCAACAGCGGCGACCAATGGCTCACCCCGTTCGCCTGCACCAGGTTGCCGTTGTTTCGCTCTCTTTCGAGCGTTGCATGAAACAGCGAAACGGATTAATCGCGAAACGAAACTTTAACACCGCAATAAGCGCGAAAGGAACAACATAAAAATGGATTAAGCACGAAAGGAACAACAGCGAAACGGATTAATCGCGAAACCAAACTGAAACACCGGAATAAGCGCGATAACAGGGTGGCTACTTACCGGGAATTCATTGAATTCCGGAAATTCTGCGTGAATTATTGGCTCCGGGAATTATAGGTGAATTCTGCTTGAATTTTCGCCATAGATGTGAAAAATTGCAACTTTTATTAATCCAAATCCTATTGAATTTATACATATTTATAAATGAGGCTTGAGGCGTGTTTTTGACAGTTTAGTTTTAATGTTTATCAGAATTCTCTCGATCCATTTACTTTGTAACTGTCCTTTGTAGAGCAATCTGAAGGATGAATAATTATTGCAAGATAAGATATCTTGAAGATGATTATGTAGATTTGAGTTTGAAATTCTTACACAATTAACAATTTTTCGCAGTTTAGAATATATAACATAACATTTTTTACTTGTGTTTGTAGTATTTCGAGTCTGAATATGTGAAATGGCAAACTACGGACCTCATGTTAAATGTTTCGAATATGCCGTTTAATTTAATGGAATTATAATTTTTGGATACATTTGAATCACACAGACCCTTTATATTGTTACTATATTTGTGTGTGTGTGGGGGGGGGGGGCGGGGAGTGTTGAGTGGCGGTAATACGTAAGGTTGAAATATAGAGAACATCTGCTTCCAACCTTGAATTGTTGTAAAGTTCGCCTTGAAAACCGGGAAATGTACTTGAACTTTATCATGGTCCTAGAGTAGCCACACTGGAGAGGAACAACAGCAAAATGGATTAAGAGCGAAAGGAACAACAGCGAAACGGATTAATCGCGAAACCAAAATTGAACACCGCAAGAAGCGCGAGAGGAACAACAGCGAACCGGATTAAGCGCGAAACGAAACTTGAACGCCGGATTAAGCGCGAAAGGAACAACATAAAAATGGATTAAGCGCGAAAGGAACAACAGCGAAACGGATTAATCGCGAAAGCAAAGTTAAACACCGTAATAACCGCGAAAGGAATAACAGCGAACCGGATTAAGCGCGAAACGAAACTTGAACACCGGATTAAGCGCGAAAGGAACAACAGAAAAATGGATTAAGCGCGAAAGGAACAACAGCGAAACGGATTAATCGCGAAACCAAAGTTGAACACCGCAATAAGCGCGAAAGGAATAACAGCGAACCGGATTAAGCGCGAAACGAAACTTGAACACCGGATCAAGCGCGAAAGGAACAACAGAAAAATGGATTAAGCGCGAAAGGAACAACAACGAAACGGATTAATCGCGAAACCAAAGTTGAACACCGCAATAAGCGCGAGAGGAATAACAGCGAACCGAATTAAGCACGAAACGAAACTTGAACACCGGATTAAGCGCGAAAGGAACAACAGAAAAATGGATTAAAAGCGAAAGGAACAACAGCGAAACGGATTAACCGCGAAAATTTCACATTCTCGCCTTATTCCTTTCCCATACTCCCTTCTGAACTGCCCTTGCGCTGTCACCCGTGAATTACGTACTTTCGTGGTACCACAGAACACACTGGATTAAAAACGAATTTATACCAAAAAATATAAGCAAATTGTATAAAAATAGCTTGTTAGTACGAAACTGAAGCAACCAGTTACACAGTGTCAAACTGTTAGCCTTTCAACGAGAGATAATGGTTTGCGTTATCGTCGCTCAGTTATTCAGAACTGTGCAAATTCGAAGACAGTGCAGTGCATCTGCATATCTATTTGTGTTTCAGCAAGAATTTCATTTGTATCTCTCGTCAAAATCGCTTCGCTGGCAAAGCCAAACAACAGTTAACAAAGATCAGGGTTTGCGAAGTCAACAATGGCTCTGTCCCACTCGGCATTCTCAACCGTTCGAGAGCGGGCGGGCGCAAACAATTGCCTATTGACAGTTGCCCTTTGATGTAGAGCATCGTTGCAGCATATTACTTCCCAGCGCGCGGCAGGGTTGGAATCTGCTCGTTAATTATCATAGCGGTGCGATAATTTTCGCAGAGCTCGCCGTTCGTTCTCAGAAACATTTGATGCATGGGTAATTACCCAGAATGCATCTCGCGGCTTCGTCTATGCTGGAAAACGTAACGGGAATGGTCTAATTCGTTCAGGCATTAGTTAATTAGGCTAATGGCGTAGAAATTTGGAAGTTACAAGCGGTGGAACGCGATCCGGATTGAATGTTCGTGCACGGCGTACTGACGTAACCACTGTAAATTTCCCGACAATTCGAATACTTGAAATTTGCACACTGTTGTTGCATTACCATGCAGTCTTTGCAATCTACAATCTATAAGCGTGCGAGGACTATAACATTTCAAAATTGTTGTGCTTGTTTCCCTTGGAGTCGAAATGTAGATATTTAGGTAACAGTTTCATAGATCGGAGACACATTAAAATCGCATATTTTGTGTTTCGCATGATTCGTACTTACCAATTGTGTATTGCGGAACATAGTTCAAGGTTGCATTATGCTTTTTCCACGAAAACAAACGCAATTTTTCACATTATGAGTGCTTTTTTTTATTCCTTTCTTCGCTTCCGGAACACACAATATGGCGGGCACATCTTGACTCACGTTGTGGGTATGCAGTGTTTCAACCTTCTGCACAGAAAAATACATACTATCGTGTTCGTCACCGGTGGAAATTATACATTATGCACAGGTATCTGACGGATAGCCCGGGTAGCTGACGGATAGCCCCACGAACCATTCACGGATAGCCCCACACACCATTCACAGATAGCCCCACGAACCATTTCCGATAAGGTTAGGTTAGGTTTGGTTACGTTAGGCAAGCATAGTAAAAAAAAGGGGATTGAAACACTGACAGGGGCTTACGTCATCAAACGTATGCAGCATCCGGTTGTCGTAGGGCAAGTAAATGAAAGCAATGGCAATTGTGCGTCGGTGAGATATTTCGCTTGAAATATACATGATTTCCCGGTCAAATATATTCCACGATGAAAGAAAATACCTCGACGAACGTTGTAAACCTTGGACAAACTAATTTCCATAAGTAGTTTCTTGTGTAAAATTGAAGAAATATGTCTCCGATGTATGAAACTGTTACCTATTTAACTACAAGGCCGTTCTACAAAAGTACATAAGTGTAATTATACGCATTGCAGTTATGTTGAGCCATACGTGTCTCTATAACGAACTTAACATTTAACATTTACATCGATTGTACAGTTCTATGATATCAGATAGTAACTAATACCTATGAGCAGAGTACAATTCCCAGGACATTGTGATATTTTTTAGTGTGTGCCAGCAGACCAGTTCATCTCCTTTGCTTCATTGCACATCTGATTGATCTGGCGCGTGTCTTGGATAGAATTTCCCTTTTATTAAAAAATAAAATACACTCTGGCCTTAGTTGTAAAGATTTTAAAAACTTCTAATTCTCTTGCGGTATTTTCTTTATTATCTCTGTGTATAATCACTTTGACATGTCAATTTCAAAATTACGATTTGAGCACCATCTAGCGTTGTGATGTACGTTAGGAAACTCAAATTGGTGATAAGAAGCAAAGTGCTCCCCCTGTGCTTTACACCACGCCATGAAGGTGTATAGGGGTGTGGAGTTAAGTCCCCACACTTTCTTGATCACGTGGTGCGATGTGATCAGCACCACGCCCCTAGCCGCCTTTACCCCTCAGAGTTTCTTCCAAGTTCCTACTTTATACGACGCTGGATGCGCACTGGAGCCGCTTCAACAGGTGGCAAAAACCAGGTTCTCCTCCGCCGAGGATCGAACCCGGATCTCTCGCATGGTAGTCAAGACTCCATAACGACTGAGCTACCGCAGTAACTCAAATTCGATTATGGTGTATACTAGTATTTCTTCTTTACGACTTTTGTTAAGTGTATTGGCATTGAACGAAGTTGTTCATCGTATTTGTGCATTATTATTTTTTGTATTTTATTTTTGTGTGAAGAACATTTTAGTGGGCATATTCTAAAAACCTAACCTACTGAATTAGTTTAAATGAATTCACACCGATTAGGAGCAAACTGTGTATTTTTGTTACCTGAACTAAGGCGGAAAAACATATTTCATGTTCCTTACAATGATTTATAATACTTATTGCTTCAAGTGTGCCTTGATGGCGCAGTGGTAGCGTCATCCCCTTGTAATCAAGGGGTCCCGGGTTCGATACCCGGTGGAGGCACATGGTGGTTCGGATCCCGCTTTAAACTGTAGATCCAGTCCCGATTAGCGCTACTGTGCATAAAGTGGACTTGGTTTTACAACCATTCAATTCAATTATTGCTTCAAGCAGAATAACCTAATAGTGTAGTCTACCTAACTACAGAAGCGACCCTCATGAGGGTAGACCTCACCCTCCGGAAAACTTTTGAGGAAGGACAAGGGCTTACGTGAGTCGTGAGGGTGAGGTTGGTTAAACATGAACACCTCTGGTACAAAGTAGGGTTTGACATCTGTTGATGTCAGTCTAAACTCTTGAATGGACATGAAAAACCTTTTAAAAATTGAATGCAGAACCTCTATATTTGCTTGTCATTGTTGAGGCTTGGTCTCTTGTATTAAAGAGTGCATCAATCTAGAGCCATGACTTAACTGATAAGACAGCTCACCTTAAAGACAAAAAGTGGAGTCTCAGAATGCTCCACTCTTTAGATGGAGACGGAGAGACAATGCACCTCTCAAGGAGGACGAAAGAACACTTCATGGAGTCTTTGCAGGCAAGAAATACGGCGACAATAAAGTAGAGCTGGAGGCGGTGTTAGAATGAACTTGAGGAAACTGATTGTGAGCAGCGAACAGCGCCTTAGGGCGTACAATCATGGTAAGGAATGGCGGTTCACCTAAAATAAGGATAGTACCAGAACGATTTGATTTAGTTTATTTTGCATAGGTTTTTAGCCGCTTTTGGCTAATCGTGACGATGGGAATGGCTGGTGATGAGACAATCACAGACATATATGTCCGCCGAGCAGTTAGTACAGCACGCTGCAACTCCAGGGATCCCGGGTTCGAATCCCGACCTGGGCATGGGTGTCCCTTCATCAATCAGATCATCAATCATTCTTACCGTTGCGATTAGAACAAATAGCAAGAAAACGACAATAGCAGAAATCAAATCAAACATATTTGGACGACAAAACACTAGCCTCGGAGGATTATACTGGCTGTGGGTCCAGGCACCAGAGCCTCGTTAGTCTGCAAAGTGGAGTCAAGGGTGTACTACGTGGGGGAGAGGTTATTTGGTTGTATTCTGAAAGTCTCAGCTCGTACAAATCTGGTACAACAACGAGATTGATGCCATAACGCACATTGAATGCTTTTATTAACAGTGAAATTCTCCATATATGAACCACGGATTGACCCTTACTGTTTAAAAAAACCCATTCATAGCATAGCAATCCTGCTATCACTCCCGCCTTCGGTGCGAGATGTCCCGGGTTCGATTCCCGGAAGGAGACCCAAAATTCCGGCGTTCACCCAGCGTTCACCAGTGTTGCCAAGTTGGCCCTTTTGGGGCCAGAACTGGCCCTTTGGAGTACGTCCTCAGCCCCAAAATTCAGCAAAGGCCCCAAGGGGCTTTTTAGCTCTACAGAGAGAAATCTTGCTACAAACCTAGCCCTTTCAGTAATGAAATGTTTATTGGTATTTCAGTAAACTGCAAAGAAGAATTCACTTAACCGACTCTCCTCTGCACCTGCAAGCTCGTCCTGCGACCCCTCCTGGGGAGCAGGTAGCAAGTGCACATTGTCACTTTATCCCCTTGTTTCTGGTTTTGGTATGCTGTGTAGTCCGAGGCGAATTACGGATAACGTCGATTCCAGAAAATGCGAATCTTTGTTCAGTTGCATTGCATCTGGTCCTTGAAAGTTCACAGAAGTGCGGTGCGTAACAGTAGGCTCGCTCAGAGACTAGTTCGTGCGTGCGGCCGTGTGTGTGTGTGAGTGTACGTGTGCATATATATGAAGGAGGAATATGCCGAAAATGTGTAATGCTTTTATGTAATCTACTGCACCACAATTTACGGGGGAAATAAATTATTTAAGTTAAGAAAATTTTATTTACTTGAGCGTATGCCCCTCATCTTGACAGTTGATTACTTGTGGTTCTTGAGTTTCATAAATTTTGCACCAAAACACCCAAGAATTAAGAACCAGAATTTTTTTTCAGTGCGCAGCCGCACCTTTGTAAATCTAGCCCCTTGGATGTGAATTTTAGCTCCATTTTGGCTGCGATTTAGCAAGTTTTTCTCTCGTGCTGTTGGCAACACTGGCGTTCACCTAGGGACTCGATGCGGCGCTGACAAGGCGCCACCCAATAGAAAAGCAGTTCTGTCAGGCTTTAACCCTTAGAAGGCTGTTGGGTTATGGAGTTCAGTATTCATCCCATTGGAATTTCATGCGGATGACCGCCAAGTGGTATGAAATACGATTTGGCAACAATCCATAGTCGTCTACTATGTTCCAGTATTATAAACCAGCAATCATGCAAAACACTTTTTCCTAACAGGAATCCCTTTGTAAAAGGGCACGATCGCTTCTTCATTTCGCCGGAACAATGAATTACAACCTCAATATTTGGTTTAGGCAGAGCGTCGAGGACAGGTACCAGGAGTCCCTAGGAATAGTTTCGTGTATATTTATTCTCTCTGTTCTCAGTTTACCCAGAATCCTCCACGCGGAGAAGCCACGTTATTGCGCTTGTCCTATTTTTGGGACATAATATATAGTTCACATAACGAGCTGTCCTCTTTAAATAATTCACGTTTGACCTTGAAGGTGTGTCAGTGCTGGATTTACATGAAGGATCGTAGGGTGGCTACTCACCGGGAATTCCTTGAATTCCGGGAATTATGGGTGAATTATTGTCTTCGGGAATTATGCGTGAATTCTACTTGAACTTTTCTCCGTAGACGTGAAAGATTGCAACTTTTATTAATTCAAATCCCATTGAATTTATACATATTTATTAATGCTCTGAGGCAAGTTTTTCACAGTTTAATTTTTTTTTATCGACGAAGGAAAATAAACTAAATCTGCGTGGAAAATTAAAGAATTCTCTCAGTTCGTTTTCTTTTTAGTGTCCTTTGCAGAACAATCTATCTGAGGGACGGAAGATTATTGCAAGATAAGATATCTTGAAGTTGATTAAGTAAACTGGAGTTTGAAATTCTTATACAATTAACAAATATTCGTATATTAGTATATCCCGTAACGGTTGTGACTTGTGCTTGTAGATGTATTTCGAGTCTGAGTATGTGAAATGGCAAACGTAAACTCTACACTTTAAATTAAATATTTTAAATATATGTACCGTTTAATTGAATTGAATTAGAAATTTTGGATTAATTGGAATCGCACAGACCCTTTATATTGTCACAGTAGTGTTAAAAAAATAGGCCCAATTATGCGCCGCTGTGATAATGCATAGAACACGCCTATCTTTTGCGAAAGAAGTGGTTCCTCGAACACTGCATGTGGGTTCTCACTACCCCATACACGCGTGCTTTGTGAGTTTACGTAACCGCTCAGATGGAACCACGCCTCATCACTAAACCAGGTGTGTTCCAAAATGCCAGTTGTCTGAAACCAACGGCAAAACCTGATGCGTGTATCGTGGTCGGTCGCTTTCAGTTCTTGAACAACTGACACGTGCTTCGTGACATTCCACTTTCCTGCGATAAACAGCGAAGAGGCTTTGAGGGAGAGGCCAACAAGCGCGTTTGAACATCAGCAATTTTGTCGACAGACAATTGCGGGCGTCCCCCGCCGTGCAGATCCATCACCGTTCCGCTGGTTTCAAACTTCCTCACTAAACTGTGTATGCAGTGTTTCGACGGTTTCTTTCGCCCACCAAAACGTTCCACAAACAATCGCCGACATGTCTTAAAGGAGCAATTTATCCAATATTGTTTGACAATAAACACGCGCTCTTCAAGAGAATACCGATACATTGCTAACAACACAATGACAAAGTCACATCAAGCCACGCCTCACTGAAACACGGCGACTCTCTGAACCTGCCTGTTGACCCGCTTCTTAAGTCTTTACGACGTACAGTGTTGCTACGTCAACTTTCTCATGTACTGAACTGCAATCTGTCCAAATTTGATACCATTCGGTGAAATACTTACCCAATGACATGACAATTCATGGGTTCCCTTTCGAGTGGGACGCCCGTATTTGTGTCTGTGTGGGTGTGAGCGGTGAGAGGTGATAATACGTAAGGCTGAAATTGAGAATAAATCTGCTCGTACCCTTGAATTTTTGGAAAGCTATTATGAAAACCGGGAATTATACTTGAATTTTATCAAGGCCCTAGAACAGCCACCATGTTCCGAGATCGAGAACAGTATCGAACCAAATGAGACTTGTCGACAGTTAGTCCAAACCGAGAATCTCGTATCGTTAAAGAACGAGAAGCAAAGGTACAGTCACGAGCAATAGAAATGGAACACCTAGATATTAATACACTACCTCATGGTGTCATATATTTCATAATTCTACAGCGACAACTCTATTGAAGACTTGCCATTGAAACTCGTTCATCACCGTCGAGTTAGGCAACACACACAAGCAAGCTAGTATTTGAGGATATAGATGTCCATTTTGTTATTGCTGGTGACTATACATGAACTTTCGCCTAAATCAAACTGTAAATATCGTAAGTATGGAAGACATGCAGAGTATGTATCGACATTACTACAAGTGGAAACACTGCAAAAGCAATGTTGAAACATATAAAGTGAAATGAGATTTGATTTACGAGTATGTATTGCTGAAATACCTCTATATTTATAAGAATGCATGTATGTGTGTTTGTTTGTTCAGCAATAACTCTCAAACGCCTGGAGCGATTTTAACCAAACTTGGTACGCGTATCACTTGCAACCTGGAAAGAAATACTGTGGGGGTAAGACACCCCTGGCAACCCTAGGGAAAGGGGTGGGAAGGGATGACATGTAAAAATAATCGAGGACCACCCATATTAAATTCCGCACAAACAGACATCCGTGACTCTATGCAATCCGCACAACGATAGTGTTTCGCGGGTTGTCTAACATTCAGGCTGTGTTGCGAATGGAATCCATAGTTTTCGTGACACTCCCAATGCGGTTCAACTTCAAGCATCATCTATTGGCATGGGGTGTGACAGGGGGTGAAAAATAAAATGCCACAAATGACCTAGATTTGTGTCGAATCCATAGTTTTCGGAGTCGCTAAGCTAATTGGTGACATTCACAATCACATTTAAAATTAGTTACATTCTACACTATAGTTAGAATTCATTATTTTCCTGTCTATACAAGATTGGGTTAAATAAATACCCGGGCAACGCCAGATAATCAGCCAGTGTATTATAATGAACTCATTAATTGGGTAGCACATTTAAAACATTAATGGGTGTGGTATACATTTATTAATGTACAAAATATTATGTATTTAGTTGTTTTAATTAGTACTTTTGCACATGTTTGTGTATATTATTCGAAACCAGAGATCAGACCGTGACGAAATCGAAACTATCTCGCCTTGTAATCCAGCGGTTCCGGGTTCGATCCTGCATGTAGCCACATGCATTGCGCAGTGGTTCGAATCCCATTTTAAACTGTAGACCCAGTCCGATGTGAGCATAAAGCGGACTTATAACTATATTCGAGGTTTATAACGTTAAGAAAAGAATTTCCACCTTTAACAATATCACAAATTGTGTTCCATTATTCCAATTCTAGTTTTGCACTCATTACACGTTTGCACTTTTCTGCATCAGCTAACGTTATCCTCCTGGCACTTCAATCAGCTACTGATCCGATTCCTTCAAGACCTTCATGGGTGCTACAAGAGTTTCACTCCTTTTTTCCAGCTTTGTAATTGTCTCTGGCAGCAACATAATGTGCTAATAAATAACGCTGGTCTAGTCGGTATGGCGTCTGACTGTCACGCGGGAGAACCAGGTTCGAATCCCTGGGTGGGTGTTCTTGGTACGAATTTTACTGATCTTGACCTCGCATAGATCGGCTCTGGGGCTCATCCAGTCTCAAATCAATGTGGTAATGGCTGCCAGGGCGTGGTCCTGATCACATCACCTCTAAAATGGCCGATATCGAGAGTGTTTGGACCCCTACCCCACATCCCCTAAATGTGCCTTTATGGCACGGTGCTATATGCACGGGGAAATTTACCTTTAGTTTACAGAAAGAAAAATATGTTATGTACAATTTTTAAAAAAAAAATTATAAAATTTCATTCTAAATGGCGAAAAAGGCATTAAAAATTGGCATTTGAATAAAGAAAAAGCTTTTGAAACATTACCAAAAACATAAAGCTCCTACTTATATCCACACCTTGCATTATGTCGTCACAAAGAAACTTTTAACCCCTTGTATGTCGGCAACCCGCGAAACGATAAAATCAAAAGGGTTGCCTGCATGCCAGGATACGCTGTCCATTTTTTTCCCTCCGTTTGCTCTCGTATCTGATGCTGAATGTTTTGCATGAAGAGATGTTATCATATGCATTTTATCTGCATCATTTGTGGTTCCTTGCGTGTACAGTGCAGTCCAAAAATGCGGAATAAATTTGCAATATACCAAAACAACGATGCTGTGATAATATAGCCTGGTGGAATGGAAATTGCGAAGTGTTTCACTCTGCAGTCGCTTATGCTCATCTGATGAAGTTACTATAGTCCGCGTCACTTAGGAAGGCTGTTGGTTAGCAGTGGTTTAAATATATTTTCTCAGCGAATTCACATCCAGTGTTTCTTTGGTATCCATACAGTGTCGTGTAAATGAACTTCTGTTGGACTTGTTTGATGATTTATCTCTGTTAATGGTCGGAGAAATGGAAAACTTTCCAATAAGGACTACGAAACACTCTAAATGTGTATTAGTGACGTGGCGTGGGTTTGAGTATTGTTGATGGTAGTATGTAGTCATTGAAATGTCTTCAGTTTTAAAACCTGATGTGTAATAATTAATTATCAGCTTATACAGGGTGGTCAAAATTAAAGTTGCCCTATTCATAGCGCACTGTAGCCTGTTTCAAGCATGGGATTGCGGTGAAACTTGGTAGAGTTGGTATGGAGACTATGGGGAAGCGAATACTGACGAAAAAACTAGTTCAAATTTTCACCACCAGGTGACGCTGCAGTAACAACCAGTAATTTGACGTCAAGGTGAATGACGCTTTGGAAGCGTAAGGCAGCGTTATCAAGTCTTACGAATCGTTCCTCGGGATGTTGTTCACTGTGTAATAGATTTCAGCGCCACATTTCAACCTGGTGGTGAAAATTTGAACTATTTTTTCCGTCAGCATTCGCTTCTTCATGGTCTCCATTGTCTCTATACCAAGTGTAACCGGAATCCCATGCTTCAAACGGGCTACAGATGGCTCTGAAGTCTGAACAGAGCACCTTTTAATTGAGATTTATTTATATATTTCTTAACCAGTCGCCTATAACATAGCGAATGCTCCAATTACAATAGGCATTACAATTTGATTTGCTATATACAATATCATTTACATAAATACATATTACGTGATACAAACACATAGTAATTATTACACAAAACCTTAGATAAATACTAATACAAAAAGTTATACAAATACAAAAGTTACACAAATACAAAAAATTACATATATATATTACAAATTTTGAACAGAGGAGAAAACTAAATGACAGAATAAACAAACAATAAACAAGTAACAAACTATAAAAGCTTGAGAATAGAAAAGAAATTATACAAATGCCATTATTTAAATAAGAAACAACAATAATCAATACAAAGCAAAGTTCAAATTCGAATTCATTTATATGTATACAAAATGTAATTATGAGATAAAAGCTATAAATTGTATTTGAGACTATAAATAGGCTACTGTAGATCACTCTAGAATTGGATCTGTTTTGTTTGTATGTTATTTAAACTATATAGAAAGTTCTTAATATTAAAAGCAAAATCCAAATCAATTCCATTCCAGACAATATTATTAAGTTTACTTAATAATCTAATGATTGGAGAATTTTGATGGAATTTTGTGTTTGATTTATTGCAGTAAAATGGTTATCTTACTCTTGATACCAAGTAGTTACGAATTGTCGTATCTCACGAATGTATATATCCTTCTGGAATCAACGGGTGTTGAAGTAAATGATTAAACACTCGCAAGATGGCGCCTTAGCTAACAGCTGCTTGTTCGACCCCTGGAAGCGTCGTTTCTTGTCCGTTGAAAGAGCTTCTGCGGTGATTAATGTACGTAGTCATCCTCTCGTATAACTCAGTTCCTCATTCTCTCTTCGGGTGCAGCAGTCTAGGAATCTTAAACGCCATTCAATGCTCTCTTAAATGTCTGGAAGTGGATGTTACGAATGGTCGTACGATTGCGTTAACGTCGGTTGTAAAAATCCTCACGTTTCGAGTTGAAGCAAGTTGTGGCTCATTACGCCACAGAAACTGCAGGAAGCATTTCCTAAATACAGGAAGACCACTTGTCTCGGTTTCGTCTCGACTTATAAGCATCCGTCTCGTTCTCGTGTAGTCTCGTTTCGAGTTTTGAAACATATTATAATTAGCAATATACACAGTGTGTCGCTGCACAAACTTTCATAGCGTATAAGAGTCATAGGCGTAGCTAGAACTTTATATTTGGGTGTGCACAAAGAAAAAATGAGGTCTTGTACCTTTATAATAACATGTTTTGCAACACAATCACTTGGCTCTTTAACTGCACTGATGTTTGTAAAGTAATATAAATTCACTAAATGACAGTGTTGAAAATTTCTGAATATATGTAGTAGAAAAAATCAAATTGCATAGAAATTACACACACACAAAATGTTCATAAATGTTACAAACAAATACATCAAAATACACGTCATCTAAAATAAGAGACGTGTGTCAAAAGTTACAATGTTCTTAAACTCATCAATAACTTTATTTACATCAATAGACTAAGCTTTTTCATGTTCCACAAATAGCAAGAGCAGGGCTTCCAATCTATCCTGCTTCTGAGTTGCTCTTAATTTAGTTTTAACTTGGGAAAGCTTGGAGAAAGTTCTCTCACACGTGCAGCTTGTGACAGGTATAGAAGAAAGGAGCTGCAGTACAGAGTAGAATGCAGTAAATATCTTCTTTCTCCAATGACATAAAAAATCGAAACTCTATAGACACTAGTTTCATCAGCGATAATGCACATGTTTGTAACAAGTAATTACATTTTCAACTTCTTATAACTTTCTCTCTTATTGAAATATCCGTCTTTAATTCTCTTTGATAAAGCAGTCCATTAGGGTGTGCCTAGGCACACCCGGCACACCCCGTAGCTACTCCTATGGTAAGAGTCAGTTTATTAAGGGAAATATGGTTTCTTAAAGTTTTCCCTTTTTGACGCTTCTTTTCGACGCTACGAACGCTCGAAAAACAGAATACTGTCTCGAACAAGTATTCTCGGCTTACCAACCAGGTTAACTCTCCGTTAGCGAGCCCACACATTGCTCTCCTCATCAGCGATGGGCGCTAACGTCGAATTAATCTGCTTCATAACCCGAAAACACTTGTTCGAATCACGTCCTCGGAAAGTTACGATTTGCACTTTCTAGAATTCCTCCTGTAAGTTAGAGACTCACCTTTGCCACTAATGCATGAACATTTGAATTAATATTAATAAACAGTAGCTTAGTAGAGTCGAATTACTTTCGGAACATCTCCAGCGGACTTCGCGAGTCTGTCTAGCGAGCCTAGTGGGCGTGTAGTGCCTGAGCAGGGGGCTTAGCGATAGGTTCTGGGTTGAGATGACGTCAGCGGCTCGCTTCGTTGATTGGCTGAATCAAGAGTTGTGACTCGTTCCGAAGCTTCCAATGCATAACAGCCAAAGATGTTATGGAAATAATCTCCCTCTATGTCAAAAGTCACACACTAAGTGATATTTGGTTCATCTAATTTTTCAACTATTACACCAAAGTCTCGAACTAGACCAAGAATCTCGCTCTCGTTCTCGCCTTGACAGGATCGTCCCGCTATGATCCCTAGTTACAACTCTACACCCCTGTTCCGTACAGCATTGAGACTAAAATGAGCTATTAAAAAATCTCTCAGGCTCTGAAACCTTGAACGAAAAAATGGATTCTTAATAATTTACAATATTATTTCGCAATATGGCCGACATCCGTGACGTAGTGGTTAGCACAGCTCGCTACGACGCCAGGGGTCCCGATTTGAAATCCTGACCTTGCCGGAAACGTTCCTTGTAAGTGTCCCTTCATCAATTTTATCACACCACTCTAGAAAACGCATTTCACGTATTACATCAAGTAACATCTTCTATTGAGACATTCGACATAAAACTTTTTCTTATATATTTTTTGTTTATTTAGTAATCTTGAATATACTGTATGTGGGGCATTTAACTTACATAAAATTGACTTGAAGTACAGGGTGGCCCCAAAAACATTACGTAACGAAAATTATTCGGTTACCTTTTTTGTGGGCCACCCTGTACCTACAAAAACCTGTGAAAGTTATGGAATTTGACTTAGCAAACTTCTAGAAAGCCACCATCCGGTTCTGTGATATTAGATGAGTGTTTAAAGGCTTTATTTATTTATTTTTCTATCAAGAACACACCAGGCAGATGCTTAATTACAGCGTTCTGCAAACTGAAGTGTGACAATGCAATTAAGTCTAAATATATTTTTTTCCTGCTCTGGTTATGTAACATATGGTATTAATAGCCACACAAATTGATGGAGACACTTTGTTTTCTTCCTGTAGATACGCATTTTGCCCCTACGAGGCAGGTTTTACAATATATTTAAACCCAAGAATCATTTTGAATAACCCTGTATAATGCCCCACCAACAAGGCAGGGTTGTGATAGAATTTTGAACCGTAAGAGAGCGAAGGGAGCCCGAGCGTAGGAGATGCAATCGGCTGCTTGCCATGCACTCCTGCCCCTGCGTTGCCAAAATCGTGAGCCGTTCTTAAACATATCGTAGTCACTTTTATTAGGTTCTTTTTTTATGTTCTGTAGAGGGAGGAAATTGGTGGGAGATAGAGATTGTTTACATGCGAGAGGGATTTCTTTACAAAATGAGTTACCACCACTGCATCGGATGCTGGATGTACTGGGAAACAGCCTGCTGCTTCTTCTGTTCACAGCTGTATTTCGTAACTTCCCTCATTTCTCACGTTTTCCTTATTGGAACGGTTCGGTGCCATGAAGGACGCTCCCGTAGATGCCTGCAATGCGGAGAGGCGACATCCGACTGAGAATGGTCCACCTCCCTCTTCTGCTGTTACATCCTCCCACCCACCCTAATTACAGGGAGGGGAGGAGGAGCAGAGTTGCCATATCCAGATAGTAAAAAGGTACTGCATACAGTCTGAATCGTAAATGGTTGCACACTATCTCTTGCACTTTTTGTAAGGTAGGCAACCCGCTATGCCCAACAACTACGCATATTGCATACCGTTTATCAATTCTTTCATGCGCTAGAACTCTCAGATGTTCTGTATTTTTGGCAAGTGTGTGTCAAAAATTGTTTTTTATGCTGCTCCTAAGGACATATCTGATAGAATATTTGTTACAAAGCATCAGTTGTTGGATAGGATTCCACGGAAGAAACGATTCTAATATGATTTTTTTTATCCAAAATTGATTTTCGGATTTTAGTAATCCGGTTCCGAAAATATCCAAAACCTTATCCGGTAATAAATCGGGAATCCGAATCCGAGAACAGTGGGCTCAATGCCCGGAACGGGGTATCGGATTTCGCCAATCCGGATCCATTATTACACGTCATCTACATAATCGCATTCTATCAGTAACCTCGACGGATCCACCTGTATATACGATGTGCGTCCAGAGAGTAGTAAAAGCTATTGCGCACAGCGGCCGCGCAGGTAACGCATGCGCTCTCTCTTAACGTTCTGTCGTTGTCTAGGTATCGAGTGGAACAAATACGCATATGTCCGTGGAACAGATCCATTTAACGGATGTCGCTTGGAAATGATGTTAAGGTGCTTTTGCCGGTAAGATTTGTAAATGCGAAAAGTGTGAGTGTGCATGAGAAACCTGATAGTAAGAGACCTGTAGCAAGGCCAAGACGAAGATGGAGGGATAACGTTGAGAGAACATAAAGGAAATCGGTAAGGATGGAATAAATTGGATTGATGTTGCCCAGGAAGCAGAGGCGTCTCGTGAACGCATGCGGTGAAAGCTGCGCATGCGTCAATTGTGGGAAAAAGGACAGCTTGCTCTGCGACGACATTCATGAGCATTTCTACATTCTAATTTCTTCATATAGGAGAAGTATTGATTTTATACGAGAGCGCTGAACTAAGCTTATATTACATTTCTAGGGTCTGAAGTGACGCATGCATCAATTGTGCGAAAAGAATTATTACATTCTTTCACTTCAGATCCAATAAATGTAATATATAAGCTTAGTTGAGCGCTCTCGTGTAAAATAAATACTTCTCCTATATGAATAAATTAGAATGTAGAAATGGTCATGAATATTGTCACAGAGCAAGCTGTCCTTTAGAAACAGATTATCTAAGTTTGTGGAGAATTTGTAATAAACGAAGGATTTAAAGAATTTAAGATTCATTGATTGATTGACTGAATTAGATTGTTTAACATAGCTTTTCTGACACATTTGGCTAATCGCGACGATGAGGATGAGTGATGAAATGACGAAATTAATTAAGAGACTCGCAAAGAACACCCATGCCGGGATTCGAACCCGGGACCCCTGACTACGTAGCGAGTTGTGATAACAACGGCGTTACGGAGATCGGCTGTTGCGACGATAATGATAATGAAGAGTGATGATATGATGAAATTCATGAAGGCCACTCCCACAAAAAAACACCCGTCTCCAGGTGGACTCGAACTCAGGACCCTTGGCGTCGTACATATCTGGAAGGGATGAAGGGAGCATAATCATGAATAAAGTGGACGCCCCTGTTTGGTGACCGATAATTTAAAGAGTTATGTTAATCTTAAATTTAAATAAAGCAGGCGATACACATCGTCTGAATTGTACGGACAGGTTCCAATAGAATCTTCGATGACCAAACAGGCACCTTTGACACGTCCATTCCCATTACACTAATATTTATTGTTATTAATTACCTTTTCTCTTGTACAAATATTTATTGTTCTTTAATCTTAATTTCTGAAATTTACCTATCACTGATAATGTTAGGATAGTGACTGACCTGTATATACTTATCTTGTTAAGAGCTGTTACCATGGAAATTACGATTGTGTTTTGGTCTTGCCTTTGAAGTTGGGGCTTGTGTTTTTAACACGTAGAGTGATCAAGTTGAATTATAAGAAGTTTGATTTCTTTGAGTGAAATAGATTATATGTTAGGCATATAAGTATTTAGTTTGCAAGGAAGTAAATTATTGATAAAAACGCGTTTGAACCAGTTTCCAAATTCAAATACTTAGGAGTATTATTAACAAGTGAAAATTTTATTAAAGAGGAAATAAAAAGTAGGCTTAAGTCAGGAAATGCATGTTACTTCTCTCTTCAAAAACTTTTGTCTTCTCGTTTAATATCTAAGAAACTAAAAGTTAAAATAAACAAAACAGTAATTTTGCCTGTAGTATTATATGGGTGTGAATCTTGGTCCCTTACATTTAAAGAGGAACATAAATTGAGAGTATTTGAAAATAAGATCCTTAGGAAAATATTTGGACCTAAAAGGGATGAGGAGACAGGTGAGTGGAGAAGGTTACATAATTTAGAACTACATAATTTGTATTCATGTCCAGATATTAGTAGAATAATTAAATCAAGAAGACTTAGATGGGCAGGCCATGTGGCACGAGGGAAACCTGATGGTAAGAGACGTGTAGGAAGGCCAAGACGAAGATGGAGGGACAACGTTGAGATGGACTTAAAGGAAATCGGTAGGGATGGAAAAGAGTATATAGATCTTGCTCAGGATAGGGACAGATGGAAGGCCTGTGTTGCTGCAGCCATGAACCTTCGGGTTTAAGAAGGCTAGAGAGTTAGTTAGTTAGAAATAAAATAGACTTCCTTTTTCTTAGTGGAAACTTAACTTTGATTTTTATTTGATGAACAACGAAGAGAGATATTACCCAATACGCTGAGAGGCATCACGTGAATGCTTTCGAGTCTTCATGTGAACTTATTATTTCGTGTTTTAGTTAAACCGTGTTCTTGTGACTAAAAAGAACATGTCACCTTTCAACAAATATGGTGACCGTGTAGTGCTGTAGCAACATTGTGCATTAATTTTAGCTATCAAAAGTCATTGTACACTATTCTACAACTTTCCGCTCCTTACTTTCTGGACGCACCTCGTATATATCCTCCTTCGATCTTTTCAACGAAGGATCTCGAAATGAACATTCTTCTACGCACAATTCATCGACATTTAAGCGAAGCTGCGCCATTTGCAGAGAGAATTTGAACCTGCGAGCGTGTAATAAAACAAAAGTTAATTACCACGCTTCGTCAGTCCCGATTGTAATTGCCACGCGTTAATAACTTTCACGGATCATTTCCAACCGGTCGGTGTTTTAATTATCAGCGAATGTTAATTGTGATCCCGCATGGCACTGATTTGTTTCCGATAAGCTCCCTTTGGGGTCCCATCAAGCTCAAACTTCGATTGTGTATTTTTGTTTTCAAGACATCTCCTGCAAATGGATACCGTGTGTTGTAGAAGATTCTGTCTATATACGAGGGGAGTCCGATAATTTAGAATACCATATAAGGCGACAATGTACACATGTCACAGTGTGAGAGATTAATGTTAAAACCATTATATATTTACCAATTTGTAGTCTGTTATCTCAGTCCAGATGGATCCTGTGACTTTGGCAACACCCGTTTTTTCATTCTGTACAAGGACTCTTTACCTTCCCTCCCGACGTGTACAAGAGAGGAAGCACAATCCATTCGAGATGTATCATCTCCATCACTGCTCAAAACTGTCTTAACTCCGGAAAGCCGTTAATAAAATTAGAACTACCGTATTTGCAGGCGTATAAGACTGGCTTTTTTCTTTAAAAATAGGTCTGAAAAAACAGGGTGCGTCTTATACAATGATACTCAGTTTTTTTTACCTTTGAGGAAGAGGCCTAGCCTTTCACAAGGTTGTCAAAGCTTCATGGAATGCTGTGAAAACTAAGACAGCGGTTAAATCATGTCAGAATTGTGGCATTAGTAATGCACTGGATGGTACAGAGGATATTTGTTGTATGAAGACTCGGATTCTGATTTAGTAGAGGTTTCAAGTGGCTCTTCGTTAGGCTCTAGAGGTGAATGTCTGGGTTTTGATGAAAAGGATTAAAATTTACTCTTTCCTAGTTAGATTAAGTAATTTATTTGTTGAAAGTAAGCCTACTTATTACTTTATATTCGAAATTAATTATAATATTCAGTGATAAAGTTGTTTTCCTAAAAAATGTGTACAAAAAGGGCGATGCGTCGTGTACGCTGGTAAATACCGGTAGTTATGCCAAGCAGAAGCTTGAAACTCTCTGTATTAGCTGAGGCAAAGGTTATTCTGAAACCAACAATTCATCTAATGTTGACTGAAGACTTGATGATGACAATAGGGTTGCGCGATGGGTGCCAAAGTTGCTCACACCACTTCAAAAAGCGAGACCGCGTCGACATTTCGAATGAAATTTTGAAATTAGTGAAGTCAAAATTTCTTTGTCTACTCTAGTGATTGGGAACGAGACATGGGTAGAGTATTATTATTATTATTATTAAAGTAGGGTTACAATTAAGCTTACAATTGTCTTTACATTGATTCTATAACTACAAAAACAGCTTTTTATAATACAAAAATGAAACAGGTTTCCATGCAGTGGAAGCATAAGGACTCTCTCCTCCATCCAAGAAGGTAAAAGTTTAAAAATCAACATACAAACTGTTGTTTACTGTTTTGAGTTTACAAAGTACACTGCTTATCAAGTTCCATCTCAGAAATATCAAGATTAATGGTGCACCATATGCAGAAACTTGAACTGAACTGCGTTAAGCCATCCATCACAAAAGGGGGACTAACGAGAGGTGCTGGATGAATATGTTACACGGTAACGCACCACCACACACGTCTCGAACACCCTCCTTATTCAGCAGACCTAGCCCCAAATGATTTTTACCTGTTACAACATTTAGTATCTGTGTTAAAGAGACAGCGATTTCACAACAATGAGAAAACCATGTGTGCTGTGAACTCCTGTTCTGCGTCTGTCTGAAGATAACTTCCACGTATCAACATGAAAGAAAACTAGCATCTCTGGGTATGACGCCATATTGTCTATCTTACCATAGGGCTGGAACAACGGATATAGAAACAATTCGCATGTGATATAAGTCCTTTAATTCACTTGGTATTGTATAATAATTAAATATGTTTGCACACTGAAGAAATACAAAAGAGCCCACATCCGATAGGCTAGTTGAAATGTTCTCTCGCTGCCGCGAGCCGACATGCACCATGCCGTGCGTTCGAAATCAAGCTCCCAGAATTCCGAGTTCTTGAGAAGCTCCCAGCGGGAGTAAAATAAAAACAAGTGAGGAGCGGAAAGCAATATACTATTTACAATCTTCAACATTCTCCCCCCCGTTGGAATGCGCAGCATCCAAATTAAATCATGAAAGTTCAATTGATCTTCCCATCTGGAAGAGGTACAATCTTACAGAGAGCCCTTCGGTACACTCCATCCTTGGTGCGAACCACGGCTACACGAACTAAATTGTCTTTCCCTGGAAACACTTCTTCTATAATGCCCATTTTACAGGATAATGGGGGTAGGTTGTCTTCTTTCAGAAGCACAAGTAGTCCTGGTTGCAGGTTGGGCTGCGTGGTTGTCCACTTCTGACGCTGTTGCATACCATGAAGATAATCTCGGGACCAGTTTCTCCAAATCCTTTGTTGAAACTGTTGAACTCGTTGCCACCTGGAAAGTCTATTTTCCTTGAGATCAGTTAAGTCTGGTTGAGGAAAGGAAGTTAGTGGACCACCAATAAGAAAGTGGCCTGGAGTGAGGTAATTAAATTCTTCATGAGAGTCAGGTAAGGTTGTAAGAGGTCGAGAGTTTAAGCAAGCTTCGATTTGGCACAAAAGAGTTGACAGCTCTTCGTATGTCAGTACAGCATTCTTGGCGACTCTACGAAGATGGTACTTCATGGATTTTATGGCGCTTTCCCAGACAGCACCGAATGTTGGGCTACGTGGAGGTGAATTTTTCCACTGAAAGTTTTCTTGTGCTGCATACCTTTGAATGTCTTCACTGAATTCTTGCGAATGAAATAGCAATTGAAGCTTCTGAAGTTCGTTCTTCGCTCCTTGAAATGTTGTGGCATTATCGCTGATAATGGTGGAACACTTGCCTCGCCTTGCTGTAAAGCGTCGCAATGCTGCTATGAAAGCTTCAGAAGTAAGGTCTGTTACTAGCTCAAGATGTATTGCTCTCGTGGCTAGGCACGTAAAAAGAGCTATGTAGCATTTCTTTGTGATTTTACTCCTGATTGACCCTACTTTGATGACGTATGGCCCGGCATAGTCTATGCCCACACGATTAAATGCCTTGCTAGGTGTAACTCTGATGGATGGGAGCTGTCCCATTAGCTGTTGTGCTGCAGATGCCTTCAAACGATAACAAGTTAAACACTGATGAATGATTTGCTTAATAACTTGTCGTATTCTAGGAATCCAGTACCTTTCTCGAATGGATGAGATTAACAATTGAGGTGCTGCGTGCATCAATCGTTCATGCTCTGATGCAATTAGCAGTCGGGCGAAGTGACTTTTTGGATGCAAAATGATTTGATGCTTGCTGCTGAATTCCAAGTTGCTATTTTCTAGCCTACCTCCGACACGAAGAATTCCCTGATTATCCAGAAAGGGGTGTAAGTCTTTAAGGATACTTTTGTTGGATACTTGCCCTTTGGCAGTGAGATCATTTATCTCTCGATGAAAGAACGAAATTTGTGTCATAACGACACACGTTTGAGTAGCGTCTTCAATGTCAATTGAAGTAAGTGGATCGCATTGTTTGTTACTTGCATTTTTACAATTGCGAATGAATCTTTTACAGAGCGCTACAATCCTTAACAATTTGAAAAATGTAGAAAAATCGTTTATTATTGCCTCTGATTGCAGATGAGACACCAGTGTAGTTACAGGAAGCTTTCGTTGTTCAGGAACATCTTTGTTCTTAAGACTTGTGTCAGATGATGATGATGGCCAGCACGTTTCATCTTCTTGCAACCAAGCTGGACCATGAAACCATAGCGAATGATGATGAATATCTTGAGGTTTAACTCCACGGGAGATTAAATCCGCTGGATTATCCTTGGACGAAACATGTCTCCATTGATAAGTTTGAGTAAATTCTTGAATTTGCGCTACTCTGTTGGATACAAAAGGCTTCCATCTGTTTGCTGGCGATCTGAGCCATGCCAGAACTATTTGTGAATCTGTCCACAAATAAACATTGTCAATATTAAGTCTCAAAATTGGGAGAGTCTTGTTGAGTAATTTGGCCAATAAGACTGAAGCGCACAGTTCCAATCTAGGAAGAGTGGTTTTCTTGATCGGGGCGACCAGTGATTTTGAGCACAGCAAGTGAACTTCGGTGTAACCTTCTTCGTTTGCTGAACGAACATACAAGCAACTGCCATAATTTTTCTCCGATGCATCGGAAAAGCCAAGGATTTGTATATTCTTGACACAACCAGGTGTTAGGATGAAACGTGGTATTTGCATTTCACTGATGACTGGTAGCTGAGAATGAAGATGAACCCATTCAACTTGCAGGCTTTCTGGAAGTGGATCATCCCAGTTTATGTTGTGAAGCCACAACTGTTGTAAAAAATACTTATACATTACAGTTACTGGTGAAAGTAGTCCAATTGGATCAAAAATCTGGGCAATAACACTGGCTACTTGACGTTTGGTTGGTTTGTGTGACATCATGTTGACAGACTTGGCTCCAATGTTAATCATGAAAGTGTCTGCCGAGGGATTCCATGAAATTCCTAGAGTTTTAACACCTTCGGTATGAAAATGAATTAGATTTTGAGTCTCTCTCAGTGATTCTGGAATAGCGTTGAGTACTTCAGTGCTGTTGGAGCACCACTTTCGTAAGATGAATCCTCCTCTTTTCAGAAGTTCTGAAAGATCTTGGTAAAGTTGTAACGCACCTTGCACGCTACTGCTTCCTCCAACGTAATCATCAACATAGAAATCACGCTGCAACACTTGACATGCGTGTGGGAAGTTAACTGCTTCATCTTCGGCTAACTGCTTCAGACATCTGGTTGCTAAAAAGGCACTTGATGTAAGCCCATACGAGACCGTATTCAATTGAAATACTGTTATGAGTTCCTGAGGAGAGTTTCTCCACAGAATGCATTGCAGTGGCCTGTCATCTGGATGTATGTGTATCATTCTATACATCTTTGTTACATCAGAAACCAATGCCACCTTGTGAGTTCGAAATCTTAGAACAATTGAAAATAAATCTTCCTGTATGGTAGGTCCAACCATTTGTATGCTATTTATTGATTCACCGCTTGTTGATGGCGAACTCCCATCAAAAACAACACGTATTTTCGTTGTACTGGAATCCTTGAAAACACAATGATGCGGAATGAAAAATTTTGTGCTGTCATTTGTTTGTACATCATTTAAATTCCCTATGGGTTCCATGTGTCCCAACTGGTAATATTCTTGCATAAATTCTGTATAATCAGCTTTTAATTGTGGTTGACGTTGAAGCCTCGTTTCTAATTGGTGAAATCGAGTTGATGCAGAGTGTGAGGAGTCACCTAACACTGAACGATCCTTACATAATGGCAGCCTGACTGTATAACGGCCACTTTCATCTCGTGTCACATTTCGCTGAAAATGTTGCTCGCAAGCAATTTCTTCTGGTGATTGCAGTTTCGTGTGGATCTCCTCTATGATCCAGAACTGTTGGAGTTGCGAGCTGAGAGAATCTTCCTTTCTCGTGAAAAATGACCTAGTAATACTGTTGCTAGAAGATGTTGCTGGAATCTTCCCTGCAATAATCCATCCAAACTCTGTGTCTTGAAGAATGGGGAAATTTCCTGGTTTTGTTCTCTTTTCAGGCTTCATGACGGTAAAGAAAACCTCTGCACCAAGCAGAATCTGTATTTTGCCAGGCGAACAAAAGCTTGGGTCTGCTAAACGAATATCTGTTGGAATGTTCCATTCAGATGCATCAAACTTTTCTGAAGGCATTAATCCTGTAATGGTTGGCAACACTGAGCACGTAATACTTGTCGCAAAATTGCTATTATTAGATCTCAGACGGATCTCTACTGAATGACTAGATTCAGCTGACGAATTGTTGATTCCCTGAATGGGAACTCGATGCTTTACCTTTCTTAGACGATGACTTTGAACAAAATCTTCAACAATGAAATTATTCTGACTCGCCGCGTCCAAGAGAGCACGACAATTGACCCAATTGCCCGCTATATCTTGTACTTGAACAATTGCCGTAGCAAGTAACACCTGTGACGCGCTTTTCTGCTTAATTGAACAATAAGAAACCTGAGGTGCTTGATCTGAATGCTGTGAAGAATCGCTTGTATTGTTTACCATCGATGTGTTCACGTGACCCCCAGATGACATTTCACGCTGCTGGTTTACATTGGATGTACCTTCATCTACATGAAGTAAAGTACTATGCTTCTGTTTACATCGCTTGCACACTCCATATTTACACTGTGCCGAAACGTGATTGTTGCTGCTAAGACAGTTAAAGCATACGCGATTCTCACGTAAAAATTTATACTTTTGTGAAACAGAAGCTTTCTTAAAGGCTTCACACGAAAATAAGCGATGTTTGTTTGCTTTACAAAACATGCACAATGAAGAATCTGTTGTAACATATGACTTCGAAGATTGTTGACATTTAGCACTGTACTGTTTGTGCATATTTGTAGATGATTTTGTTGCTATCTTGTTACCTTCACTCGTAACTGGATTAATCTTTTCAAGAGCCTGGCATCTGTGCTCCAGAAAACTAAAGAGCTGATCTAATGTGCTAAATTCAGTATCATTACTTTCTAGTTCAAATGCTCTTCTCGTTGCAGGATCGAGATTTGAAACAAGATGCTGAACTAAAATTATATCAGTTAACGACATGTTGTCAGCTATCATTTTGAGCGCTGAAATAGAGCTAACTGCAGTGTTTGTAAAGGCACGAAGTTCCTGACAATTCTCCTTTACAACTGGATTGATATGTAAAATATCATTTACATGTGAGACTGCAATCAACCTTTTATTGTCGTATCGCTCATTGAGTTGCTCCCAAGCAATAGCGTAATTTGCTTCTGTCATTGGCAAATTTTGAATTAGATGTAAGGCCTCGCCTTTCAACGATACGCGCAAATACTGAAACTTCTGAACATTTGAAATATCTACATTGTTGTGTATCAGCGATACGAACGTGTCCTTGAAAGACACCCACTGTGTGTAATTACCGCTAAAATGTGGTAATGCAATTGCCGGCAGTTTCACTTGCGTATTTGAAGTTTTAGATACACATTTGTTTTCTACACATGTTGCTTTATCATGGTTGTCAATTAATGTTTGCATCTGTGACTTTAAATCGAAATACATTTCTTCGATTTCATGCCTTTCCGCGTCGTGCTCACCCTCGGTTGTTTCTGATTCTATTGTGTCTAGAACGCCTTCCAATTTACTCCAGATAGCATTTATATGTTCCATGCGGGTTTTTATTTGTTGTATTTTAGCTGAGGATTCGTCGTAAGTACTGACATACGATTGAATGCGTATAAGTTTCCCTTTGTGGGAGCTTCTTTCTTTGATCAATGCTCTTACGTTTGCCATGCTTGCTGAGAAACGAAACTGAATGCAGAAATAAACACAAGAATACAAAAGGCTATGAAACAATGAAGGAAAAGGAATGTTATAGGAAACCAGACTTTTGTACTCACCGCTGCCGAAGCTAACACACTTCACGGGGAGCTGATTGTTGATTGTGTTTTTCTCCGCAGAGCTTCATTTGTTGATTCCGACGAAAATCGTAGAACGGAAGAAAAGTTCAAGGTCAGCTATTGCTTTATGTGTTCGCGAACGAGAGTTCCTGAAACAGCTGATTCCACCGTACCGTGACGATTAATGCTACTTAATCGCAACCGAGTTCAAGGTCACTGCAAAATTTGTTGTAACGATGTTCGTTACGAAAGCGCGGAAAACATGTATGCGTGCAAACCAAAAACACTGTTTGTTCTGTAACACTGTCACAATTAGCACTGTCACAACTGATGATCACTGACCTGCACGAAACAAACTGTCACTATATCCGGAATGCGGAGGACCATAAATGTTTGAAGATAACTTCCACGTATCAACATGAAAGAAAACTAGCATCTCTGGGTATGACGCCATATTGTCTATCTTACCATAGGGCTGGAACAACGGATATAGAAACAATTCGCATGTGATATAAGTCCTTTAATTCACTTGGTATTGTATAATAATTAAATATGTTTGCACACTGAAGAAATACAAAAGAGCCCACATCCGATAGGCTAGTTGAAATGTTCTCTCGCTGCCGCGAGCCGACATGCACCATGCCGTGCGTTCGAAATCAAGCTCCCAGAATTCCGAGTTCTTGAGAAGCTCCCAGCGGGAGTAAAATAAAAACAAGTGAGGAGCGGAAAGCAATATACTATTTACAATCTTCAACAGCGTCTCAGTATGAATTCTACAAGTCTGGAATTATGAACTTGCCATCCGAATTATGGATAGTGTGTGTTAATTGAGGAGGGAAGACGGCATTGAAAGAGAAACTAGATGTTGGACACCCCTCGTATGTGTCGCTTTTCTATATCAAGCACGATACTGAGTGACTATAGTGATAGAGAAAGAAGTAAAAGTTGGAATAGTCTGTGACTGATTAGATGGAATTTTGCCTGTGGAATTGTTAATTCGATTTATTTGTATGTTATGTCAAGATGGGACTATTGTAAAGTGTCTGTTTATTTGGTTAATTTATGTGGCTTTTCCTCCTCTTGAGTTTATCGCAACGATGAGGATGAATAACGAACTGATGACATTGATGATGGGACAAGAATGGTTCATCCATGGCTTATCAATGGTTCAAACCTGGGATCTTTTGCTTAACGTAAGGTGTAGTGACTTTTCATGTATACTTTTACAAGATTGAAGAAGTTATGAGGTACACAGTAATTTTGTTTGAACCAAAAATTAAACCAATGGCTTCGTAACA
The DNA here is from genome assembly GCF_977018435.1 of Lepisma saccharinum. Classification (NCBI taxonomy): domain Eukaryota; kingdom Metazoa; phylum Arthropoda; class Insecta; order Zygentoma; family Lepismatidae; genus Lepisma; species Lepisma saccharinum. The sequence goes on along the minus strand of NC_139255.1, from coordinate 41,979,905 downwards.
TGGTGACCAATCCGAACATAACATACTGTCGTTATCACACAGAAGAAAACATTTATCACTGGCAACATTGAATCTGTGTAACTTGCTTGCGTACGTACATGGTAGAAAAAATCCTTTTCTGACATGACAGGCACATAATTATACTTTTATAGGATAGAAACGCAACTACAATGGGCGAAATCTTATATGGAAGCTCTGTTGAATATAGACACACTCATCCATGTGTCAGAAAGGAGTGACTGATGACTTGTTTAAAATAGAATGAGAGAGAGACAGGCAGTAATGCTCAATTTATCTTCGGAATTTTCGATCTGCTGCCTTCCTGAAATCTAATATTAACCCTCTTCTCTTCTGCACCAATGGTATCCTCATGAGTTATTCATGAGCAATGGTGCAGACCTCAACCTGGTGCGAAGCTGCTGGTGAACTGTTGTGCATCCAAACACGGGCAGCTGTCGAGTTGAGTTCAAAAGACATTATCGTGCATCATTTCCTCAAAATGAAATGCCACTAAACGTAACAATAACCATGTTAAAGACAGAAACAAGAAAAAATATAGACAGCCTTCATTTTCTCAGATATTATACACTGTACGGTTCATTTACGTACAGTCACCAGCAATAAACATTTGACACGTCAGTTCTGAAATACAGGTGAGTCAAAAGTCTCTGACCAGCCCTTATAAAATGAAAGGAAGTGTAGATTGCAGCAACTGGTCATGGTAGTAATATGTTAGGCATAGGAGAAAACTTTTTGATACATGTCATGACAACGTCCGCCATCTTGGTGACCGCCATCTTGGATCCAACTTCATTTCTTTAAATGGTTTGCTTTGCTTTATTTTACTTCGCTTTTGTGCCACTTTTGGCTAATTTGCGAAGATGGGAATGAGGGATGATGTGATGAAATTGATGAACGGACACCTCAGAAACATCCTTGCCCAGGCCAGGATTCGAACCCGAGACCCCTGGCGTTGTAGCGCGATGTGCTAATCAGTCCGCCACAGGGGCCGGCATTTCTTTAAATGGGAAGGGGGACATGTTGGGTATGGTTTTGGGCTAGAATTTCACCAGGAATTGAGTGGCGAAGTCAGATTTATGAAAAAACCCTTCCCATTTAAAGAAATGAAGTTTGATCCAAGAATGCGGAAGTTTCCCTTACGCCTAACATATTATGTCCTACCATCACCAATTGCTGCAATCTACACTCCCTTTCATTTTATAAGGGGTGGTCAGGAACTTTTCACTCACCCTGTATTTCAGAACTTAGGTGTTACATTTTTATTGCTGGTGACTGTACATGACCGAAAACGTCTCTTAAGATATAAATTTTTATTGCTGGTAACAGTACATAATAGAAAACGCCTCTTAAGATATAAATTTTTATTGCTGGTGACTGTACATGATAGAAAACGCCTCTTAAGATATAAATTTTTATTGTTGATGACTGTACATGATAAAAAATGCCTATATCGACCGTGGTGGTAGAAGTTGCCATTGAACATTTGCTATTAAAATCCACTTATCGCCGTTGAGTTAGGCAACACACACAACGCCTTGCAGAGAAGCGAGTATTTCAGAATCTAAGTGTTTCATTTTTTATTGCCGGTGACCGTACATGCTTATCCGACCAGAGCGCCACATACGACATTATCGTGTACGTGTTAAATTGCGTATGAAGCACTAATAATGATTGATTGCTTTGGTTTATTTTACTTCTCTTTTCTGCCACTTTTGGTTATTATATAGTGAAGGAACACTCACAACTGGCGTCCTAGTGCGTCGTGCTAACCACAGCGCCACGGAGATCGGCGACTAGGGCTTTGAAAATCCACCGGAAGACACACTCCCAGCCCAATTCGCAGATGATGTAAAAATAGCTGGCATGAAACGCTACATTGATTTCTATAATGTTGAGTAACTCTCCAACTATTGATCCGATTTTAATTTTCTAAATTCCAATTTAAAGCTAATAAAATTCTCTTTCGAAAAGGTTATGTTCATTTTTATCGTATCTGTGTTAGTTTTCATTCCAAGTTCATAAAAACCCAAAACGTAGTCAAGTTTCTAGCTCGTGCCTCTTCAATTTTAACATGATCCTCGCGTTCATACGATATGACCAGGGCTCAGAATTTGAAGAACGTCATCTTTTTATTTTAAGAACCTTGAGGATAAGCTTTCATGAAGCTTCCTTCAGTTAGAAACAAATGAATCATTGTTCTTTACGACGTATTTTGAATTTTTTTGGCTAGTTCTGGCTTCGTTCCAGCCCTTTATTGCATTGTTATCCATTTTGGAGGGTTCTGAACTACATTTTGATTCTTCTTGCATATTTTAGATTTGGTTCTCACAAAAAGCCATGGTTGTCCAGTCGGTAGAGCGTATGACTGTCACACGGGAGATCTGGGTTCAAGTCCCTGGGTGGGTGATCTGAGGTTGGACGTTTTTTCCGTTGGAGCTCAACAAGCATGTAATCTTACCTGGGGAAAAAAGTTGGCCGGAGCATGCTGATCACATCATCTCCACTATTGTCAAAATCAAGAATGTTTGGCGTCATTCTACCTGCATTTCCTTTATATGCTGTTATTGTACATGCAATGAACAGGCGATAGTTTTACCTTTTTGATTCTTCTAAAATTCATGTTTATCAACGAAAAATTTATCTCGTATCTTAATCCTAAGGACACGGCACTCGCTTACTGTTTAATAGGGCACTCACTCAACACAAAGAAGCACAAACAATATGAGGCGGTCTGAAAGCTGTCTAAGTGCCATTCCCCATGAAATAGCTCAGGTGTTGACTCTCCCGGTCACGGATTTTGACGAAATTTACGGAATGGGTTTTGTGTACGCCAGTCCGACAGTTCTGATATTTGTAAAGCTACATTATCTTAACAGCTATAACTCAAGAGTGTGACACCCAGAGAGATTCAGAAGAACTAATTTTAAACAGAAAATAAGATGGAACCCGATTACGTGTTTCTTTGGAACATTCTCTTCAACCTTGAAACGTTCTTACGAGTAACACTAAGAAATGAAAATGACATTAAAAAGGAAATAAGGAGCAGACTTAATTCAGGAAATGCGTGTTACTTTTCTCTTCATAAAGTTTTATCTTTCCGTATAATATCTAATGAACTGAAGTTAAAATATACAAAACCGTAATTTTGCCTGTAGTATTAGATGGATGTGAAACTTCATCCCTTACATTAAAAGAGGAACATACTTTAAGAATATTTGAAAATAAATTAGTTTATAATTTAGAACTACATAATTTGTATTCATGTCCAGATATTATTAGATTAATTAAATCAAGAAGACTTAGGTGGGCAGGCCATGTGGCACGAATGGGAGAGGAAAGAGGAGTTTACAGGATTCTTGTTGGGAAACCTGATGGTAAGAGACATGTAGGAAGGCCAAGACGAAGATGGAGGGATAACGTTGAAATGGACCTAAAGGAAATCGGTAGGGATGGAAAAGAGTATATATATCTTGCTCAAGATAGGGACAGATGGAGGGCCTGTGTTGCTGCAGCCATGAACCTTCGGGTTTAAGAAGGCTAGAGAGTTAGTTAGTTAGTTATTAGTTTATTTTACTACACTTTTCTCCCCTTTGGCTAATACTGATGATGAGGATAGTATGGTGGCAGAGGCGTCTGCTGAGTGCATGCGTCAATTGTGGGAAAAAAATGATTACTTTCTTTCACTTCAGATCCTAGAAATGTAATATAGAAAGAATTCTATATTACATTTCTTGGATCTGAAGTGAAAGAAAGTAATCATTCACTTCCCTTCATTTCCCTCAATTAACGCATGCGCTCAGAAGATGCCTCTGGTGCAATCACAATGTATGTAGATTCATTGATTGATTGATTTAGTTTATTTCACTTCGCGTCTTGTGCCTCTTGACTAATTTGCGAAGATGGAGATGAGTGATGAAATGATGAAATTGATGAATGAACATTCACAAACAACCAAGCCCGAGGGGGATTCGAACCCAGGACCCTTGACGTCGTAGCGCGATGTGCTAACCACTCGGCCACAAGATCCGGCACAATGTATGTAGAAAGGACACGAGTCTCACATAAGATTATACTGGTTGAGATTCCAGACGCAGAGCTTCAGTCTGCCAAATGCAGTTCAGGATGCATTAATAGATAAAGCAGGTCTAATTCTCTTCTTAAATATAGCTTCAGTTTTTATCTTGACTGGCCTTTTGGTAGGGGTTTTCATTAAATTAATATTAGATGCTAATATTCAACTTTACTTGAGTAGGGTTGTATAAAGGTTAAGTAAAACGAAAAAAAGGTTATGAAAAAGGCAAGAATTTTGGTTTTGTTATTTTGTATGTTCTTATTGTATGACATAGGAAAAGCAACGATAACGGCGTTACTTCTGGATGCAAGTAACGGTAGCGTGTTCATTCTGGGAGTAAGATAACGGGTTGCCCTCTCGTCTCGTTGCTCTACCCTCAGAATCGCCCGTGAGGGATGCCCCACATATTGACATCACGTGACATCCCGACAGGTGTAGAGGTGAGGTTTAAGTCGAAATCCAGTCGCCTGTCCTATCAAGGGCTGGTGGGCGGTAGGCTCTAGCCTGGCACCGACCGGGGATTTCGTGCCCTATCGATTTTAGTAGCGGGTGCTGTTCAGCCGTTGCCCAGTGTTGCCACCCCGTGATAACATTTCCCAAGAGACCTCTTTGCGGGGAAGGCGACAAGGGTTGCCGGAATCTGTGCGAAATCGACGTAATCTCTCTTCCCGGTTGGTTTACCAAGTCATTAAATGAATAATGACCCCGTCGAATAGCTGAACATAGCTGCAGATATACATGTTGTACGGTATGCAAGAAGAATGTAGCCGACCTCCGTGGCGTAGTGGTTAGCTCGAATCACGGCCCAAGCTTGGGTGTTCTGCCAAAAGTGGAAGAAAAGCGAAGGACTATAGCGGCTCCTATAAGATGACTTTTTTTAATATTTAGCGTCGCTTTCAGCCACTTTTGACTAATCGCCACTATGAATAATGTGATGATTAGATCAAATTTATCAAGGGCCATTCACAAAGATCACCCATCACCAAGACGAGACTCGGATCGAGACCTCAGTGCCGAAATCGAAATTCGACCACTTAATGAGCTCGGTCACCAAGCTGGCTGTAATGTGACGTCAAGTGACAGAAATAGAAAGGGATTTTATTTCTTAGTTCTATTCTGTACATGCTTAATTTTCTCTTCGCGGTTACTCTGCAGGTACATCGAACAGCAAAGTAATAGCGTGACGTTCTCCTAGGAAAGGGGATCGAACTGGGACCTTTAGGTGTCCCAATGGGTGATGTAGCTCACTGATCATTCATCGACTATTCTAGAGCAACTCGCTACTCATGGTGAGCTTGATGGTAAGGTGCAACAGGTAATAATTGTACACTTGATGGCAAAACAGAACACTTGAGTTTAAACCTCTGTAGACTGCATCAGCGTGGTGAACGAAAATACCTGTCTTTCACTCTGTGGAAGTGCTCCCTCGAGGTGTCCGTTTGTAGTGCAAGTCTGGAAGCCCAGACTTCACTTCCTTCTCCTGGACTTTTACTTTAACTTCTGCACCCCCAGACATTTTTTCCACTAGAATTTACTTAATAATGCCTACTCAGTTACCTGAGTCTTTTCCTTGATTGCCATTGTTTACACCTGTTTGCAACGCTGGCTGTCAAGGAAGCTCGGCAATGTCTGACAAGACATTCCTTAGATGGTTCTAGGAATTTCCTGACTGCGTAAGGTGATGGCTAAATATCTGGTGTTCGGAGTTCTTTGTACTTTACATTTCAGAGATTCTACAGATTGTTACGGTGCGAATTGCCCATCATTCAATCTGTTGTCCACAATGTGATGGTCATAGATTGAAGTAGAGGACAACATCCGCTTTACATAAACATAATTCCATTCCTTAAAACAACACACGATGTACAATTAAAAAAAATGAATGAAAAAAGCGGTGGCCAATTTGCCTACTATTATCTTTGCTTTTTTTCTGTACAAATAAGCAATGATATATACACACAGGGTTAGCTTAAAAGAAATATACACTTTGAAAGTTTTACAGAAAAAAGAGTTTTAATAAGAGGGCTGGAAACTTACAAGGTTTGAAGAGTAAATGCTGAAGATTACATTGGTAAGTTACAAGTGTTCCATGTGTGACCCTTTTGTAACACGACAGATATCGATGCGATCGTCCACTTCTCCCCAAACACGTCTCAGCATGTCCATGTGAACAGTCGCAGCAGCTGTTGTGATGCTTTATTTAAGATCGTTCACATTTGCAGGAAGGTGAGGACCATACCGTGTTCTAAAACGAAGCTGTACGGCAGTAACAGAATTTATTTTCGCAAATTCAAGCACCCAGAAAGCCTTCTCAATACTGCTCGACTTACGTCAAGGGTGCTCACGTGATGCTGACCTCACGAAGACAAACGAAAGCTGAGGTCGTAAACTTGAAGACTTTATACTATATAGAGTTTAAACTGTCTATTTCTTTTAGGCTAACCCTGTATGTATGTATGTATATATAAACAAGGAACTACATTCTTCTCGATTCATTGATTGTTATTCGTGTTTTCATAAGTGGTCGAATTTCGACCTTACCATAGAAGTTCCCTGGTTCGAGTCCAGTCTTAAGCATGGACGACGGTCTTTGTGAGTATCCATCAATTTCATCTAATCATCACTCACCCTTATCGTTGCGATTAGTCGAAAGTGACAGAAAAGCGACGATAAATATATTTCTTTTAAAAATTGTTTGGCTTTGTTTTATCTTACTTCGCTTTTCTGCCACTTGTGTCTAATCGCGAAGATTAAAATGAGTGATGAAGTTACACTCACAACCACATAAGGACAGTACAGAACACAAGACTCACAGACCATAATTCTGTCTGCGGGTCCAGGCACCAGAGCCTCGTTAGTCTTCCAAATGTAGTACAGGGTGTACTATATGGAAGGGAAGTAGACATTTGTGTCTCTTCAGAAAGGATCACCCCTTGATGCATCATACAGTCACGTACACTTCTGGGTTGTAACAAACACATTGATTTTCAATGGAATCATTACAACCCAGAAATGTCCGTGACTGTACAAGTAGATTGGTTTGGGTTTGGTTTTACATGGGTCACCCAGTACAAGGAAAACATCGATTTTATATAAATAAGTTAAAAAATGTATGCCGTAGGGGGAATATGATAAGCATGGAAATATTGTGGTAATCTATCTATCTATCTATATATAAAAGAACAACTGTAGTATCCTTCACTGACTGCTACGGATCAGGAAGGGGGCGGGGAAAAGTAAGAAGACCCAATCCAAGGTCCCGTAACTGCTTCTGACAGTTGACAAGCATATGCTTTGTCAACAAGCCTTGAAAAGTGTGACTCAACCTTTTATCCGTACGCAGTGTACGATAGGTTCAACCATGAAAGTGGTTTCAAATTAAAGGAAATCGATAATAACATAAGCTTCGTTAACTTTAAATTTTAAGTAAAATACACATTTTAGTAACGATTTCCAATGCATAATTAAAATCCACCAATTTGGACATGTAGAATGTAATGTAAATAAAAACATTAACGAATGTAATTGCGAATATTGATTCTTCCAGCACTACTTTGGTAGTTACAATTATAAGACTAGATTCCTATACCTAAACAATTGCAGCTTCTGACCAGATTTCCAAATTTATTGATTGTGGTTTGGTCTACTTCGCTTTTCTGTCCCTTTTGTCCAGCCGCGAAGATGAGGGTGAGTAATGATGCGATGAAATCTATTTAATTGCAACCCATTGTTTAAAATATGTTCGGTCCTTGATGGAAATTCTTGTTTATAGTGGGAAGTAAATATTCGCCATGTACGAAGTATGATCTTCAGCAATCAGTTTACTGTCTACACCAACCTCCGTGGCGAAGGGGTTAGTGCAGAGTTACGACGACTGGGGACCAGGGTTCGAATCCCGACCTGGGCATGGGTGTTTTGTGAATGCCCCTTCATCAATTTTGTCATATCATCGTCGCGATTAGCCCAAAATGTAAGAAAAGCGTCGCTAAATAACACATATCAATCTCAAATAGAGGACAAAGATATCATTCTACGAAGTTACGTATTTTATTCTGTCAAAATAATTCAAGCAAAGATGACGTCACTCTTCAGTAATAATGGCAATTGCAGTTCAATTTTTTAAAAAAAGTTGGTCGCGCTATTTTTGAACCGAATCTAAGACAATTGCAATGATTTTGACGGTGAATGTCATTTTACAAATTAATGGTAGGACAATTGGGACGATCAGGTTGACTAAACCACAGGTGCACCTAACCTAACCTAACCTAACCTAAAAGTGTCTGTAATGCAAGTACGTTTACAAGCTACCTTGCCAGTCTCAAGCCTGGAGAATGTGTGAGAGGAATCAGTGTTCTATTCGAAAATATCAATATTTCACATAATTGTCTTGTAAGACGTTTGTACGGGGTGTTAAATCACCTTCAATTTGATAAAAGATTTAAAATGTGATCGCAATTGTCCACCCGCCCTTTCACTTCTGTACGGGGTGTTAAATCACCCTTCAATTTGATAGAAGATTTAAAATGTCATCGCAATTGTCCACCCACCCTTTCACTTCTGTACGGGGTGTTAAATCACACTTCAATTAGGTAGAAGATTCAAAATGTCATCGCAATTGTCCACCCGCCCTTTCACTTCTGTACGGGGTGTTAAATCACACTTCAATTTGATAGAAGATTCAAAATGTCATCGCAATTGTCCACCCGCCCTTTCACTTCTGTACGGGGTGTTAAATCACCCTTCAATTTGATAGAAGATTTAAAATGTCACCGCAATTTACCACCCGCCCTTTCACTTCTGTAGGGGGTGTTAAATCACCCTTCAATTTGATAGAAGATTTAAAATGTCACCGCAATTTACCACCCGCCCTTTCACTTCTGTAGGGGGTGTTAAATCACCCTTCAATATGATAGAAGATTTAAAATGTCATCGCAATTTACCACCCGTCCTTTCACTTCTGTACGGGGTGTTAAATCACACTTCAATTTGATAGAAGATTCAAAATGTCATCGCAATTGTCCACCCGCCCTTTCACTTCTGTACGGGGTGTTAAATCACCCTTCAATTTGATAGAAGATTTAAAATGTCACCGCAATTTACCACCCGCCCTTTCACTTCTGTAGGGGGTGTTAAATCACCCTTCAATTTGATAGAAGATTTAAAATGTCACCGCAATTTACCACCCGCCCTTTCACTTCTGTAGGGGGTGTTAAATCACCCTTCAATTTGATAGAAGATTTAAAATGTCACCGCAATTTACCACCCGCCCTTTCACTTCTGTAGGGGGTGTTAAATCACCCTTCAATATGATAGAAGATTTAAAATGTCATCGCAATTTACCACCCGTCCTTTCACTTCTGTATGGGGTGTTAAATCACCCTTCAATTTGATAGAAGATTTAAAATGTCACCGCAATTTACCACCCGCCCTTTCACTTCTGTAGGGGGTGTTAAATCACCCTTCAATTTGATAGAAGATTTAAAATGCAATGGCAATTATCCACCCGCACTTTCACTTCTGTGTTCATCGCAATTGTCCGGCGTCCTTTTGAAACACCCTGTATTATGAATGTAATTTCGTCAGCACATATCTACATCACATTATGAAGAATCTACCTCACGCACAGCTCGTAACCTGTGCGTAATAGCCGCATGATTAATCCCCAGGCGACTGAAGATAATGTGTTAATTATGCCCTCACACGACGTAAGCATTGACACACGCACACACAGCCGCCACCCTTTTGGCCAGGGTTGAGCGAAAAACGATAATGGATCCTCGTAATACGGTTACCAAAATGCCATATTCCGTATTGCGGCCGCGAAATCTGCATATAAACACGCCGGCTGCTGGAGTCGTAAAAGGGATGCTATTTTTTCACTTTAAAGCCTTTTCCAGATAACAACCGCCCTCTTTGTGATGCCGCGGGCGTCTACAGATTTTTCTGATCCCCGCTCTTTTCGATGCGGTAGGGTCGTAAGTTACCCTGGCTTCAAAGATGCATGCCCCCGGGTCGTTCTCTTTCAGGGAGAAAGGGGTGGGGGTGGTGATTTCTCTTCGGTGGAGTAAATAATTTCCAACCGCTCCACGATCTCTCAAATTTTTTCTCCATTCAAGATGTATCGTCTTTCGCCTATAGGGGGCTATCCACGAGTAAACCAAAGCAAATGGAATGGCATAACGAAACTTTAGCATAGTAACTTCCGGTTCGCTCTAATGTTACATTTAGGCCGTTTGCCAGCTTAAACTGCTTGGCTGCAAGAGGTTGTGTGTATGAGGAATGGAATAAATTACGCCCATTGCCCTTTACCAATATCTAATAGAATCCGTACAAGCAAGGGGAGGGAAAATCACGCACAGGCCAGCAAGATATCTAAACACTGATAATGATAAACCTAAAATGTCACCACTGCACTTGGTTTCCTTCGTGCTTCTTCAGCTGAGTCACGACCTGGCACTGTATCGGTCCAACGAAGGTGTCCTCAGTGGTGGGTTCGCCCAAACCTTTTAGACGGACCGACTTAACAGTCATTCCCTACACACTTCGCGCTTCGCTTCTTCGATCAAGACTCTCCTGGCGACCTCTTGTTACCCGGGGACTGTTGGCGTTTCTGATTACAGGATTTTATTTCCAGGTCGTGACACTAAATGTTCTAGTGCAGGAGGCCTTAGAAAGAGCGTTTCGCGTGCTAACAGCAGACATCGCTCGCACACTATTGCCGATACTCTCGTGTCGTCTGCTCCTCAGCCGAGGTAGCAAGAGGCAGAGGTCACTCACCCTTCCAGAAGGGTGCAGCGAGCTAGCTGTGGCAACCGGGCTTTCTCATTCGCGGACCTGATTGGTTCTCGCAGACACACCCCCATATTGTCGTCTGCTGTAAGCCCGCGAAGCGATCTTTCTAAGGCCTCCTGCACTATAGTAAGTGGTGTCCCGACCAGCGACAAAACGTACCAGCTTGGAAACGTACCACTCAGATAAACACCTACCTTCGAGATATTTACTCAGCGACAAAACGTACCACTTCAAGGAAAACGCTTGAACTTAAAATCAAAAGAGAATAAAGTGGTTAGTGGCCCGTCGAGTGATCACGTCTGTGAGGTACCGAATGATGCTCAGTTAGATGTGAAGAAGCGTATGCAAGAGGCGAAGAAATGAATTTGATACGCGGACAGCCCGCATAAACAAACTACCATTGCGGAATAAATAACGGTGCTGTGGAGTAACAATGCATTCTAAAAATAACTTCAAACAATGGCAACACTTTTCTCGCTTGGTCTGCACGTGTATCGTGACAAACCGAAAAGTTTCTCGCTAACCAACTTTTTCGTGTTACGGTCTGATGATTTATACAAAATATCGAATGTGTATATATATATATATATATATATAACTCTCCTCGTAAGCAAATTAATTCACTCGGGCTAAGAATATCATATCTACGTACAAACATCATAGATCCCGTAGAAAGAAACTGGCGAATTTGTTCAACCGGTTTGATATTTATGGCTTTTGAAGTATTTACTAGAAAAAATTTAGCGTTTTGCAAAATTGCATAATTATAAAAAAATCAGATCACATGAATTTATGACAGGTTATATAATGCCGTCATTAAATAGAGCATAAAAAACTCTACAGGATAATGATTTCACTGTTTGAATTTTTTTTACTTTTACATGTTGTATATTTTGTAACATCTCGCAACGCAGCGGTGGTAGAGAAGGACAGAGCTATTGGCAAAACTCATGTATTAGAGAGAGAGGGAAGTACTCCATTTACTTCCATACTGACTTTTAAGGTTGAGACACTCTATAGGCAACCTACACGACAAAGGTTAGGCTAGGTTAGAACTGACATAGCTAAAACGAAAATCGAAAAAAAAGACGAAAAGATAAAACAAATGAAAAAATGTGAAGGACAGCTTAACCACAGCTGATTTTAAACACGTCAAAATAGCTATATATAGGTATGCATTATATAGAAATTTTGCCAGTCGAAAGCGTGGATAAAGTGTGATGGAAATCAGCAAAACTAGAGAAAATCGTAATGTCGGTAAATTATTTTTGATGGCGTCCAATCAAATGGTACGTTTTGTCGCATCACAAATATTTTTAGACTCATTAGAAGAACCTTCACAGGTAGCCGGTCAGGTGGTAGGCACGTTTTGTCAGTGGTACGTTCGGTCGCGTATTCGGGCAATTCAAGGGCATGCTTCTGGCTTCTTTCCCTTTTTTGTGTGTCAGATAGAGTTCTGCAATGAGAGTTTTCCGCTCGAGCGTCAAATAGTTGACACGGACGACGCTAGATACCGTACGGAATTGAGAACTTCTTCGCTCGAGCGAATAACGCTCGAACAGGCAAAGCGAGCGGTATACACTCGAAGCCGAATAGTATACGTATAACCGTATCCCTGTGGTAGTGGGCCCTCAAATATGGATCGTGAAGTGAAAGACGCAGTCACATTGAACCTTAAGTGAAGATAGTCATCATCTTCACGTTAAAATGTAGATAACACACAAATCTTTGGATGCCTGCAATTATGATTCAAAACAGGACGGGACATTTTTAATATCCCGGCGTTCGGAACGGAAATAATGGTCATTTCCCGACTAAATCGGCAAACTTTTCTAAGAATCTCGACTTCTACACACTATATTCACCCTGAAGTGATTTTTTACCTGCTAATTTCAAGAAATTTCAGACACTTATAGCGCAGAAAACACCCGAGAATAACCATTTTAAAACACTATCATTGAGTTCCTCAACTGTTCGGATTCCAGGAATGGATATATAATTTGCCGAAGTCAAGATCGGGATGACATTTTCTTCCGTAACCAGTACCGTGTATAGAATCGGGTTTTTCGAGATCCCATACACCCGCAGCGTGTACTGCAGATTCTACTTCTGTTTGTCGGTTTCTAATTTTCACGCCTGGGAGCTTGAAACCAATAATTTCAACGACCTAGATCTCGAGGAAGATTTCGCCTTTTACACCCTACTGCCACACACCCTATCGTTTAGCTACATGTTGTGGGCCTGCTCGTACGAACCGGAAGGTCTGTGACACAACTATGGCGTCTGCGCGTGGATAGCCCGTTTAGGTTGAACAGCACAAGACAATAAAAATTAGCAGTTGTCCGCCATTTAAATGTACCGTGAAACAGGGTAACTTCGTCTTGAGACTGATAGATGTCGGTAGGAGTCAGATGCTGGTGGAACAAAGGGAGAGTGAAGCCACACACGTGCAGTTGTGGAGCGGACATCAGGGGAGGAAGTGTGTCGTGTGCAAGTGCATTGTGCTTTGGCGCTGTTTGCAGCATTTTCTCGTGCACGATGCCAAGGACATGTAAGAAGGAAGGTGGTTGGTGGTCGAAAATATCATAACCATACCTCCGATCAGGTGCAGGAGGCTTTACGACTGATCGGAAAAGGGAAAATGGTCGCGGAAGCGTGACGATCTGACCTGCTAGGAACGTAAGCAGAGATGACGAAATTACCCCATTTGCTCGGGTAACTTCGTCACGAAAATGCTGACCTATTTGCCGCCCCTAACATTTTGGAATTTGTTTGGCATTCCTTCAGTACATTTATAAATGACAAAGTGTTCCTCGCGTATAATTTTCGTGTTGTCTCTCGGCACGGATTTTGCATAACACATTAGAATATGCCAAAATCTGTACGAAGTTATCCCGTTTGACGGTACGTTGTTCTACAACTGTCACCGAACAACACTGCCGTTGTTTAAGTATATAACGCTTGTCTGGTCTTGCGGCGGGCGGCCTGCATTCTGGCAAGGGAAGTGGGGGGCGGGGAATACGCAACAGGCTAACCAATCAGCGGTGGTGCCCAGAGTTGCGACGTCGCTGCTGCGTTTCTCATCGCACTGGATTGGTTGCTTCCCCGCTCTGCACTTCGCTTGCAGCTAAATGCTAAATGTTTAGTAGCCTTGTGTACTAAGGTTCACTTAAATTTTTCTGCAATGTATTACAGAATATTATCTTCAAATGAAGAAAACAGCCTGCCACAATTATACAGGGTGATCCATTTGGGTATGGATAAAATAAAATGGATGCGATTTTTTTTTTTTTGGTCAAATGTAATTACTGTACCTGAAATATTGTATACAAAAGACTGAAAGGTGGGAGTTTTTATTTTTATACACTACTAACAGTTTGGTACAGTTTTCAGTTTTCTACGTGGCCTCTGCGCAACTCATAACGGAGATTCAATTCATTCCACGTCTGGTGTAACATCTCTGGGGTGGTTCTGTCGAAAGCCTGTGTGATTTTGGGTTTCAAATGATCAACACCTGTGGGTTTCTGTGAATAGACAATGTCTTGAACGAAACCCCAGACGAAGAAGTCTGGAGGGGTTAAATCTGTGGAGTTGGGAGGCCAAGCAATTGGTCCCCCACGGCCACACCAACGCGATTGAAATGTTGGTCTAGAAAATTACGAACAACTTGTGCCCAGTGAGGGGGTGCACCATCTAATTGAAACACAATGTTCAAGTTGCTGTCTTGTTGGAGTTGGGGCAGCAGAAACAACTGCAACATGTCTAAGTAAGGAATACGACGTATTGTGTTTTCAGACAAAAATGGTCCATACACTTTATTGCGACTCACTGCACACCACACGTTAACTTTTGGACTTGCGCCTTCCAGCTCGTAGGGGACACGGGGATTTTCCTTGGCTCAAATAATGCAGTTGTGTTTATTTACTCTACCGCTGACGTGAAAAGTTGATTCATCTGTGAAGATACAGTTGTTCATCTTCCTTCCATCTTTTGTCCAATAAAGGTTGCAACACTGAAGCGGGCGTCATGATCCCTATTGCGTAAGGCATGCAGGCGTTCAATGCGATATGGATAAATACGTAGGTACTTACGAACAATACGGTGGCAAGATGTATACGGTACATTCATCGGTAACAGTATGGTATAGTGAAAACACATTTCTTCAAATTTACAGGAGAAACTACTAACGGAATTGAGTTTCTGTAGACTTTTGGAAGCTCGTCGAAGTGTTTTCTCCCTTCGTTCAATTTATTCGGCCGGTAAATCATATATTTCTCCACATTAATGTATCTCCGATGCACGAAAGCTCTTGCCACCATTACCGTCGACTACGTGAATCAAATGTTCCGTGCGTTCGTTTATGTAACCCCCTGTTAGTGTAGCAACCACGCGGTAATTTTACAAGATGACGTGTGAGCGTTTATTTTTTTCAAATTTAATTTTCTATGTTTGCCTGGCCTAACTGAACCTAACCTAACCTTCCGTGAATGGTTTGTGGATAAAGTTTCGCTTAAAAACCTTCTGTAAATAGTTTGTGCGGCATTTTTCGGTTAAGGCTCGGCTGGACCTTTGGCATGCAAATGGGCGAATTTTTTCAAATTTTCCTCTCCATTCGAAAAACTTCTTGGATATTTCAAAATATGAAACATTACATCAGCTTAGAATTCCTTCTAGAGCATTGACATGAATTTTCATGTAGTTTTCTTTCATTGTTGTTTAGATATTATCAATAGTTTTGTGATTACATAAGTCTATTAAACTATTGATAATATCTAGACAATAATGAAAGAAAACTACATAAAAATTCACGTCAATGCTCTAGAAGGAATTCTAAGCTGATGTAATGTTTCATATTTTGAAATATCCAAGAAGTTTTTCGAATGGAGAGGAAAATTTGAAAAAATTCGCCCATTTCCATGCCAAAGGTCCAGTTTTACAAGATAACGTGTGAGCGGGTTTTTTTCTTTCCAATTTAATTTTCTATGTTTGCCTAACTGAACCTAACATAACCTTCCGTGAATGGTTTTGGATCAATTGTCGCTTAAAAACCTTCTGTGCTGCATTTTTCGGTTAATGAGTTTGGAAACACTGCATATCAGCTGACGATAGATAACGTGAGTCAAGATTTGCCCGCGAATTAGCAACGAACAATAAATACTTGTAATGTGAAAAATTACGCTTTTTTTCAGTGAAGAAAACAAAATCCCACGTTCAAAAATGTTCCGCTATGCATAACAGGTAAGTAGAAATGTAAATAATTAGGAAATAAACGAGTGAAATGTGTTTTCACTATACCATACTGTTACCCATTTATCTCTCCAGACAGTAGCGTATCAATCCCTAAGATTATATGTTTATTTTATTTAAGTCTCTCTGAACGCTTCATGTTGACCTGGGCATTCACTTGTTTTTCTCAGTTGTCTCAACCTCTGAGGCATGTTTACAATGCATTGTGTTGTGCCATGCAAACCTCCTGAGCATTCAGGAAACAGGTAATACTTCTGGTTATAGAGTCAGCGGTTTGCATGGTAGCAATTAAATAACACGATTCGGCATAGAGGAAGAGCTCCATGGCCTGGTAATATAGAGGTGAGACAAGCTGAGAGGGGACTGACTTTTGGGATTGAGTTGAGAGAGAAGAGGTGGTCAGCAAGGCAGTAGGTCAGAAGTAGAACGACGCTCTGGTCGACGAATTGGAGAAGCTTACAGAGGACTTCGCTTATTTGATTCAGCTAAAGACTTCAGATAGACAGGTAATTATCCTAACACCCAGCCATGATTCAGGTTCAACGGTTCAGAAAACCCAACGAGTGACCATTGTCTTTTCTGTAGTTTAGTTCCTTAGTGTGATTTTGTACCTTTCGCATTGCCAAGCGTTAACTCGTCACGCCAATGACGAGTGGTCTCATCAGAGGATGAATGATGAGTATTTTACATCACCCCAGCAATTAATTGCATAAACAACTGGTTCAGATCCCCTCATTCTTTAGAATGACACGGTAGTCTTAAGCTTTTCCTCGGACTCGTTGTCATGTTACGACTGGGACGAACTGCATGTTTATCAAGCACTGAACCGGTTTCTTCAAATGTTCGATACCACAACAATATGGAATCGTATTTCGCTTTGCGCACACCATACTGACGACGAAATTTCCGTTGGACTTGTGTAAACCTCTCACATTAACATTTAGCCCGTTGCTGGTTCGTAAACGCCATTTTAACAATAACGAATCAGTTCAAACTTCATTGTTGCCAACACGCTACAGCAAAACTCCCATGTTTCACGCACGAAAACACCAACACGAAAATTTTCCTACTATCACATTTACGTTTCTATTAATGTTTTATTTTATCCGTACCCAAATGGATAACCCGTACATATACAAATGTATCTTGTTGCTCTTGCAGGTCTTGTTAACCTAAGCCTGTTTTGCGACTACAAAAATTGATTAATTCATCAATGATATGGTCTTCCTAATTTATTTTTCCTTTTAGCCTATAATTCAATCATTTTCAAGGCAAACGGCTATCTGGCATCCTCTGAACATGTTTATTCTCCTTTAACTGATAGTTTTGAATTTCATCCACCATTGGATCGACCTTCCACTTGTTCACTTCTAATTTCGAAGTCTACAGAAATGAAATATTAATTTATACCGTAGTGTATACAAATTGCCGAATTTCTCGATATTTTTCATATTTATCCCACAAATATATCTGAATTACTCAATAAAAACTAGAGAAATGGCGTAAATACCTCTTTTTATGTCAATATATGCACAATAAACACAAAATATGTAATATACTGTACCTGAAAATGTGTGAAAAAATGTCTCAATTTACCAATAATTGTCATTCTTGCTTGGCTACATTCAATCGAGCCGTAGATATGGCCTGTACCTGACTCTGCAAGAAATATTCCCAAATGTACGAATTTTTCTCACTGAAATACCTAGAATTGTGTTGCTACAGTAGTCATTTTCCTGTTCGGCTATCCTCCCTTCGCATAGAACGGTTGTGCCAAGGGGCCTAGCTCCCCTTTTCCCCCGAGGGGAGCGCCGCATTCCAATGTCGATGACCTTGTTGCCATAGAAACGGTTCCGCGAGCAACGTTGACGGCTGAGGGGCGATCCGGGCAAAAGTTCACGTGAGCGAAAATTTGCACCCCCCCCCTTTCCCCGAAGCCCCTCTTTTCTCCTGGCCCTGCCCTGAATTCAACAACTCATCCTCCTTTACCTTCGGGCGACAATAGCTGTGGGGACAGCGTTTTTTACAAAACCAACGTTGAGATAGCAACCGTGGGCGTGGGCATTAACCAGTTGAAATGTTCGTTTCGTTCTCCTCAGGATTCTGTGTACTGTATAATTTGTATTCGTGTTCAGATAGTATTAGAAAAATTATACCAAAAATACTTTTTTGACTTATCCTTGGACACACTCCTTCTCACACTGGAAAAGTCTATTAGAAATAATTTTTGGAACTTCCCAAAAAATTAACTCGACAGAATGAAATGATAGAAACGACGACATTTATTAAATGCTATTTTTTTTTTGTTGTTGTGCTAATAGGCTCATTGAAACTGAGGCTCTGTACGAAAGGCTCAAAAGGCAGGCTTGTTGTACGGTCTTGCCGGAAGTGACGTCACAGTTCGATAGCGCCAATTAAACGAGCAATCTGTCGAGACCGTAGCATGGAGCACGTATGGTTGCGCGCTTGAATACTTGACTCGTGCACTTGTTCATTTGTTTGGAAGCCGATAGTCAGTCAGATGATGATTGTAGTTCTTCTAATCTACGTATAAGAGCATTTTTAAATGCTATGTAATTTCTATGTTTAAAAAGAAGTGTTTATAACGCGGGAAAAACAATGTGTTTTTAGTTTTATCTGCTGATCGTATTTGGCACTGCAGTCGAAGTGCAATTCGAAAGATTTTCGCTTGCAGTCCAAGGCTTCAAGATTGAACAGAGATCATTATCTTCGCTTCAAGTACAGTCTTGCACCTTTCGGACATGGCCTAAAGCTATCCGTGGAAAATATATAATCACTAAGGCTAGGATTTTCATGACTTAGCATATTTTTTTGGTAAGGGTGATGTGTTCCCCAAACATATATAAATTCATATTGTGAAGAAACTAATTAAGTTAAGGCGCTTTTTAAGGGCATATTTTGGCATATTTGGCAATTTTTGCGTGATATAGCATAGTTAGATGGGTTTTCGGTCATATTCAGCATATTTTTGCATTTTCAAGTAATCTACAGTCATTTTTGAAGTTGATTCGTTCTTACTCCCATGTTTACTCGAGAGTTGTTGTTTTTTTTACTGCAGCAAAACCTTTTTCATTTTTATTTGAAAATTGAGAGAAAGTATTCATTGTGCATTGCAACTCAGGGCCCATAAATTGAACTAAAAATAGTACGAATGTGAAAATATCTCAGCATATAGATATTGATGTTTGAAACAGTCCAGTTATAAGGGCATATCTTTCAAATTATAGGGCATATTTTGTAATATTTTAGGTCATAAGAGCATATTTTATTTTGCATATTTTGGTGATTTTTAGGTCATAAAAATTGTAGCCCTAATAATCACATTATCAAGTTATACGTGTACCAAGTTTGGTTGAAATTGCTCCAGGCGTTCGAGAGTTATGCCGGAACAAACATATATACACACACACATACAAACATCCATCCATTTTTGTATATATAGAAGATAGATAGATGCGGCTGGATCAAAACTTAGGAATGACGCAAGTACAGAAAACTAGTGTTGCTAATTAAGTTACTTCATTCAGGAAGTCCTTTGTACCTCACCGACAGATTGCTTCCGTTAGGAGACCCAGAGTTATCATACACAAGATCCCCAAGTTCTAATCTTTTAACAATTAAAACTCGCAAAACTGATTTTTTTTTCAACTCTTTTACTGTGTCAGTGGCTAGAGACTGGAATGTACGTTTTATGAAATGATGCTACAGACTTTTATTCTTGGTTCCGGTTTATTGTCGAATAATTAATATATACTAAACGAAAAGTTAATTTTTTTATAGCCTGCTATATATATATAGACCTATATGTATGTGTTGTGTGTCTATGAATTGCTATTATTCATTGTGGTTTGTCTGATGTGAAAAGTGTTCACTATTTTCTGTTTAATGTAAATTATATTATGAGAAGACAAAGAAAAGAGGGGAGAAAGAGAGAAGACAAAGAAAGGAGAGAATCAGAGAGAGAGAGAAGACAAAGAAACAGAGAATCAGAGAGAGAGAGAGAAGACAAAGCAAATTGGGGAGAAAGAGAAGGAATGCAAGAGGAGGAGAGAAAGAGTGCAAGAGCAAGAACAGAAAAAGATAGATGGTGTGCAAGAGGGAGAGTAAGAGAGGAGTGCATGAGGAAGAGAAACGGAGGAGTTGAGAAAGAGAGCAAGAGGGAGAGAAAGAGATAAAGAGTGCATGAGGGAGAGAAAAAGAGGAGTTGAGAAAGTGCAAGGAGGAAAGGGTGAAGAAGTTCAAGAGGGAGAGAAAGAGATTAGTGCAAGAGAAGGAGAGAAAGAGTGCAAGAGCAAGAACAGAAAACAGAGAAATAGTGCAAGAGGGAGAGAAAAGAAGGAGTGTTAGAGGGAGAGTGTATTATGAACCCTATGGTTGAATAGGATAAGCAGGGTTGTTAAAGCTCCAGGAATTTAAAATAAATTCATTTCCGGTCCAGGAGAGAAAATCAGGAAGCGTAAATGGGTTCTGGACCGTAAAGAACCTTTTTATCTGTAACGTATTTAAATTCGGTCCAGGAAACTTTTTCCCGGATCACTTTAAATACGGTCCAGGAACCATTTTTCTGAATGAATTTAAACACGATCCGGGAACCTTTTTTCCGAACCAATTTTTATTCGGTCCTGGAACCTTTTTTCCCGAATCAGTTTAAATAGGGTCCAAGTTCCGTATTGAAATGAAACAATACGCAACTTGGATCGAATACGGACCTGACGATAAACAATTATCCACTTGTGAGCATGAAAGAATAATCCAGGTGCTGGCTGCCTCGAGAATCTAAAGTACAAGGTAGAAATGGGCGAAACTCAACCGCTGCAGTTACGTTACCCCTCTCCATTTAGCCCCATTCTCTCGCGCGTGTTCCTTCACTTGGTTGTAGCAACACCTCTGGCAACACTACCTGTCCCTGTTGTGATATCTGCTGGGCGGCTCCTATTGGCTGCAGTTCCTGGATCGGATGCCGGAGCAACACGTAACGGGTTTCTTTGAGCTCAATGTGACGCCACGCTAATATAGTCCATTGCGTTATGTACAGTAACTCTTCGACAAAGGAGATTTTGAACCTGGCCCACGAGAGAACAACGGCGTTATTATTTATTCCCTGTGCTACGCTTTCTACAACAGCAGCGTGACATTCCAATGTAAAACGTACTTGCGGACATTTTTAGAAGGAAACTTTTAATTTGTCAACCCTGGTTCAGGAATTGTAAATAAATTCAATCCCGGACTGGGAGAGAAAATCAGCAAACGTAAATGAGTTCTAGACAGTGCATAACCTTTTCAATTAGGTCCAGGAACCTTTTTTCCGGATCAATTTAAATACGGTCCAGGAACCTTTTTTCCGGAAGAATTTCAATTCGGTCCAGGAACCTATTTCCGGAAGAATTTCAATTCGGTCCAGGAACCTTTTCCGGAAGAATTTCAATTCGGTCCAGGAACCTTTTTCCGGAGGAATTTCAATTCGGTCCAGGAACCTTTTTCGGAAGAATTTCAATTCGGTCCAGGAACCTATTTCCGGAAGAATTTCAATTCGGTCCAGGAACATTTTTTCCGGAGGAATTTCAATTCGGTCCAGGAACCTTTTTTCCGGAGGAATTTCAATTCGGTCCAGGAACCTTTTTTCCGGAGGAATTTCAATTCGGTCCAGGATCCTTTTTTCCGGAAGAATTTCAATTCGGTCCGGGAACCTTTTTTCCGGAAGAATTTCAATTCGGTCCGGGAACCTTTTTTCCGGAAGAATTTCAATTCGGTCCAGGAACCTTTTTCCGGATGAATTTGAATTCGGTCCGGGAACCTTTTTTCCGGAAGAATTTCAATTCGGTCCAGGAACCTTTTTCCGGATGAATTTGAATTCGGTCCGGGAACCTTTTTTCCGGAAGAATTTCAATTCGGTCCAGGAACCTTTTTCCGGAAGAATTTCAATTCGGTCCAGGAACCTTTTTCCGGAAGAATTTCAATTCGGGCCGGGAACCTTTTTTCCGGAAGAATTTCAATTCGGTCCAGGAACCTATTTCCGGAAGAATTTCAATTCGGTCCAGGAACCTTTTCCGGAAGAATTTCAATTCGGTCCAGGAACATTTTTTCCGGAGGAATTTCAATTCGGTCCAGGAACCTTTTTTCCGGAGGAATTTCAATTCGGTCCAGGAACCTTTTTTCCGGAGGAATTTCAATTCGGTCCAGGATCCTTTTTTCCGGAAGAATTTCAATTCGGTCCGGGAACCTTTTTTCCGGAAGAATTTCAATTCGGTCCGGGAACCTTTTTTTCCGGAAGAATTTCAATTCGGTCCAGGAACCTTTTTCCGGATGAATTTGAATTCGGTCCGGGAACCTTTTTTCCGGAAGAATTTCAATTCGGTCCAGGAACCTTTTTCCGGATGAATTTGAATTCGGTCCGGAACCTTTTTTCCGGAAGAATTTCAATTCGGTCCAGGAACCTTTTTCCGGAAGAATTTCAATTCGGTCCAGGAACCTTTTTCCGGAAGAATTTCAATTCGGTCCGGGAACCTTTTTTTCGGAAGAATTTCAATTCGGTCCAGGAACCTTTTTTCCGGAAGAATTTCAATTCGGTCCAGGAACCTTTTTCCGGAAGAATTTCAATTCGGTCCAGGAACCTTTTTTCCGGAAGAATTTCAATTCGGTCCAGGAACCTTTTTCCGGATGAATTTGAATTCGGTCCGGGAACCTTTTTTCCGGAAGAATTTCAATTCGGTCCAGGAACCTTTTTCCGGAAGAATTTCAATTCGGTCCGGGAACCTTTTTTTCGGAAGAATTTCAATTCGGTCCAGGAACCTTTTTTCCGGAAGAATTTCAATTCGGTCCAGGAACCTTTTTCCGGAAGAATTTCAATTCGGTCCAGGAACCTTTTTTCCGGAAGAATTTCAATTCGGTCCAGGAACCTTTTTCCGGAAGAATTTCAATTCGGTCCAGGAACCTTTTTTCCGGAAGAATTTCAATTCGGTCCAGGAACCTTTTTTCCGGAAGAATTTCAATTCGGTCCGGGAACCTTTTTCCGGAAGAATTTCAATTCGGTCCAGGAACCTTTTTTCCGGAAGAATTTCAATTCGGTCCAGGAACCTTTTTTCCGGAAGAATTTCAATTCGGTCCAGGAACCTTTTTCCGGAGGAATTTCAATTCGGTCCAGGAACCTTTTTTCCGGAGGAATTTCAATTCGGTCCAGGATCCTTTTTTCCGGAAGAATTTCAATTCGGTCCGGGAACCTTTTTTCCGGAAGAATTTCAATTCGGTCCGGGAACCTTTTTTTCCGGAAGAATTTCAATTCGGTCCAGGAACCTTTTTCCGGATGAATTTGAATTCGGTCCGGGAACCTTTTTTCCGGAAGAATTTCAATTCGGTCCAGGAACCTTTTTCCGGATGAATTTGAATTCGGTCCGGGAACCTTTTTTCCGGAAGAATTTCAATTCGGTCCAGGAACCTTTTTCCGGAAGAATTTCAATTCGGTCCAGGAACCTTTTTCCGGAAGAATTTCAATTCGGTCCAGGAACCTTTTTCCGGAAGAATTTCAATTCGGTCCGGGAACCTTTTTTCCGGAAGAATTTCAATTCGGTCCAGGAACCTATTTCCGGAAGAATTTCAATTCGGTCCAGGAACCTTTTCCGGAAGAATTTCAATTCGGTCCAGGAACCTTTTTCCGGAGGAATTTCAATTCGGTCCAGGAACCTTTTTCGGAAGAATTTCAATTCGGTCCAGGAACCTATTTCCGGAAGAATTTCAATTCGGTCCAGGAACATTTTTTCCGGAGGAATTTCAATTCGGTCCAGGAACCTTTTTTCCGGAGGAATTTCAATTCGGTCCAGGAACCTTTTTTCCGGAGGAATTTCAATTCGGTCCAGGATCCTTTTTTCCGGAAGAATTTCAATTCGGTCCGGGAACCTTTTTTCCGGAAGAATTTCAATTCGGTCCAGGAACCTTTTTCCGGATGAATTTGAATTCGGTCCGGGAACCTTTTTTCCGGAAGAATTTCAATTCGGTCCGGGAACCTTTTTCCGGAAGAATTTCAATTCGGTCCAGGAACCTTTTTTTCGGAAGAATTTCAATTCGGTCCAGGAACCTTTTTTTCGGAAGAATTTCAATTCGGTCCAGGAACCTTTTTTCCGGAAGAATTTCAATTCGGTCCAGGAACCTTTTTCCGGAAGAATTTCAATTCGGTCCAGGAACCTTTTTTCCGGAAGAATTTCAATTCGGTCCAGGAACCTTTTTCCGGAAGAATTTCAATTCGGTCCAGGAACCTTTTTTTCCGGAAGAATTTCAATTCGGTCCAGGAACCTTTTTTCCGGAAGAATTTCAATTCGGTCCAGGAACCTTTTTCCGGAAGAATTTCAATTCGGTCCAGGAACCTTTTTTCCGGAAGAATTTCAATTCGGTCCAGGAACCTTTTTTCCGGAAGAATTTCAATTCGGTCCAGGAACCTTTTTCCGGAAGAATTTCAATTCGGTCCAGGAACCTTTTTCCGGATGAATTTCAATTCGGTCCAGGAACCTTTTTCCGGAAGAATTATAATACGATCCAGGAAACTTTTTTCAATGTAACAATACGCAACTTGGACCGAATTTAAATTGTGTGTGAAATACGGTTCCGGTCCTGCAGCGAAACCCAATAGAACCCATTATAATTTATGGATTCCTGGACCTTCAACAACCCTGAGGATAAGGCATAAGCCTTAATCTCCGCCACACAAAATAAGAGATAAGTAAGTAAATA
Organism: Lepisma saccharinum; assembly: GCF_977018435.1. Classification (NCBI taxonomy): domain Eukaryota; kingdom Metazoa; phylum Arthropoda; class Insecta; order Zygentoma; family Lepismatidae; genus Lepisma; species Lepisma saccharinum. The sequence goes on along the minus strand of NC_139255.1, from coordinate 41,955,034 downwards.
AAATACTATGGGGAATTGTGGTTGTCTTTCGTGTGCCTCACCAGAAGGTCGCCTCTCACATCCCAGTTAAAGACTGGGGGAAAAAGATTGAATGCTTGAGTGGAAAAAAAAAAAGACTGTGAAATATGTTGAAGAGCCAAAGAAGGGGTCTGCGTTTAATTTCTTTGTGCGTAAATTCCTTGTGTTGTGCTACAATCTGAAAGAATTTTTTTCTACTTTTCAGGAAACGGATACATTGAAGGAACAGAACTAGACGGATTCCTGAGAGAGTTTGTGTCCAGTGCGAATGCCACGGATATTGGACCAGAGGCAAGTATCTCTCTTTTGCATCTCCTGCAAGTTTAATGTGCGAGGGCCGTTGAAACGTTGGGTGGGAATATCTCCAGCTGGCTGCACGAATCTAGCTAGCAAGCCTACCAATGTTGTATAGCGTGACTGGTAGGTTGTGGGTAGAGATGACGTCAGCGGCTCGCTGTTTTCGGGAGTTATGACTCGCTCCGAAATTAGTAATACAGAACAGCCAGAAATATTACCAAGATAATCTTGCTCTTATGTACTTTGCGTATTCAGACATCTTAGTGCTGTAATAAATAGTTTTGGCATGGTATTTGTGGCAAAGAACGCTTTAAATTTTCTCACTCTATTTTTTCTTTATCTTCGATTCCCCTTCCCTATTTCGTTATCTTTCTTGCATGTTCTATTTCCTGCAGTTCTCTTTCAGTTCCTTTACCTATCACTCTCTCTATTCTTACTCTTTATTTTTCCATTTTAGTTCTGGTTTTCTTCCCGACCATATTTTTCCTTCTCTCGTCTGTGTCTTTGTCCCTTTTCTCTTCCCTCTCTCTATTTGTTTCCTCTCCCTTTCTATTTTTCCGCTTTGCTTCTACTTATGGCTCTCTTCTTTACCTTCTCTCTCCTTCTCTCATCTGTTTCCTTGCCCCTTTTTTCTCCTCCCTCTGTCTTTATTTATATTCTCTTCTCCTCCCTCTTTCAGTTTTCCTCTCCCTCCCTCTTTTCATTATCTTCTCCCTCTCTCTTTTTCAATTTCCTCTCCCTCCCTCTTTTCATTTTCCTCTCCCTCCATCTTTTCATTTTCCTCTCCTTCCCTCTTTTCATTTTCCTCTTCCTCCCTCTTTTCATTTTCCTCTCCTTCCCTCTTTTCATTTTCCTCTCCTTCCCTCTTTTCATTTTCCTCTCCCTCCCTCTTTTCATTTTCCTTTTCCTCCCTCTTTTCATTTTCCACTCCTTCCCTCTTTTCATTTTCCTCTCCCTCCTTTTCATTTTCCTCTCCTTCCCTCTTTCCATTTTCCTCTCCCTCCCTCTTTTCATTTTTCTCTCCCTTCCTCTTTTCATTTTCCTCACCCTCCCTCTTTTCATTTTTCTCTGCCTCCCTCTTTTCATTTTCCTCTCCCTCCCTCTTTTCATTTTCCACTCCCTCCCTCTTTTCATTTTCCTCCCTCCCTCTTTCTATTTTTCCGCTCTGCTTCTATTTTTGGCTCTCTTCCCTACCTTCTCTCTCCCCCTCTCATCTGTTTCATTGTCCCTCTTTGCATCCTTATTTATTTCTGTCTGTTTATCCTCTCCCTTTCCGTTTCTGTATTTCTTTCTCTCTCCCTCTCACTTTCCTTAACTACTTGTTTCCTTTTCCATCTCTTCCCCATCCCCACTTTGTCATCTCTCTCTACCTCATGTACACACACTCACTCTCTCTTTTTCCCCTATGCACTAGAGACAACAACGACGTACAACGTAATTGCATTCCAGGGGAGTGTTTATGTTGTTCCAGAGAGAATAGAAATTCCACAACTTCGCAGTTTACGAGACTCTTAAACTCTCTCGTCGGAAAATTGCAGAGTGCCAGCGCGGAAGGATATCTGCAGAAACTTTACTTGTTCAGAGTCCTTTTTTTTCTCCAGGCTCTTCTTCAGAACTTTACACCTTCATAACGGTTCGGTGGAAAGCCACAAACGGGAGTTCTTCAGAGTTCTCCCTCCCTCCCATGTCTCCTCATCTTCAAGAAGTGAAACTACTTTCTTCCTCAACTGTATTCGCCAATCAAAAGCGGTTCTGATCACTGAACTAGTTAACTTTACATTATCACGCAATTTGAGCAAATGAGGCATTTAATGATGGTTAGGTACCAACCTGTGTGTTGCAATCTGACACGTCACCATAAGACACAACTTCAGATTCATCTGGGTCATGTATCTTCATTTAATACGACAACATACCAAAAGAAACTTAAGTCTTCAGTAATATCTTCATATTGTCCACCAAAGATTGAAAATAATTATTTCGAAATTATATTTTCCTCCAACTCCTGAACTTTGCTTTCTGTAAGAATGAAGGGTTTTGGTTTTTCATTTACAATGATAATACATTCAGTATTTGAAGAGCGTCGTAAAGTACATCTAATTTTGTTAATTACTTTGTCAAATGTTTTATCAATCGTTGAAGCTTGGATCTCCCGCAAGCCCGTCCGTTTCGACTTTTTCTTTAAGACAACAAGGCAATATATCTCTCAACTTACTCTTCCTTCCTCACTGTCTTTCTTCCTATGCTTTTCTGTATTTTCTTTCTGTCCTTCTTTGTTCCTCCGTCACTTTCTTTCAATCTCTGTCCTTCTTTCTTTCTTATTCTGTTGCTTTATTCTATTTTCTTTCTTCCTGTTTTGCTTTCTTTCTTACTATTTTGTTCTATTCCATTTTCTTTATTCCTCTTGTTTTTCTTTCTTAGTTTTATATCTTTATTCTACTATTTCCTTCTTTCTCTGTTTCACTGTCTCCTTGTTCATCTCTTTTTGTAGGCTAGCCATGTAAGTGTTGTGTGTAATATTTTTGCTTCACTCTAAACACTGGCGTACGTAAGATTGTTTCTGGTTGTGAGGAGGGTCAGGATACACAATAAAAACATTTCGTAATTACAATTGTTAACCTACATTTTGAAAGTTGCTCAAAGACAAAAAAACGGTAATATGGGATCATTTTTTATTCTTTTTTATTTTCTCACAATTTCTGGCGCGCTGTAGCCCCCATTAACCCCCTCATGCATACGCTAGTGACTAATTGATTTTGATGGTGTCTTATGGAGGATATTTGGGTAGACTAAGACCATTTCAAGTTGGGCTACAGCCCTTCTCGGTCACTCGATAGTGAGGCCCCTGAATTCGATGTCAATTTCTTTGGTGTGATTTCTGATTAGGCAACGTCAGTGCACGGATTTCGCATTGCTTAAGTTTACCTGTGTAAGCGTATAACCTTACAGGTATAGTGTATGCTAAATACTTCGTTATGGACAAGCGCTTGTCGAAGGAATATTTCGGAATGTGGGTTACGACCTCTTAAATGGAACACTAATGGGGCAGAGACATGCAAACTTGGCTCCCAGACAAATAATTTTGCAGTTTCTTAAAATAGCTCCGTTGCAGCTATCGTTAAGGGCGATGCTGGAAAATGCATCCATCAAGTTTGCAGAAATAGCACGGCACCACACATTTTTAGGTACTTGAAGGATGAACGAGTAAGCTACTACAAAAACATGTATGCATTTTTTTTACTGTACTGCACATATATTGCAAAAATTTACTCCCGTGTCAATGTCTTCTTTTAACAAGCCCTATGAAGAGACTAACTAACTAACTAACTCTCTAGCCTTCTTAAACCCGAAGGTTCATGGCTACAGAAACATAGGTTTTCCATCTGTCACTATCTTGAGCAAGATCTATATACTCTTTTCCATCCATTTAGGTCCATCTCAACGTTGTCCCTCCATCTTCGTCTTGGCCTTCCTACAGGTCTCTTACCATCAGGTTTCCCAACAACAATCCTCTAAACTCCTCTTTCCTCTCCCATTCGTGCCACATGGCCTGCCCACCTAAGTCTTCTTGATTTAATCATTCTAATAATATCTGGACATGAATACAAATTATGTAGTTCTAAATTATGTAACCTTCTCCACTCACCTGTCTCCTCATCCCTTTTAGGTCCAAATATTTTCCTAAGGATCTTATTTTCAAATACTCTCAATTTATGTTCCTCTGTTAATGTAAGGGACCAAGTTTCACACCCATATAATACTACAGGCAAAATTAATGTTTTGTATATATTAACTTTTAGTTTCTTAGATATTAAACGAGAAGACAAAAGTTTATGAAGAGAGAACTAACATGCATTTCCTGAATTAAGCCTACTTTTTATTTCCTCTTTAATATAATTTTCGCTTGTTAATATTACTCCTAAGTATTTGAATTTGGAAACTGGTTCAAACGAGTTGTTATCAATAATTAGATTTTGATTATTACCTAACACTTGGTTTCGGCCTGTAAGCATATATTTAGTTTTCTCTTTGCTAACTTCCAAACCTATCTTTTTAGCTGCTTTGAAAAATATTTTAGCATTATTCTTAATTGTATTTATATTATCCCCTAATAAGTTTACATCATCTGCATATGCTAACAACTGAATCACACCGTTTAATTTTAGTCTTTCGTTAGTTTCTTTTACCTTCCTAACAGCATATTCTAAGGCAAAATTAAAGAGCAATGGAGATAATGCATCTCCTTGTTTTAACCCATCATGAATTGTAAATTTGTCAGACACATTAATACCCACACGAATTTTACTTCCTGTTTTACTGGTGCATACTTTTATCATACTAACAAGCTTCTTAGAATGAAGAGACTCTTGTGTAAATGCAACGTCATTAGTGGTAGCTATGGATCTCAACGCCATATCAGCAAGTCACACAATCTCAACATATTGCAACTACTAAACATCATTCACACACACACACACACACACTAAGAATAATGAATAATAGTTCAAACTTCATCTTTTTGCTCATTCAACACACACATGTGATTGTTCATGCTGACATCGTGTTACTATTCATGGCCTACCAATAATGACGTGTTTAACCAAAGTCTGCACAGATCTGGTTATAATAAAGCATTGTCTTGTCCGGTATAACACCTAACCACGAAGGGAGGTATATTGTTTTCCTAACCTTACACTGTGCCTAAACTCACAAGTAGTGTTAATATATATGAAATACAAGTACATTAGCGTAGATCTTGAACAAGCTATGTATTCCTATTTCGTAATGGAAGATTTGAATTCAATATATCTTGAAGAGCACGCAAAACAAAAAAGTATCGTTAATGTTATCTCAAGACTGGCAGTTATAATGGTCATACGAAGACTGCATTCTATAGACACAGTAATAAATTGGATGTAATAATTCGAACCTGTAGCACCCTTTCTTGCTCAACACCAATTCTAGCATAAATACGAGTATATCAATCCTGATGCATCAATCCTGGGCATCAGAGCCCCACACATCTTTTATCACTAAAATTCAAAATATCATCTTCTTATTGAATCGCTGCTTACTTTGATGTTTATATACAGGGTTTCTATAAATTAGTTATATAAAAGTAACCGTTAATTGTGAAGGAAGTGTATGTGTAACAGAAATGGTTTATACATCAATGAATACAGCATATCTTCAAGTTTATTGTCGCACGTTGTTAGTTTCAGACGCCGCCACTAGAGGCTGAGCATTTGTTTATCTTACACAAGTGCAGACTTGGATTGGTCGTGGTCAAACGATTCCGGGAACCTCATGGATTTCTCTATCTGGAGTTATATTGGGTGCGTTGCGAAAGTCTTAACGAAACAATTGCATTCAACGAAAATAACTGGGCTCGTGAATCTGGTGAAACCAGTTATTTTACAGACTTATGGGACACTCTAGGCGAAAGCGCAGGCGCAGCGTTTTGTTTAGTTTCCACATGGCGTCCAGCGGAAGGAATGCCCATTATGGCAAAAATAAACTCTGCTGTGGACGCTGTTACTCATTTTAATCACATTCTAAGAACGGTTAATGCATACTCATCTTGTGAATGTTGCTTCATATCGCTATCTGTTAAAATTATAATACAGTGCAGTTTGAATCCATCAGCACGCGCGTTGTCTGAAGGCAGCAGACGATTCTCACCGAACAAACCAGCCTCCTGGCCCGTGCGTTTGGTGAATCTCGTTCTTGCACGAAACGCACGGAATGCGACTTTTGGGACAGTATTATGAAACGCACAGAAGCACTTATGGGACAGCCAGTTACCATAACTCGTTTAACGCGTTAAACTCGTGCGACTTTCGGAAAGGGCCCAATAAAGAATGTGTGTTTGATCCCCCTCTTCCCAGCAACGTCGACAAGGTGGCCACGGAATCGTTCCACCACGACCAATCCAAGTCGGTACTTTACTTGTGTAAGATAAACAAACGCTCACGCCTCCAGTGGCGGCGTCTGAAACTAACAACGTGCGACAATAAACTTGACGATATGCTGTATTCATTGATGTATAAACCATTTCTGTTACACATACACTTCCTTCACAATTAACGGTTACTTTTGTATAACTAATTTATAGAAACCCTGTATGTAGAGTTATAAGAAATACAAAAATTACCATCATTAGAAGAACCAATTCTTACATGAGTATCGCACACATACTTTATCATTCACTAAACCCCTAGAACATCGTACTAATGTTTCAACAATGGTATTTTTTATTATAGAAGTGCAGTTATATCTATAGTTTCGGGAAATGTTACTTAAGGTAACATTAAATTCTTTTAATAGCAAATGTTATACATCACTGCTTAGAATCTTTACACATGCCCAATATAAAATTATACGTACAATGCTTTCTTTAATTGATTCAGTGTGACTTGGATGAAAAACAACAGAAAATAGCAGTTTGTGACTTGTGTCTTTTCCCGAACACCCTAGTTATAGTAATTGTAATAATTTATACTAGTAATAATTACCATCATTGAATTTTGCCTCCTGTGTACGTTACTTTCATGATTTTATGAACAAAAGTACAGTAAAACCTCGTTAATCCGGACTAATGGAGGGGGGATAAGTTGACCGGTTTAACGAAAATCCGGATTAACTGAAATAACCTAAAAGAACAGTAGAAAGTGCATTAGAACTCCGTTTATAGCAACAAGACACGTTTATTATGGTGTATTAAAGTGCATAGGTCTAAATACACTATACAGTACAGTACAAAGTCTGCGGGAAAGAGAATTTCATCAGTGGTTGACTGCCTTTTCTTTGGGAAGTTCTCTTGTTGACTTCTAGCCACATTTAAAACCTTGCTCTTTGCCTTTTGCCTGTCCGGATTAAGCGAAGTACGGCTTATAGGGGTTCGGATTAACGAGGTTTTACTGTAATACAGAAACCCTAGCGAACGATGTAATTTATTTTCATATTTTGAAAGAAATATGTGATGCGAAGGTACAGATTTGCCCATTTCGGTTGGCACTCGTGACATCATGAATATTTCCCGCCATTTTTATGTACGTTGGCGCCAAAAAAGGGCAAGGCAACGTTTAAGGTTTTTTTCACTTTCAAAAGTGCCCTGAGGTACTAATTACAAGCTTCACCTGTTTTCTGCAGCTTCTATGATGGGAAATTGTGCGGAAAACTTGCGAAAACTTTGTTCTTTTTTTGCGACGATGATGAAATACCGAAGGAATAACACACTGGAATATTCAGAAGAGAGTGAATCACTAAAAAAAGGTGTTGTGGAGGAAAGTATACATGAGATAATAGTTGTTTTATAAATATTTTTCCTCACTTCTAAAGAAATCACAATTTCGGCTTTAAAGATTATTAAAGAAACTTCTTCACAATATCAATTTTTTCCATTATTCTAAGGCATTTTCTCTCTTTGTTGACTTTACATTGTTCTTCCGAAAATAAATACTACTCTCTTGGTTTTATATATTTTTAGAGCATCCCTAACTTTCTATTCTTTGTTTTGTTATTGAGATTTAAATTTTTAACAACTCTTTATTTTCTGTTATCTTTAGAACTGGCACTATTTTTTTTTATCTTTTTATGATGTCTCATATTTTTACCTTTAATTTTACGAATATCCTATTTATAGCGGTAATATCTGTTAATTTGATATTTTACGGATAATACTTTCAGTCTTTTTTCTTTGATAATATCCCTTATTACCAGTATTTTTATATTTTGTCTCTTCAACCTTCTATATATATATATTTATTTCCCTCCATCTTTGTTTCTCTCTTTTTCTCTCTCTCTTTTATCTTCTTCTCTCCCTCTTCTCTCTCTCTCTCTCTCTCTCTCTCTCTCTCTCTCTCTGCCTGTTTGTGTGTGTGTATGTGTTCTTACTCTTGTTTTCTCTCTCTCTCCAGTCTCCAACACACACACAAACTCTCTCTCTCTCTCTCTCTCTCTCTCTCTCTCTCTCTCTCTCTCTCTCTCTCTCTCTCTCTCTCTCTCTTTCTTTCTCTGCCTGTTTGTGTGTGTGTTCTTACTCTTGTTTTCTCTCTCCAGTCTCCAACACACACACAAACTCTCTCTCTCTCTCTCTCTCTCTCTCTCTCTATGTCTGGCTCGCTGTCCATCTTTACTTATTTACTTCTCTTCTTTCCTCTTGTTTTCTTCATACTTTTTCTGTCATTCTCTCACTATCTCTCTCTCACTAACGTTTTCTTCTCTGACTTACGCACTCGCTTTCTTTCTTTCTTCTCTTCTCTCTGCCTCTGATACTCTTTTTCTTTCTTCTTTTTCTCTTTCTGACACTTTTTTTCCTTCTTTTCTCCTTTTCTCTGTCTCTCTGACACTTTTTCTTTCTTCTCTCTTTCTATCTTCATCTACGCCTTTCTAAATATCCTGCCTTTCTGTTCCTTCTCTGCATTTTATCTGTACGTATATTTTCTTAAGGCTTCCTACTCTAACTAACATTTCTTACTCTTGAGACTATTCACGACAATAAGAATGAATTATGTTCATGCGAGACTAATGATGAGACACACACAAGGAAACTCCAATGATTCATTGATTGATTTGGTGTTTTAAGTTCACTTTATGCACAGTAAGGCTAATCGGGACAGGACCTGCAATTTAAAGTGGGATTCGAACCACTTTGTCCCTCCACCGGGTATCGAACCCGGGACCCCTTGATTACAATGCAACGACGCTACCACTGCACCATCGGGGAGGCCTCTCTGGGAACTCCAATGGCCAGGGCAGGATTCAAGAGCGTAACCTGGTGGCGAGAACGAGAATCGACCACTGAACCTACTCGGCAACAGAGGCGACCATTTTCGATCTCCTTCATCTCCATTTCTCCCGATCTCGTTGAGGTTTTTTCTTTTGGCTGGAATCGCGAGAGGAATCCGACCGCCGGCGCGAAATATTCCCGAGCGGGAATTCCCCCCGTTCCCGCAGCCCTGCAGCAGGCGGGATCGATCCCTGAAAGAAGGCCCAGGGCCGGCCGGGATGATGGCGGAGAGGGAAGCTCCCTGCGGCAACTACTTTCTACGGCGTGTTAATTAGCGGTCGGTCGAAAGTGGCCGAGGGACAATGTCCTCTTTGTCCCGCGCGACGGTGTCCCGCCGAGGCCCGCGGGCGTTTGGTAATTGCGTTAGCGGTCCTCTCTGTGCTGAAAAGGACGGCGCCTTTGAATTAAAGATCGAGCGGTGGTCAAAGAACGCAACGTCGCTTAAGGGATCCTTGCTGTTTAATTCTGTTTACTCGTAATTCAGTTTCAAGGATGCACTTAATAGGTAACATATCAGTTGATGCAGTGACAGCCGGCGGCAACTATGATGGGTAGTGTCAACGTGATCAAGAAATCGAAAAAAAAACCGACCTCTGCAATGGCCTCCCGCCCCTTCCTTGAGGTTGCACCACTGGCCAAGATGTTTATCCTCGTTTGGTAACGTGGAATACAACATGTGTTTAAGTAATAACGTACTAATCCGATTCATCTTCACTCACTAACCTATCTTTATACACTACAGGACACTTCCCTAAAAATAAAACAATTACAAGAGGAAAGGAAAAACAACTCCTATCACCTTCTCCTTCCCATGCACACGTATTCTAACTGGATGTCGAAAATATCTTTGTTATGAAAATAAATTGTCGAGATGCCAAAGGAAACTCCCATCATCATAGGATTTTTTACTTTTATATTTTAAAAAAAGTCTGGATGGCCCTCTTGGTGCATCAATCTATTATCAAAAATGTTCATTTAACTTTGAAAAAATACTAGGTTCGTTTCTCTAAAAATAGGCAGAAATTACTTCCTGTCTTACAAATCAGTCGTATTTAGCGACTTTTCTCTGAAGGTGGCAACTGTGTCAACGCTGCGATAGTTCCCTCACCGTGCCAGGCGAAGACGGGCACGGTTTCTTATGTCTCTTTGTTCTCGGCTCAACCCTCTGCACGTGTGTCAACTTGGTTAGGTCCATGGGTTAGGCCAGCTCTAGCGCGGCATGGACTGTTGCCTCGCGAGGGTACGAACGAAACAGCTGGCGATGCAGTCAGGAGGTTGGGGCGGTCGTCACGTCAGCTTGACCGATTGCAAGATTCGAATCTCCTTGTCTGTAAACTATCAATGCATTCTTTTAACAATACTTGGCGAGGTATGCGTTTCCTCTGAGGGTAGTGCCATGGCACGGCGGCTCTACCCCTTGAGCCGCCGCTGAGTTGATCGTGTTTTGTTAGTATAACTAACTCTGTAGCCTTCTTAAACCCGAAGATTTATGGTTGTAGCAACACAAGCCTTCTATCTGTCCCTATCCTGAGCAAGATCAATCCAATCTTTTCCATCATCATGATGTTGTTAGTAGTTCGGTACAATTAGAGCGTCTGACTGCCACACGGTAGACCCGGGTTCGATTCCAGCTGTGGGTGACTGCAGGTGGGAACTTTCCAAGGGCGCCGCAAGGAGAGCAGCAGTGCTCAAAGTGGGGGATGCTATCCCCCAGTTAAGAAAATTCTCATAAAGCATCCCCCCAATAAGGTAATTTGTATAGGCATCTCCCACCCACTGCATTTTCTCCATGTTGATCCATACAAGCATCACCCCACCTCTCTCCCCCACACTAGGCAAAGCAGCCTCCCCCACCCCCAGCTGGACATCTTCACTTGGGGCACTGGGAGGCAGAGTTAGATCTTTCCCTTCAGTCATAAAAACTCCAAAATGACACACAAGGTTTTTAGACAACTTGGATGTAGGTTATTCTCTCCAGTGATGCTAACAGTGATCAAATTAGAAGTGTTACTTTTGAGATATAGACTTCTGAAAATGGGTCTAAATTTATGAATGAACTACATTTTGGAGGGAGGGGGTTATGGATGGATAACTCAAAATATACGTGAGCAGGCAGGATATAATTTAAACAGCTTTACGACATGCCCTTAGCCCATGAACTGGAGAAATGCCAGCCTCTCAATGTCTCAATGCAATAGTTACAGCTTGATAAAGTTTGGGACAAATTCAGCACCGGGATTGAAAAAGTGCCATTCACAGAAGCAAACCTGGCGCCCCGACCAAACTAATGAATCTAAAACTTTGCAGGTCTCCATGTGGGACACGTAAGCACAACCAGTAGAAGTTTCCTCTAAATTGAAAAGGGTCCTCTAGGCCACTTGACATGGAATGACCAAAATAGTATTTCTTGCTAGAAAAGTGACTAATGTCAATGGTTTCTTTGTGTAAAATTTGTAATTGTTCTTAATGATATGCACACATGTTCAAGAAGATGATTCCGAATAAAGAAAAATAAGTTAGAAGACTCGTTTTGCCCTGTGGACTCTAGGATGGAATTATTTTGGAGAATTAGGGGTATGATTTCTGATACGTCATTTTGTATGTTCGTCTCTATGAAGCTATTGATAACGTAATTGCATTATGCTATAGAAATATTGCTACTGGAATTATTAACATATAAGAAAGTAGTATCACTTTAATACCGGGTGTCCCAGAAGTATTTCCCTGATAACAAACTTTATTAAAAATCCGCTATATGCAATGTAGAGATGTGAAAGTGGTGCCAAAATGTTGGAAAACTAACCAAGTTTATTTGTTGCAGGTTTGAGTAACGTGGTATGAGATGAGATGACTATATGAATGAGTATATCAATAATAATGTATTTTTAATTATAGTTTTATGTATTTGTTTAGAGAAACAAATGCCTAACTTCAACAGTAACATGCATTGGTCCCCCTCTTAAATTTTTCCCAAATTTTATATATAGGTAGCTCAGAGTGTGTACTAATGTCTGATGAAAACTTAGGATGGGCGGTTTAGATACAGGGCGATAAAAATTATTTGCATCAAATGACATTAAAAATTAATCTTATTCAAAATGCTTATGTACAGGGTGTTCCATTTACAACGCAACCTAGAGTTGGGATAGTACAACTTTTGAACCGGAAGTGGTACACATATAATCCAAATTGAAGCCTTGTTCATGCATATATTTTTAAACCGGGGAACAATGATTGGATTTTATTAATGTCCACGAAGTGTTACCATATGTAATAGGAAGTGTAAATATTTTTTTTATATATATAAAGCATGAAAAATGGCACATAACACACATGTACGGACATGCCGTCGTAATTTTCAGTTTGGTTAGGTGAATTAGCTCGGCATCTATGGCAGTGACAAAAGAAATGTTCTTTTCTACAGATAGCCAATCGGATGAGGCGTCTTTAAGTGGGAACTAGGAAAATCGTTGTTTTTTAGAAATTAAGACTGTGCATTGGCAACACTGCTGGTTTTTTAGTGTCACAAAAGGTGTGTTTAGAAACTGTATACATCATGCAATTACTGAAAACAATAAAAAAAAATAAACTTGGAAATTTTCATGAAAATAGTGTTACTTAAATGCACCTGGCAACCTTGCGATGAATCAGGAATGGAATTTTGAGCTTTACAGCAGATACTGGAAGTGCCCGCCGTTTTCATCCAAACACAGGTTCACCCGTTTCACCATGTTCTCAATGGCTCCCCGAATGTTTGTTTCCAGGTCTTGTATAGTTCGAGGATTTTTTTTGTATACCTCTTGCTTTAAGTAGCCACAGAGGAAAAAAGTCAGGAGGTGTTAAGTCAGGGGAGCGAGTGGGCCATAAGTCTTTACTTATTATCCAGTCACCAAAAAAGTCTTGCAACATGTCTAATGTTTCATTTGACGTATGACATGTTGACCCGTCTTGTTGAAACCAACAATCACGTTCGTCAATATCCAGCAAAGAAATAAATTGCGTGATAAGTACACGGTATACTGTGTCATCGACTGTCGTGTGGAAAAAAAAGGTCCGAGTATTTGGGGCCGTGACATTGCGCACCACACACCTACCTTTACGGGATACAACTGTTGTTCTTGCAACACATGTGGATTGTCATTTGACCAGTATCTGGAATTCTGGCTGTTGACATAACCATTAAGATGAAACCAAGCTTCATCGCTGAAGAACACCTTGTCCAATACATTGATTCCTTAGTCTCGAATAAAAGATTTGAACCAACGGCAATATTTCCTTCGGGAATCCAAGTCTGCCATCTTAAGTTCTTGAACAACCTGTACCTTATATGCGCGTAGGTGCAACATTTTTAAAGCCCTGTAAGTCGTTGGTGTTGGTAAATTTGCTTGTGCCGGAAGCTGACGTACAGATTTCCTTGGTGATTGTGAAATACGCTGTTGAACGGTTCAAAGAACATCTTGGGTAAGAGTATGCCTTTGTGTATCGTGTTTTTTTGGTGTACGGATCCCGTCTGACGAAATTTTGAAACAAGTCTACATATTGTTGACTTATCTGGAAGACTAGCATTGGGAAACTATTCTTGAAATTCTGCTCTCACTGTGGCATATGAATTGGAACGAAAATAATGTTCAATAATGAAAACCTTCTCCTCTGTAGAGTACCTCATTGCACCAAACAAGAATAACTTAACGGTAAATCAATAAACACAAAACAGAACACAAAATGAACCTTACAAGGAGACCAACAACACACAATAACAATACGCACTGACGACCGAGCGCGACTGGCCTTTCCTCTGTTTCTTTCCAAGCGGGGGAAAATGTAATATCATCGCATGGTTGCCAGGTGCATGTAAGTAACACTATTTTCATGAAAATTTCCAAGTTTCTTTTTTATTGTTTTCAGTAATTGCATGATGTATACAGTTTCGAAACACACCTTTTGTGCCACTGAAACACCATCAGTGTTGCCAATGCACAGTCTTAATTTCTAAAAACAACGAATTTCCTAGTTCAACCTTATAGACGCCTCATCCGATTGGCTATCGGTAGAAATGAACATTTATTTTGTCACTGCCATAAATGCCGAGCTAATCCACCTAACCCAACTGAAAATTACCAAGAGCATGTCCGTACATGTGCGTTATGTGCCATTTTTCGTAAACAAAATATATTTACACTTCCTTTACGTATGATAACACTGCGTGGACACTAATGAAATCCAATCATTGTTCCCCAGTTTAAAAATATATGCATGAACCAGGCTTCAATTTGGTATAAGGATTATATGTGTACAACTTTCGGTTCAAAAGTTGTACTATCCCCAACTCCGGGTTGCGTTGTAAATGAAACACCCTGTATTTAGAACAAAGCCTGAAGTACAATATATTTTTAAGCGTTCGGTACATTACCTACTACATGACTGTCGTATTTAAGATTTCATTTTCCGAGCCATAGTATTGTGTTTGAGGATGCGTACGTGTCTAGAACCGTCAGACTCAAATATTGCAGTCGGCCACCTTGGCGGAGTGGTTAGCACATCGCGCTGCGACTCCAGGGATCCCGGGTTCGAATCCCGGCCTGGGCATGGATGTTTGCGAGTGTCCATTCATCAATTTCATCATATCATCACTCATCCCCATCTTCGCAAATTAACCAAAAGTGGCACAAGAAGCGAGGTAAAATAAAGCAAGTGAATCAATCAATCAATCAATCAAATATTGCATTGCGGTTAGGTTATTCATAATGCAAATGATAACAGCATATGACGGAGGGGAGAAGAGAATTGTGGAGTTTCTATTGGAGGCAAAACACTTGTTCAACAAATAATGCACTTACTTGTGTTTTCTTCAAATGCAGAAGCAACAAACCACACGTGTTATACAGGGTAACCAGAAAGTTTTTCCAACATTTCAAAGGTTCATTACAAGGAAACTATTACTGTTACAGCTGCATGGTTTGTGGCCAAAGAGAGAACTCATAAGTTTTTCCTTTGTTCTAGGTAGAGGCTGAATTGATATAGGAGGCGCTGCAATCACTGGAACTCAAAATGGCGTCAGTGCAGGAGAACGCTCAATGTGTTATATTGCATCATCAGACCAAATCACCTATTGCTGTACAGCGTAATTTTAGGAGGGAATATGGAAGGCCATCACCTGATTACACCACCCTCGTCGGGAGCTTTCAGTTCCAGCGATTGCAGCGCCTCCTATATCAATTCAGCCTCTACCTAGAACAAAGGAAAAACTTTTGAGTTCTTTCTTTTGCCACAAGCCATCCAGCTGTAACCGTAATAGTTTCTTTGTAATAAACCTTTGAAATGTTGGAAAATCTTTCTGGTCACCCTGTAGTTCTGGTCAGCTGTCATATCAGATTACTAGAATCAAGACTATTCATAAGCTACCATATTTATTTTTTTATTAATTAAAGGCTTTGTTCAAACGTATGGGGGAAAGCAGTCGCCCTTGACACCCTCCCTTTTATGCGCTTGTTTCTTTTCGACTTCACTTTCCCACGGCTATAGCTCCGTAAATAGGTGGTCATATTTCTCTGAATCGTAGTTCTTTCATTAGCATGCACTGTTAATTGCACATTATTCACTGACTAGTACTTCTGTTTTTGCCTAACATTACCTTTGGAGAGAGCATCTTCAGGTGAACAGATTTGTTTTTGCCGGTGATGGGAATCGAACCTACGACACACTTGTCTACGGTGCGCTAACTGCTCCACGACGATGTCTTGTTCTTGTTTTAAGTCCATTTTATGCACAGATAGGCTAATCGGGGATTGACGTGCAAGTGGGCTGGTTGGTTGGTTTCGTGGTTTAAGTCCACTTTATGCACATTAAGGCTAATCGGGACTGGACCTACAGTTTAAAGTGGGATCCGAACCACCGGATATCGAACAGGGAACCCCTTGGTTACAAGACTACGACGTTACCACTACGCCATCGGGGAAGGCACGGTGATGACGTAACTGCTGATATTGAAGACGACTTACGTATAGAACATATTTACATTAACATACAAGGATCTAGGAGGTGAAACATTAAACATATCGTAGCTCTTTTCATTAACGTAGGCTGGTATATAGGGGGATACCATTTTCTGCTGCTGGTGTGGTGATTCATAAATGTATTGTAAGCTTATAGACTGTATTGTGAAACTGGGCCTCCCCGATGGCGCAGTGGTAGCGTCGTTGCCTTGTAATCAAGGGGTCCCGGGTTCGATACCCGGTGGAGGCACATAGTGGTTCGGATCCCACTTTAAACTGTAGGTCCAGTCCCGATTAGCCTTACTGTGCATAAAGTGGACTTAAAACACCAAATCAAACTGTATTGTGAAACTGCTTTAGAAATAATTTTCTAATTGACAAAGCTGCATTTGGTGGAGTTCTGCGTGTTGAAATTATTTGAAATAATGTCATAAAAACAGATCACTTTATTACTTGATCCTTTTTTATTTTATATGTTTAATTAATTAATTAATCTGATTGGATCGATCGGGTTCTAGTGTCATGTATTTTGGTAATGTTGTGGATGTCTATGTACGTGCGTATTCTTGGCCGTTGGGTAGGTAGGTGCGTCGCTGGACAGCCGACCAGCGGAAAGTTCCCAGTAACGGTTAGGTGATTAGCGGGGCCTATAAAAGGAAGGGAAGGGAGCAGTCGGCCTCAGATGTGTTGGTGCAATACGGCGAGGTAAAGAGGTGTCTTGTCTCTATGGGGCGAAACGAAGAATTTTCTTGATAATATGAATCGGCTGGACACTAACCTCTTTTCTTCATTTAATTACACACACTTGATCAATTTCCCATAAATTCAATAGTTCATCTCATGTGGGAAACCGGGTACACACGTACACATATCTTCAGCCACCTTTTTTGGTAATGAAGGGTTATCTTTTTTTTACTCGTGGAACCAGTGGCTACACGAGTTCACACACTCTCTTCGGGAAGGGGGGACAGGGTACACTAAAATGAAGATTTTGCGAATAACGGCCAAGAATTAACTTATGTAAATATAATATGAATGAACCTTATATACACAGAGTGTTCCGTTCAAATCTCCCTAATTTCAATAAATTACTGTGAACGAAGTACGATGAATTGTGAAATAACTGTAACACCAAATGAAAGGCCAGATCTTCAAGTTTTGTTTTCATGACTTGAAGTTGTCCGTTTGCTCACTACGCAGCGCCACGGTCGCATAAATAGAAATGGCGACTGTTGAACAACGCGCGCAGGCAGTGGTGTGGTATGCTGAGACAAAATCTGTGATTGCAACGCAACGAAATTTCAGACGAGTGTACGGAAGACTGGCACCTGATGCTAAATCAATTAGGCTGCGGTTTAGTAAGTTTCTAACAACCGGCAGTGTGCTAAAACAATCTGGTGGAGCTCGTCGTCGTGTGTCTGAGGAAAAGGTGGAAGAAATTCGAGCGGGGTTTCCATACCAAATTCTTTGCGACGCGGCTTATCATCTGACTTCAATTGTTGCACAATCTGCACTTTATACGGATACAACCAAAGCCGCTTGTGCAGAACTCGATGCATTGTTGTTGGAGGCACATTGAATTGCCTAGATGCCTGGAGGATGCATTTACTTGGGTTTCTCTAAAACCCCGCTCGAATTTCTTCCACCTTCTCCTCAGACACACGACGGCGAGCTCCACCAGATTGTTTTAGCACACTGCCGGTTGTTAGAAACTTATTAAACCGCAGCCTAATTGATTTAGCATCAGGTGCCACTCTTCCGTACACTCGTCTGAAATTTCGTTGCGTTGCAATCACAGATTTTTTGTCTCAGCATACCACACCACTGCCTGCGCGCGTTGTTCAACAGTCGCCATTTCTATTTATGCGACCTTGGCGCTGCGTAGTGAGCAAACGGACAACTTCAAGTCATGAAAACAAAACTTGAAGATCTGGCCTTTCATTTGGTGTTGCAGTTATTTCACAATTCATCGTACTTCGTTCACAGTAATTTATTGAAATTAGAGAGATTTGAACGGAACACCCGGTATATCTAAAAGGAAATGGGCGTTAAGTTATAATTTGAAGAAGTACCTGTCTATTGTCTAAACTAGCATCCACAGAACTTCAGGTACTGCAAGTTTCGAACCTAGGGATAAGGATTCAAAAATGTATGGTTGTGTATATTGTGTATGTTGCTGAGAATCGCCTTAATAGCACAAACTATACCTGTACAATGTTTTCGAATATCCTGAAAGAATAGCCAATGCCACTAGCGGCGATTAGGAGAGGCAGTTGCGCCCCCTACTTTTCGCAACTTTTTCCTCCGCACGTTATCTACAAAGGGAAATATACTGTATTTGCCCCCCTACCCCGGTTTTGGAACCCAATCGCCGCCACTGGGGTAATAAAATGTGACGTAAGGAGCTTTGGAGTAGGGTTCAGTTGGTTTTTGGCGCCTCTAAAGAAAACACTTCATGATTCTTTGCTACACAGAATTAATCCTCCAATTACAGAAGGCGTAGGCTGACTTATATACGAACACACATAATACAAGAAAACATATACACCTATACTTGTATAGACCTAACGTACATTACGCGGGAAGTTTGTAAATATTTTTTATATCTATAACTAGAAATATACTAACATTGATATTTAACAATCCCTATTCTAACAGTATTTCGTATTTTATTCTTCTTTATAGTACTGAGTTTATTATTATTTTATATCTGCCAAAAAGAAGTGAAAAATCTATATATTCGTGGTTTGCAGCAATGATATTGTAACTGTGGCAAATTCTATTTTTTTGAGAGTTCAATTTTTGAGATCTTAGAAGTCAAAATATATCTATTGCGCAGAGTTTTCTTATATTAAATTGTATTTGATCCGAAAGATCAAAGCGTACTTTCCCCGTGTATTCTCCACATGCTGAAGCAAGCAATCGCACTCGTTGTAGTCTTAATATCTCTCACCAGATGTCATATGAGATAACTGGAATCCAGAATATTCATACGACACCATATCAGTTTGTTCCAGACGTTCCGAGGAATGTCACTCTTTCCATGTTCCCTTTTATACTCTGCTTCGCTTTCTCAAGTCCGAAACTCCGTAAATATCCCATTGTCGCGACATAAACTACACTTCCTCGAAGCATCTGCCACCATTTTATCTACACTGTGTCACAGAACGGGTGATCTCGCACCCAAGCTGCTAGTTTACGAGCCGCCGCTGACCTGTTATTATTCAGAGATCCATCTGGTGCCAAGCGAGAGGACAAACACGTCTTCCCACTTGTTAATAATTCAAAACGTCCCATACCGGTCCCTTGACAGTTGTTGTCCGGATATTTATGAAAGCAGATAACAGAGGGCAGTCATTTTTCTCTATAGCCATACTTGACTTTTCTCACGAGATTCTGTAGAAACTAGGCAGCACTTCCTCTGCGTTTACGTCACAACAGTCCACCAACGAGAGCCCTTTGTTTTCTTCCTCTTTACAGTGTAGTTTGGAGATAGTTATGTTGGACGTTGTTGCAATTCTCATATCTCATATCTCTATCACGTCGCTTTTGTTCTGTTAAGCTTCAAAAACGTCGTTTCACGAACAAAGAACGGAAGTGGATTTGGTAACAGTATTGTATAGTGAAAACACATTTCACTCGTTTATTTCCTAATTATTTACATTTGTACTTACCTGTTATGCATAGCGGAACATTTTTGAACGTGGGATTTTGCTTTTTTCACTGAAAAAAGCGTAATTTTTCACATTACAAGTATTTATTGTTCGTTGCTAATTCGCGGGCAAATCTTGACTCACGTTGTCTATCGTCAGCTGATATGCAGTGTTTCCAAACTTATTAACCGAAAAATGCCGCACAGAAAGTTTCTAAGTGAAAATTGATCCACAAACCATTCACGGAAGGTTAGGTTAGGCAAACATAGAAAATTAAATTTGAAAAAAAGAAACGCTCACACGTCATCTTGTAAAATTACCGCGTGGTTGCTACACTAATAGGGGGTTACGTAATCGAACGCACGGAACATTTGCTTCACGTAGTCGACGGTTATGGTGGCAAGCTATCGTGCATCGGAGATACATTAATGTCGAAAAATACATGATTTACCGGCCGAATATTTTGAACGAAGGGAGAAAACACTTCCACGAGCTTCCAAAAGTCTACAGAAACTCAATTCCGTAAGTAGTTTCTCCTGTAAATTTGAAGAAATGTGTTTTCACTATACCATACTGTTACCTTGGATTTTCCAGTGGTGATGCAAATTTTAAACTCCGCCCCCCCCTTGTTTCAAGGGTTGCAGAAGCGACAGGATATGCGCTTCATAAAGAGTGGAGGAACAATAGGACAAGCATCTATACTCTGTCCCTCAAATCTATGGAGCAACGCCACGCAGAACGGAAGAGAAGGGTAGGAAATGAGTTAGTTCAGACACCAGAGCCTCTTTAGTCTGCAAAATGCAGTTCATGGTGTTTTACTTGGAATTAAGGGTGACATTTGGGTCACCTCTTATGCTCAGATTGGCTTGTATCGACAGGTTAAAATAGTATCTGAATCACTATGTGGCTCCATCGGGTTTCGAATCAGGGACCCATTGATTACAAGGCTATGACGTCATCGGGGAAGCCAGATTGAAGAAGAGAATAGTCGATAAAGCAGATTAACTGGATGGCCGAATAAGACGGAAACAATTTGTATTTATCTTGGAGCTTTCAGACCGATGCGATATGGGGATTTCACACACAAGCGACACGACCTCCTCCTGGAGATTTCACACCGAAACATACGCGCCACGTGTCACTTGACGATTTCACCAAACGCAGGTTTGTCCAGCTTGACATAGCACTACGATGTGAAACGTTTGGCTCGTCAGGATGCGATATGTGTCACGTGTAGCTTCGGTCTGAAAGCAGCCTTCAGTCTAAAGCAAAACATTTTCCCCATATGCGCGGCACGATGCACGGTATTGAGAAAACAGTCGAGACTAGATGAAACGGCATCGTACCATTCCGTAGCCAGCCGTTAGAAGTAACAATTTTTTTAGGAATTTTAACTGAATCTAAATACGTAGCTGTAACACTGACAGAATTACTTTTTTGTGATAGAAGTAACGTCATCAATTTTTACGTTGCTACACTTAAATTGTTTACTTAATATTTTGTACAGTGGTAACGTCTTCGCCTTGTAATCAAGGGGTCTTGGGTTCGATACCCGGTGGAGGCTCATAGTAGTACGGATCCCACTTTAAACTGTAGGCCCAGTCCCGATTAGCCTTACTGTGCATAAAGTGGACTTAAACCAACAAATCAATAATATTTTGTAACTTGGAAAAAAGCTGAATTTGGCAATCTTGTTTCCAACTGTCTTCCTGGATGCTAAGGTGAAAGAATTATCTTGGAATCACCTAAGACATGGAAGCTAGGCTTCGTTGCATGCTAAATTTAGAACAACCACGCTTTATTGCAGTTCGGTATTTTTAATTGCACTTGAGGACTTCGATGTTTTGTTTCATTTTTCATTTATTTGTTGCAACATATTCTATGATGACCTAATTATGTACCACAGACATAAATTAAACACATGTAAGTGTTAATATATTTATTCTATCACTGATACTATGTATAATATGTTTGCAAGTAAATTTCCAGCAGAAAGCAATTGTAAAAGTATCTTAGTTATTTTTCAAGTACCTGTAACTCTGGCTGAAATGCTTCCAAAACGAGTAACTGCAACTCAGTAACTTTTTGAACCAAGTGACTGCAACTCATTTACTTTTTGAACCAATTATCTGTAACTCAGTTACTTTCTGAACCAAGTAGCTGTAACTCAGTTACTTTATGAACCAAGTACTTTTAACTCACTTTTTGAGCCTTGTAATTGCAACTAACTGTAACTCAGCTACTTTTTGAAGCAAGTAACTGTAACTCAGTTACGTTTTAAGCAATTTACTGTAACTCAGTAACTTTTGAAGCAAGTAACTGTAACTCAGTAACTTTTTGAACCAAGTAACTGTAACTCAGAAACTTTCTGTACTAAGTAACTAACTCGGCTACTTTTTGAAGCATTAACTGTAACTCAGTTACTTTTTGAACCAAGTAATTAACTCGGTGACTTTTTGAACCAACTGTAACTCAATAACTATTCGAAGCAAGTAACTGTTACTCAGTAATCTTCTGAACCAACTAACTGAAACTCAGAAACTTTTTGTACTAAGTAACTAACTCGGCTACCTTTCGAACCAAGTAACTGTAACTCAGCTACTTTTTTGAACCAAGTAGCTGTAACTGAGTGACTTTTTGAAACAACCAACTGTAACTGAGTGACTTTTTGAACCAAGTAACTGTAACTGAGTGACTTTTTGAACCAAGTAACTGTAACTGAGTGACTTTTTGAACCAAGTAACTAACTCGGTGACTTTTTTGAACCAACTGTAACTCAGTAACTCTTCGAAGCAAGTAACTGTAACTCAGTAACCTTCTGAACCAACTAACTGAAACTCAGAAATTTTATGTACTAAGTAACTAACTCGGCTACCATTCGAACCAAGTAACTGTAACTCAGCTACTTTTTTGAACCAAGTAGCTGTAACTGAGTGACTTTTTGAAACAACCAACTGTAACTGAGTGACTTTTGAACCAAGTAACTGTAACTGAGTGACTTTTTAAACCAAGTAACTGTAACTGAGTGACTTTTTGAACCAAGTAACTGTAACTGAGTGACTTTTTGAACCAAGTAACTGTAACTGAGTGACTTTTTGAACCAAGTAACTGTAACTGAGTGACTTTTTGAACCAAGTAACTGTAACTGAGTGACTTTTTGAACCAAGTAACTGTAACTGAGTGACTTTTTGAACCAAGTAACTAACTTGGTGACTTTTTTGAACCAACTGTAACTCAGTAACTCTTCGAACCAAGTAACTGTAACTCAGCTACTTTTTTAAACCAAGTAACTGTAACTGAGTGACTTTTTGAACCAAGCAACTGTAACTGAGTGACTTTTTGAACCAAGTAGTTGTAACTGAGTGACTTTGAGAACCAAGTAACTGTAACTCAGAAACTTTTTGTACTAAGTAACTAGCTCGGCTACTTTTTGAAGCAAGTAACTGTGACTCACTTACTTTTTGAAGCAAGTAGCTGTGACTCACTTACTATTTGACGCAATTAACTGTAACTTAGTAACTTTTTGAAGCAAGTAACTGAAACTCAGTAACTTTTTGAAGCAATTAGCTGTAACTCGCTACTTTTTGAACCAAGTAACTGTAACTCAGCTACTTTTTAAGCAAACTAACTGTAACTGTTACTTTTAAAATGTAACTTTCCCAACACTGCTATTTAGTTCCAGCATCCCCCATGGAAAATAAGAATGTTTCCTTCTCTCTCTCACCCTGACATTCGTCCTGTCATGCATCTGCATTCACTGCCAGCCTGACACTCTAACTCCCCATTTCCCAGCCATATCTTAATCCAAGCGTAATGAACTGTCAGCTCTCCCATAATTCCGCATAATACAGTGATTCACAATTCCTGTTTTCTCTCTTCTGCAGGCCGTTTCGGACTCAATGTTGCAGGAGCTGAAGCAAGTCTTCATGGAGGCCTACGACGACAACCAGGACGGAAAGATCGACATACGAGAGGTAAGTAAACAATTTACCCATGGTTCCTTTGTGCCTTCTTGTGTTAAAGTCGAACTCTCCATATTGTAATGTCCTTGACCATTTCACTTTTGGTATTTTAAGTTAATTCAACGTGTACTATTTCGGCAAATGTTAATTGCGTCACAGATGATGGGGATCATTTGTGGGGTTCATACCAGGGTTGTCAAGGGTCCAGAAACCCATAAATTCTAATGGGATCTATTGGGTTCCGCTGCAGGACCGGAATCTTTTCTCGCACAATTTAAATTCGGTCAAAGTTGCGTGTTGTTTCATTGAAAAAATAGGTTCCTGGACCGTATTTAAATTGATCCAGAAAAAAGGTTCCTGAACCGAATTTAAATTGATTCAGAAAAAGGTTCCTGAACCGAATTTAAATTGATTCAGAAAAAGGTTCCTGGACCGTATTTAAATTGATTCAGAAAAAGGTTCCTGGACAGAATTGAAATTGATTCAGAAAAAGGTTCCTGAACAGAATTTAAATTGATTCAGAAAAAGGTTCCTGGACCGTATTTAAATTGATTCAGAAAAAGGTTCCTGGACAGAATTGAAATTGATCCAGAAAAAGGTTCCTGAACAGAATTTAAATTGATTCAGAAAAAGGTTCCTGGTCCGAATTTAAATTGATTCAGAAAAAGGTTCCTGAACCGAATTTAAATTGATCCAGAAAAAGGTTCCTGGACCGAATTTAAATTGATTCAGAAAAAGGTTCCTGGACCGTATTTAAATTGATTCAGAAAAAGGTTCCTGAACAGAATTTAAATTGATTCAGAAAAAGGTTCCTGAACCGAATTTAAATTGATCCAGAAAAAGGTTCCTGGACCGAATTTAAATTGATTCAGAAAAAGGTTCCTGGACAGAATTGAAATTGATCCAGAAAAAGGTTCCTGAACAGAATTTAAATTGATTCAGAAAAAGGTTCCTGGTCCGAATTTAAATTGATTCAGAAAAAGGTTCCTGGACCGTATTTAAATTGATTCAGAAAAAGGTTCCTGGACCGTATTTAAATTGATTCAGAAAAAGGTTCCTGAACCGAATTTAAATTGATCCAGAAAAAGGTTCCTGGATAGTATTTAAATTTATCTGGTATAAAGGTTCCTGGACCGAATTGAAATACTTTACAGATAAAAAGGTTCTTTACGGTCCAGAACACATTTACGCTTGCTGATTTTCTCTCCTGGACCGGAATTGAATATATTATAAAATTCCTGGACCTTTAACAACTCTGGTTCATAGCACAATTGGATAAGTTTCAAATTCTTGATCATAGAGGCACCACTATGTTTGTACTCCCAACAGCTAAAATAAGTCATTTAAAGGTGCCCTTTTCTCAAAACTGAATAGAGTTACGCCACTTGAGCTCTGAATCTCTCATTTATCTGTGGACTTAGATAAAAAAAAGTATGAATACTATATTGGGCAGGTACGACAGGAGTCCATTTAGCAGATACTTTAAACTCAGTAATATTTTAATTTATTTTCCACTTTGAATAATATAGTACTTTAATTCGAGACCAGTTTATTAAAACTCAGAGGCCATAAATTGATTTCTAGTGATAAATATGAACCCACACGATTTTCATTGTGTGAATTGAACTGAGCGGAAGCATACAGCCTTATTCAAGATAAACATTATAGTAGGCGATAATGATAATAAGAAATAATATCATGGTTGATTGATTGATTGGATTTGTTTAATATACGCCGCTTTTCTTACATATTTTGCTAATCGGACGATCAGGATGAGTGGTGAAACTGATGTCATAACATGCTAACCATTCTGCCATGGAAGTCGGCAAATGATGTTGTAAAGTTATCGAGAAGATAAGTTTTAGATGTTTGAACAGCAACGCTATTTCAGTGGCAGCCATAGGACAATTGAGTTTTCTATAGATGCTTTTCTGAGCCCCCTTTCTAAAATCCACATGCGCTGCTACATTCTTGGCCAATCAATTGTAGTTAGAACTAAATCAGTCAATATTGAAAAAGAATATGTAGAAAAATTATTCAAGAGCATTGTTTTTTTGTACTAATGTTGGTAATTTTCTCTTTCAGTTGGCACAACTGCTTCCAATGGAAGAAAACTTCCTTCTCCTCTTCCGATTCGACAACCCGTTGGAGTCAAGCGTGGAGTTCATGAAGGTAAGTACACTCGGGAACATAAAAACTAGGCGGGTCTCAGAAATTGTTATGTTGCCACTTGATTGAATTATGTACGAACTTAGTGATGACAGGATGTGTACGCTGGATTAAGGACACCTTTAATTAAATTGAACCAAACATGGCATCAATGTTTGTAGAACTCTGAGACGACGCCGGTCTCTTTCTCCTTGAAGGATGGGTTGGCGTTTTTACTTGGCAACGTCGTATAATGAACGTTGCCACATAGTGTGGTGGAACAATATATTCGTGTCCTTCACTCGCTTTGCCTTTTGCACATGTGGCAACAACGCAATTCTGCTCAGCGGCTTAGTTAGCGCTGAGGCAAGCTTTGTGTTTGAAATCCGCAGTAGAATGTCCTAAGCATAGAAAAATAAACTCGTTAATTAATGAAAAACTCAATATGCTGACCAAGGCAGAAATTTATTTTATTATAAAACATAAACTAAAAGTAACGTTTCAACCTTCTAGCAAGGTCTTCTTCAGACTCTGTACAAAGTACAAATGAACCAAGCAACTGTAACTGAATGACTTTTTGAACCAAGTAACTGTAACTGAGCGACTTTTTGAACCAAGTAACTGTAACTGAGTGACTTTTTGAACCAAGTAGCTGTAACTGAGTGACTTTTTGAACCAAGTAACTGTAACTGAATGACTTTTTGAACCAAGTAACTGTAACTGAGTGACTCTTTGAACCAAGTAACTGTAACTGAGTGACTTTTTGAACCAAGTAACTGTAACTGAGTAACTTTTTTAACCAAGCAGCTGTAACTGAGTGACTTTTTGAACCAAGTAGCTGTAACTGAGTGACTTTTTGAGCCAAGTAACTGTAACTGAGTGACTTTTTAAACCAAGTAACTGTAACTCAGTAACTAACTCGGCTACTCTTTGAAGCAAGTAACTGTAACTCAGTTAATTTTTAAGCAATTAACTGTAACTCAGTAACTTTTTGAAGCAAGTGACTGAAACTCGGCTGCTTTTTGACCAAGACAGAAATTTATTTTATTATAAAACATAAACTAAAAGTAACGTTTCAAACTTCTAGCAAGGTTTTCTTCAGACTCTGTACCAAGTACAAATGAAACAATGTACAAAACAGGAAGATATTATATATACACACATAAATCACTACCCTCCAGACACAAGATTATTAGAAAGTTGCTCTTTTCTGGAACATTCCAGCAGGTGGCCTTCCCTTGTCAACTGTACTTTCACCTGACAGGCGATTTAGCTAAACATTTCCTTTCATCTAGAACCGGAATGGAGGACTGAAGATAAACAAAGAATGGTAGAAGCTATTAGAAAGAGTGGAAAGGACAAGAGAGAAAGAGGAGAGAAGAAGGAATAAGAATGAAGGATAAGGAGCGTGAGATAAAGAGTCCAACCACATTCTAGATGGAAGAAAATATGTTTAGCCTTTCAGGTGAAAGTACAGTTGACAAGGGAAAGCCACCTGCTAGAATGTTCCAGAACAACTCTCTAATAGTCTGGAGGGGAGTAATGTTTGTGTGTATATATATCGTCCTGTTTTGTACCTTGTTACATTTGTACTTGCTGCAGAGTCTGAAGAAGACCTTGCTAGAAGGTTGAAACGTTACGTTTAGTTTATGTTTTAAAATAAAATAAATTCCTGCCTTGGTCAGCATATTGAGTTTTTCATATCATGGAAACAAGGCTTAATGATGTTATCATTAATTTATGTGAAAAAGTGTACGAGGACTTTCCTCTTTGATGCGGCACACAGCGATGTCTGTTGATCCGCGGATACTGCCGGCCGCGCTGCAAGTCAACGCATGCGTTGTTGCCACGATCCACGTACAGCTTTACTCCGCTGAATAAATATCTGTATAAAATCGGTTTAGTAATGTGAATTGACAATGATAATGCATTTTAAAAACAGATGCGAAGAGCTTCAAAGCAAGATCAATATTGTATTTGTAGGACTACCCAATACCAAGAAAAAGCTGTTTGGCAAAATTTAAAATAACGGTTTTTTAAGAAATATTTGAAAAACCTTAAAATTAATAATTGTGTTTTAAACCTTTCTGCATGTATCCTACTAAAATGTCATACTGATGGAACAACCAGTTTTTGTTTTACAGAATTTCAAAGATAGCGTTCGTTTGAAAACTACCTAGTCTGGCCATAAATACTCTTACAAACTTTGGGCTTGGTAGTCAGGCTCATGAACCATTCTTGTGCTGAAGTTCACTTCTGACCATTGTGTGTTCAGCTATGAAAGAGCAACCGTGTATCTTCTTGTGCTTAGTATGAAGTGGGGCGAATATGAAAACAGAGTAGCCGTAATTGCTCCGCATATGGTTGGGAAGTCACTCACTGAGATTTTCCAGCCCATAAAAATTCCGAAGATGAGCAAAAGATTTGTGTATCAAACAATCCAGAGATTCACTGATACTGGCAGCATGAAAGATCGCCCAAGAGTTGGTCGACTTCACACCGTATGAACAGCTGCGGCTGTTAAAGCAGTGATGGCTCGCATCCGCCGAAATCTCATCCGGAAGCAAGTGATAATGGCACAGGAGCTGAACATTTCACAACAATCAATGTTCAGGGTACTTGATGAAGACCTGTGAATTGGAGCTTACCGGTGGAGTACTGAAAAGTTCCTGACGCTACAACTGAAGAACCAGAGGGAACTGAAATGGAGAAGGCTCCAGCAACGGTGCGTTGGCAATGTGTATTGCAGGATTCTCTTCACTGATAAGAAATTGTTCACCACTGAATAAAGTTTTAACAGCCAAAATGAAAGGGTGTATGCTTCAAACTCTAGAGAAGTTTGTAAGAGAGTTCCCAAAAATCAGAGATGCCACTAGCCCTCCTCAGTCATGGTTTTGTGGGGGGGGGGAGCTATAAGAGTTCCACCAGGCTTCATTTTTAAGAAAAGGGCTTAAAAGCCATGCGAAAGAGTATCGTCACACTGCTGAACCAAACTACATTTCACAATGAATCCTGGATGTTCAAGAAATATTCTGCCCCAGCTCATAAGGCAAGGATGACGCGACTGTGCCTGGAGACCAGTGTACTCGATTTCATCTCCACTTTTGATTGGCCATCTGATAGCTATGATCTCAGTACCTTGGACTACAAACTCTGCCCAGAGCTAGAGGGGACTGTCTTCAAGACGAGGCATCCTATAATTGAAAGTTAAAAGCACTCCTTGATAGCAGCAGGGGCGGACTTTCCCATCAAGACCATGCGTGCTGTAATAGATGCCTGGCCAGGGAGGCTTCGAGCCTGTGTGAGGGCGAAAATTGTACATTTTGAAAACTGATTGGTACTCTTTGTGTGTAATATATGTAAGTGTAACATACTAAAAGAACATTTACAAATATGAAACCATATCCAATTTATTCGCAAAATAGCGTGTAACAGTATTTGTGGCCAGACTAGGTGATAAAACGGCCATTTTTTGTTCTCAAGACGATAAAAAAATATAAGGCCTACTCAGAAAAAATTTACTAGGATAGATTAACGCAGAATTGAATAAGCTAAGTTTTGATGTAACTCGTTTTCATGAAGGTCTACTGGTTAATTTTCAATTGGAGTCCAAACTATATAATTTTTAATCCGATAGGAAATGCTCTCATTTCGTAAGATATCGTGCTTACAAGTTTCCAAGATAATTTTTATTTTGCATATTTTTAATGGTTTTTGCAATATTTGGATGCATATTTTGGCAATTTTCAGTGCATATAAATCCTCAGTCTAGTCACTAGTCTGCACTTTTGATTCTTCTTGTCTCAAGAAGTTTTCCGATGTAGGTTTTACCTTCTAGTGCATGTAAAGATGTGGCGGTCTCTCCAGCCAAGTGATAAATCGATCCTCTTGATAGCACGAAGATGTCCGCGGATAGAACAAGATGACGAGAGCGTTGAAAGCTTTTAAGAGATCATTATTCATCATCAGCGACTCGCGATGATGAACACTTCTCCATCATCTGTTGCTGTTCGTTGAAAATTATGACGGGCCGAATCGACACAAAATATACTCACTTCCCCAGGACTGTATTCGATTATGAACCAATCCATATCATGCCACTGAGCGGTCACTCATAGGCCTCGTAATGAAGGATACGTTGGTTGAAACTCAAAAAGTTTGGCCATGTGACACATACATGTACAGTTTTTTTTTAGTAGATGATTACCCGGCGTGATAGGTGATGAACTTGGAGTTGAACGGCATTTACATAGCAATTTCGCACCTTCTGTGTAGGCAACCAAATTTGCCGTGCTGTGTAACGGGAAAGCATAACTTGCAGGATCTGGCACACGAAAATGCCACGCAACAGAATACTATTTTATGTCTCCTTCCCACCCCACTCCTAGCGGTGCCAGCGGTGTCTTACCCCCACAGTATTGCTTTCCACATTGTAAGTAATATGTATACCAAGTTTGGTTGAAATTGCTCCAGGCGTTCGAGAGTTATGCCGGAACAAACACACACACACATCCATCCATTTTATCTATACAGATTACAGTAGCACGCTAAATAGCGTCGTCGCCTTGTAATCAAGGGGTCTCGGGTTCGATAACCTGGGTAGCCACATGGTGCTACCTGTGCATAAACATGAACTTCAAACAAAGCTCACTTTGTTGATTAACAATTCTTTATCATTTTGTACTTTTTCACGATGCACAGACATCAAAGAGACCATTTAATCTGCTGTTTTTCATGGCATCTCTCATCCAAGTTTTGACGCTACAATTTCACCATTCATGGCCTCCCCGATGGCGCAGTGCTAGCGTCGTCGCCCTGTAATCGAGGGTTGGAGGCACATAGTGGTTCGGATCCCACTTTAAACTGTAGGTCCAGTCTCGATTAGCCTTACAGTGCATAAAGTGGACTTAAAACACCAAATCAACCAACCTATTTTACCATTCGAATATGTGAAGCTTTTCCAGATATCTCGGAAAGAAAGTGCCCCACTGACCCATTTAGAAACATGAAAATATTTGTATTCTACAAAAGTCCTCAACAGATGGCACTGAGTGTATTATACATCTTAATGTGATTCTATTTTGCGGAGATTCATATAAATGGGCTGCTGGGCACACCTAACATTGTAAATAAAAAAACATGTAAATAAAATACAACACTAATGGAGCACCAAATGGTAATTAGACTATCATAAGAAAACAAATGAATCAAAGCACTTATATAAGTATGTTAATAATATCTATGTTTAACAACTCTGCTTGCTAGGAAATTCAGTTGTGCGTGTTTCTGTTCAACATTAATATGACTAAAATGTCACTAAGAAACCTTCAAAAGTTATAAAGATGTAATAAAAACGCTCAATAAGCTCACAAAAGTCCGAAAATATCAAATAAGAACAATACTTTCTCGCCCTGATAGGAAACGGTCCATGCTTATCACAGTCTTCAATACCCAAAAAAAAAAATTATTTTCATCGACCTCCTCACAGTCGCGATTAGACAAAAAAGATAAAAGTCGACGCAAAATAAGACAAACACGAATAATTGCGTATTCCTGTCATTTTTTGCAAACAGTTAGTGATTAATTTAAAGTTATATTTTTGTTATTTTGCGTATATATATCCATATTTTCAAAAATATGGACTTGAGAACATCACCCTGTTTCCCAGTCTCAGCAAATATGTTTCACCCGGAGGCTGAAAAAAACTCCATGAATTCAACTAAGATAAGGCTACATGTTTTCAAACATTTAATTTATTAATTAATACAAGATCGGATTAAAAATAATTCTTGTGCTCGAGTGGTCCTCCTAAAGAAGGCCCAACTAGTAACAGCATGAATAAATATGCAACACATTCTAATCCATGGCCCACTCTTCCATATTGCCGCAGATTTTAAAGTTCAGCTAGCAACAGTGCAAAAATGTATAATAGCAAGTGTGTTATTCTAATTTAATGATACAAGGGTACTCGTTATATTAAAGAAAGGTCCTGTCCTTTAGCGAACTCGAAGTATTAGAATTCTTTAGCACTTCAGTTGCCGCGATTTTGTGACTTTGGAGTCTGGTACAGTCACGGACAGTACTGGATTGTAACAACCCTATTGACTTTCAATGGGATCATTACAAGCCAGAAATGTCCGTGACTGTACTACTGCATACGAGTAGTTCCCAAATTGTCCTCGCGATGCTTTGTCAGAACCGAACCCTAGAGCGGTCACAACAATGATTAGAACACTAACCACTAAACCAGGTATCAACTAATTTACTTCCATGCTTTTTACCTATATTTCACTTTTGTTAAAATTGATAAAAGTAAATACATAGTTTAATGCGTGACACTTTCTGCAAACACTCTGTACTGCATTTTACTGACTAACGAGGCTATGGCGTTTGGACTCGCAGCCAGTATAATCCTCTTGGGCTCTTGTTGTGTCGTCCATATACGAGGGGAAGTCAGTAAATAGGTCACAAACTGATGTTGGACAGCTGAAAATAGTAAGTTTCTAAGGTGCCATTAGGTGGCAGCACAATCCAGCTTGATGATATTAAATTAGCAGACGCTAGATGGCGGACGCACGCATGGGCAGCTCAGTTTAAAAATGGAAACCGTGCTCGAGGAGTACGTGGAGATGATTCGAGCTGACAGGCGAGTGACGATAGACAGCATAGCAACTACAATAGGGTGTTCTCATGGTTTAGCCTACAGCATAATCGTTTGAATTTCCGACAAGTGTGCGCACAGTGCGGCAAATGTTTCGCAGATGTATAACGTGAGGTGCTATTGTGGCTGGGACCTACTTACTGACCTACCCTCGTACATTGTTGATTTCCCTTTCATCCATTTCATCCTATCACTGTTCATCTTCATCGACGAAAATAGCCAAAATAAACTAAATCGTAAAATTATGACGATAAATTTAAAAATAACCATGCCTTTTATAGTAGAATTACAAACACCTAATAATACCGAAGGAATCCTGATAACATCAGAAGTTAATGAACCTACTCGGTTTATGAAATAATATGATCTCTAGTAAAAGCCTTTACTTTTTGTGCAATGAATACATCCTTAGTGGAAGAGATATCTTATGTAGTCTATATACTCGGAGAGGACTCGCCAAATATAATGTAAATTGAAAACGACAGATTTCGAAATGGACCGGCAGCTTTAGAAACACCCGTTACTTCGTCCGAGCGAAATTACGTAAGAAGCAGGAACTAAGAGGGGAGTGTTTGGTACAGCAGCATCCATTTTCCCTGTCTTCGTTCGGGATTGGAAATAATCCTCGACTTCCAGCTCCTTCCCGGGAGGCTTCTGATTACACCCAGATGATTAATCCCCCTCCCCTTCTATGAGGATGTATCCAGGAGATCTCTCTCAGGATGAAACTTCGCAGATGAAATATCTCGGCTACATGGAGAGTTTGGGAACTCCTTCAGGTTCCAAGGCGCTACGAGGGGGGAAATCTGAAATGAGTTCTGGAAACATTCACAGGGAGTCGAAAAGAAAGACAGAAAAAGCAGGTTGTGTAAGATAGGGAAACAAAAATAAGGAGATAGAGGGTGGGTGGGTGTGTGTGTGTAAGAGAGAGAAATCTTGAGAGATACGAAGAGAGAAATATATATATATATATATATATATATATATATATATATATATATATATATATATATATGAGAGAGAGAGAGAGAGAGAGAGAAAGAAATGTAGGGGGACAGAGAAATATATGTATAGGGACAGAGGAAGAAATTTAGATAGGCAGGGAAAGGAATTTAAGAGAGACAGGGAAAGGAATTTAAAGAGAGACAGGGAAAGAAATTTAGATACAGACAGGAAAAGAAATTTAGATAGAGACAGGGAAGGAAATTTTAGAGAGACAGGGAAGGAAATTTTAAAGAGACAGGGAAAGAAATTTGGAGAGAGATAGGGAAAGAAATTTAGAGAGAGACAGGGAAAGAAATTTAGAGAGAGACACAGGGAAAGAAATTTAGAGAGAGACACAGGGAAAGAAATTTAGAGAGAGACACAGGGAAAGAAATTTAGAAAGAGACAGGGAAAGAAATTGAGAGAGAGACAGGGAAAGAAATTCAGAGAGAGACAGGGAAAGAAATGTAGAGAAAGACAGAGAAAAATGTAGAGAGACGAGGAGAAAATTAAAAAGAAGGAGAAGAGAGATATAATATATAGACAACGAATGAGAGAAAGAGGAGACTGAGTGGAGCAAGATAGAAAAGGAGAACAGGACACGGTAATGGGAGAGTTAATGAGAAACTGTGATATTGAATAAGGAAAATCAGAACGAGACTGCTAAGGAAATAGGGAAAGAAAAGGAAGAAATTTGAGAAAAGGGGGAGTTGAGAAGGAAAGAAAACAAAGTAAAGCAGAATGATTGAAAATCAGATAGCCTAGAGGGAGAAAGAAAAAAGGAAGAGGAAAATAATTAAGAAACTGAGAGGAAAGGAAAGAGAAAGTTGGAAAGGAAAATGAGATAGACAAGAACAGTGTGGGTTGAATAAGGAAGAGAGAAGATGGAAGGGAAAAGCGAAACTATAGAGACGAAGGGAAAGGAAGGACAAATGAGAAGCAGAAAGGAAGTAGGAATATAAAAAATAGCATAAGGGAAACAGAGAGAGATTCAAAGAGGGAGTCAGCATCCCGACTTGTAATTGACAAAAAATGTTCTCTGTTCAGTTTCAAACCATTCATTTCTTCCTCCCTGCTTTCAACTGAAATCCAGAATTGAATTTGCAGCCTTTCATGTTCATTGACAACTTCTTGCTATCTGTATAACTGGATTAGTGATTTCCTCTGACAACACATGGAAATCCACTTGGAGCAAGATATTTCATCCCTCTGTAGAGTATAAAACCCCACCGGGTTTTTGGGATCGAACTTAGGTCTGTGTCAGCCTAGAGCCACTCGCTTGAGCGAGAGGCACTTTTATGCAAGTGAGGGGAGCTCTCTTCTCTGAAATAAGGAGAACACTTAATCATTCCATATTTACACTTCGATTGACTGGTCTGGTAGGGTCATGACAACCATAGGAAAGGAATAAAGGAATGTTTGTTTACCTCT
The DNA here is from genome assembly GCF_977018435.1 of Lepisma saccharinum. NCBI lineage: Eukaryota > Metazoa > Arthropoda > Insecta > Zygentoma > Lepismatidae > Lepisma > Lepisma saccharinum. Next base: position 41,920,097 of record NC_139255.1, on the reverse strand, counting down.
GGTGTCTTGTAGAGACGATCGTGTCCGCTGATTTAGTAGACAAGGCACAGACCTGAAATGAAACTTCTTTTCGGAGAGCAACTCTCGCTGTAACTTCTTATGTGTCAACCGATAATCTATATATATAAAAATGGATGTACAAGGGTCGTTCAAGGTTGACCAAGACTTTCGTTCGTAAAATATTAATGAATCAATGCAGCGCTGCATTACTTCGGCAGGACAAACCATGATTCCTTGCGAGTAACCAGGATCCTTTGCAACGCATTTGGCGTATGCGCAGTAGTGTAAACAAAGATGGCGTCAAGTAGTGTATCTGTTGCTGTGGAACAGCGATGTATAATGAAATTTCTCGTGAAGGAGAAGGTGAAACCTGCTGAAATTTGGCGTAGACTGCAAGCATAGTATGGTGAACAAACACTGTCACGGCCAACAGTGTAAGAATGGTGTCAACAGTTCAGTGAAGGGCGGGAGTTGGTAGCCCAACACGTTCGCTCAACTGCAGTCACTCCGGTGAATTACGCGCGTGTTGAGCAAGTTATCCTTTAAGGCCGGCGAGTAAAAGTCCGTGACATTTCGCATACAGTCAATATCAGTGTTGTACGTAGAGCCGTTCGGAAGAAAAGACCTAGAATGTTGTCGAAACATGTCATTCTTCTCCATGACAATGCCAGGCCACACACGGCCTATTTGACTCAAACTTGCACTGGGAGGTGTTACCACACAGTCCTTGGAGTCCAGATTTAGCCCCCAGTGATTTCCACTTGTTTGAGGCTCTTAAAGAGCATTTGGGCGGACGCACTTCCAGACAGATGAGGAACTCAAGAACGCTGTCCTGCAGTTGTTACGTCACCAACCTACTTCTTTCTACGCCAAAGGCATCAAGGAACTTTCACATTGATGGCAACGGTGTCTGGATGTTAAGGGGGAATACTTTGAAAAACTGACATTGTTACGTGCTTCTATGTATGTATATTTCCTGTCAAGAAATAAAAGTCTTGGTCAACCTTGAACGACCCTTGTATGGTGTGTATATAGCGTGTTCCGGGAGGAAGCGGCAATACTTTGGGAACTGGTAGCATGGGTAATTCTAAACAAAAAAGTTCATATGAACATGGGTCCGATTTTGAACGATAACGGAGATATGAACAGAAATAAAAATGATGTAGGAAAACGTAAACAAAAACAGTAACAAGTAAAACATAGCAATGTAATGATAATTGTATAAGTAAATACGAGAATGGACATGCTGATAATTAAGTAATGAAGCAAGCAATAAATGTATAACAGCTCATTGTACTCGGTTGATCATTCAACATCTGAATTCCACATACCCTAATCGATGGATTGGTCGTTGTCGTCGTCGTGGTACTGGTCTGGTTCCGTGGCCACCTCGTCCTGCCGACCTAACCCCTCTTGATTTTTGTTTAGGGGGTGTATGAAGCAGGAGGTTTACCGGGAAAGGGTGAATACAAGGGATGAACTGCACATTCGCATTATGAATTCTGCTGCGTTAATCCGGGAACATCGGGAACTTGGTAGTGCAACACAAGATGTCCTCCGACGCGCTCAGAAGTGCATTGATGTTGGTGGTGGTATTTTTGAGAATCTGCTGTGGCCTGCTATCATTTCTGTGGCCTTTTCCCTCCTTATATTCGTTCATGTGAGTACTGACCAACAGGGTTTACATTTCATTTTTCTACATTTATTGCTTGCTTCATTACTTAATTATCGTGTACTAATTACTGCTACACCACAAATTCATGCAATAAAGATTAGTATCAGCATGTCCCTTCTCCTCTTATACACACATAATTACCATTACATTGCTATGTTTTTCTTGTTACTGTTTTTGTTTACATTTTCCCACATCATTTTTATTTCTGTTCATATCTCCGTTATCGTTCAATATCGGACCCATGTTCATATGAACTTTTTTGCTTAGAATCGCCCATACTACCAGTTCCCAAAGTGTTGCCGCTTCCTCCAGGAACACCCTGTATATGTATGTTCCAGCATAACTCTCGAACGGCTGAAGCGATTTCAACCAAACTTGGAACACAAATGACTTGCAATATCGGACGAAATACTGTGAGGGTAAGACACCCTTGGCGCCCTTAGGGGGGTGGAAGGGGGTGACATGCAAAAATAATCGAAAACGACCGATATTAGTGTGGAATCCATAGTTTTCGGGGTCGCTAAGATGAATAGTGATACTACGAATGCCGTTCAACTCCAAGTTCGTCACTTATCGGCATGAGGGGTGAGAGGGGGTGAAAAACAAAATGTCAAAAATGACCTACATTAGTGTTGAATCCATAGTTTTCGGAGTCGCTAAGCTAATTGGTGACATTCACAATGACATTTGAGAGAGATAGAGACTTGCTTTCTCTATCACGATCAACAAGCCACAGGGGCAGTCTATTAAGTACTGCGGAGTGGATTTAAGATCGCCATGTTTCTTCCACGGACAACTTTAATAAATTGGGATAAATAAATGCCCGGCCAATCAGCTAGTCAGATTATAAATTGGAGGCAACAACTGTACACTCGATAGCTTTCTGATTACAACTGGTTTCGCGATCTATTTAAGGCGAATTCAAATTTCCGATCGTTAAAGCCGTTGAGCGTGTCGTTAACCGTGCTTTTTGCATAAGGCTGACGTTACGTTATTTCAACTGATTTCCTGTCGATTTCCGTGTCAGCGGAGTTTGAAGTTCCGGTGTAATATGCTTGTCGCAAGTTACTTGCAACGCTTCAGCCGGATCCCTTGGCGAAGTGATTAGACTATTAAGCTATGACGCCAGGGGTCCCGATGTACACTCACCGGCAATAAAATGAGACACTCACATCCTGAAATATTGGCTTTCCTGCATGGCGTGTTCCCTAACTCTAAGGCTAGAGCAGAACTTGCCATTTAAAACTTGCCTTTGAAGTTTGCTTATCGCCGTAGTTTTAGGCAACACAACGCTTTGCAGGGAAGCCAATATTTCAGGATGTGTGTGTTGCATTTGTATTGCCGCTCACTGTACACGGATATTTTTTTTTCAATTTGAAGAACTGTGAAGACATTTCTGGAGCGTTGAAGTTCAGAGCCAAAATAAGACACATTTTCAAAAACTTGAAGTGTAATATGGTGTGTCTTCGTGTGATTGAATTGGATTATTTTCCTTGCTCCCACTTTAGGCTGATCGCCAAGACGATTTGAGGTTTTTGTTTTAAGCCCACTTTATGCACAGAAAGACTAATCGGGACTGGGCCTACAATTTAAAGTGGGATCCGAACTACTATGTGCCTCCACAGGATATCGAAGCCGGGACCCATTGATTACGTTTCATTCTTTCATCTTACTGGGTTGACGTAGCTCACTGTTCATTCATCCTTGAGTATGGAGCAAGTCTCTGCTCATGGTGAGCTTGATGGTAAAGAGCGAGAGGTACTACTGAAAGAACTTACACTATAAAACAACTAGAAAAGACATTGAAATGGCAAATAGTCAATACTTGGGTTTAAAAACCTTCGAACCTGAATCATACGTGGCGGAAACTAGGATAATTACCTGTCTAAACGTGAAGTCTGAAGCCCAAATCAAAGATCGAAGTGTAAGCCTGTACTGACTTTCTCCAGGTTTCTGGTTGCTAAACAGCCTAAGTCAGGCAGATCCAGTCTGTTTGAAAAGAAACCAAAAGAGTGCTCCTGAATATCTCAAGTGAATTCAAAGAGTGTCCCATCTCCTCTATCACTCTGGCTTCCTCTCTGTTTACCTCGTAGCTTTGTTTGTTACACCAACACTTCAGGAAGCCTGCTGACTACTTGACTTTGCATATTTGAAATACCTAAGAGGTGCAAGCAGCTGGTAGAACAAGTGAATGACCCTTGATCAGATTGAAGCTTCTAGAAAAGTAAAGGCTTACGCTTTCGTTACGATTACAAGGCGACGACGCTTCCACTGCGCCATCAGAGAGGCCTCGCGATGATGAGGATGAGTGATGATATTGATGAAGATTGAGAGTCTTAGTATAATGAAGATGAATATATGTAGATTGGTATTACAATTACTCGTCTATTTGGACTTAGCTACTGATATTTTAGCGCTTGGTTATCCGTTTATTGATGACTATTTCAAGAACAGTCTTTTCTTAGTCTTAATGACATGGGGTGTTGTGAGGCGAGTCCAAATTGATGAAGGGACACGCAGAAAGAACACCCATGCCGGGAGTCGAACCCGGGACCCCTGGCGTCCTTGCGCTGTGCTAACCACTAGTTTCTCTATCGTCCTCGGTGTGTCTTTGCCTTGGTTGGTTGCACAGTAAGGCTAATTGGGACTGGACCTACAGTTTAAAGTGGGATCCGAACCACTTGTGCCTCCACCGGGTATCGAACCCGGGACCATTTGATTACAAGGCGACGGTGCTACCATTGCGTCCATCAGCGAGGCATCTTTAGGGTGTAAGGAGTGACCTAGTAAGGTATTCACCTTGGAAACTGCAGGCTAACGAAACGAGGCTCTGGTGTCTGAACACATAGCCAAAAATAATTCCATTTAGAGTTGTGATGCTTGTGTCTTGTTCGTGAGTGTGCTGAGTGTCCCTACACGTGCAGTTTTTATCGTGGGTATGACGTCATGAGGTAGTTTATGGATTTTGGTTTTCTTTTAATTCACCAGATCTGTTTGTTTTACGTCACTCCTCCAGCTCTCTGGCTAATGACGAGGATGAGGACAAAGGATGAACTGATGAAATGGATGACATAGATGGATGACCAAGATTCGACAACTGTACGCTTGGGCAACTGTAGAAAAGGATTGCATCGAGGGGACGTAACGTTTATGGGCATCATATAAGAGACGTTTCAATAGAGAAAAGATAATCTATAAGAGAGAAAATGAAGAGAAATGAACATAACAGAGTAAAAGAGAAATTGAGAGAAATACAAGCCATGAGATAGGAGAGACAAGATAAAAATAAAATAAGTGGGGAGGGGCGTGGATAGAATGAAGCAAGACAGACTGGTCGAGAAAGTACAAAATGAGAGAAATTACAGACGCCAGAAAATGAGAAAGAGAGAGATAGAGGATAATGGAGAAAACGTGAAATAAAATATAGGCAAATAATTCATAAAAATTTGCAAATAATAAATACTAAGACAGAAAGGAACATGAAAAGTTACAAGATAAGGCACGGAAAAAAACTAATGAATAAGTAATTTTTCATTAATCCGAGTGGAAGGTCAAGTGGCCAGTGGCGGATTCAGGAATGTCAGCTGGGAGGAGCGATTTTTCCGTGCTAGTACATTCTAACCAATATTTAAAAGTGTTTATAATAGCAATCCAAAGTCTGTGCGGACACAGGGTGAAAATAGTTTTAATAGTTTAAAAAATATACCTACATAAAATATTAGGTCGTAATTTATTTGATTTTGATTTTAAATGTAGATTATTACCTCAGGATCTCAGTTCAGAATTAGGAACAATTAATAATAATTGACATTCGGTATTACAATACTTACAAAGTATCCATAGTAACCATGTATAATGTTTTTCACCAATTAAATAAAGGATAGCTTACATTTACATTACTGTATAAATAAAATATACAGGGAGTCCGTAAAGTCCTGCAAAAAACTAAAACTCTATAACTTTTTAGCTGTTGCGTTTAACAATACACATTTTTTGCGTGAGAAAGGTGGAAGTTTAAAGTTTCGTTCTGGCCACACTGCTCAGTGACGCTTGCACTAGTAATCACGTGATCATGTGACTTAAGATGGCGTCCATCCAGGAAAAGGCACAGTGTGTTCTGTGGTTTGCAGAATTAAAATCTTGTGTTTCAGTGCAGAGAAAGTTCCAGACAACATATGGGAAACCACCCCCAGCAAATTCAAGTATCAAGAGATGGTATGAAAAATTCAAGGCAACGGGAAGTGTGTCAGATTTGCCACGCAGTGGAAGGCCAGGATCGAGTGATGATGTGATTCAGTCAGTGCAGGACATCGTGCATCGGAGTCCAATGAAATCGCTGAAACGAAGATCACTGGAACTGGGAATACCGAAGTCAACATTACACAAGATCGTACGCAAGAAGGTGAAGGCTTGGCCCTACACGTTCGGCAGTTTCTTAACGAACAATTTCAAGGTAGATGGATTGGCCGAAGAGGGCCCACACCTTGGCCTGCAAAATCACCAGACTTGACACCTTGCGATTATTGGTTGTGTGGACATGTAAAAACCTGGGTGTATTCACAGAAACCAGCTAATCTGGATGACCTAAAAGAAAAAATAAGAGATGTGATTCTGAATATCCCAGGAGAGCACCGTCAGCACGCAATTCTCGGTTTCACAAGTAGACTGCAACAGTGCTTGGACGTGAATGATACACAATTGGAGGTTTGGCCATGAACCTAACAAGCAGGAAATAAACTTTGAACCTTGCTGTAAGTACACACAAAATATTTTGTTAATAAACTTAATAGTTTTCAAGTTATAGAGTTTTAGTTTTTTGCAGGACTTTATGGACTCGCTGTAGATTCAAAACAATCAAGCATTTTATCTCAATTCGACTTTCTCTTTCTGCGTATGTACTTTATTTTTCTCTCTATCTCTCTCTTTTTCTCCTCGGTTAAGCACCATCTCGATCGCTGCCAGTATTCTGAAGTAGAAAATCACCTTCCTTATAGAACTTCCCAGCAGAATATTATATCAGAAACCTTTCCCGAAAAGAAAACTTTTATTCATCTTTCTCAGCACATTAAACTCTTGAGAAACCTTCTTTACTTAGTTTGTAGATCAAGAGAACTTTTGAAAATCTTAGGCACCTGGAAACAAGAGGCCTAATTTTAAAAAAGGTTGGAAACTTCGAAAAGAAAGGAATATCCAAGAGGAAGAACGTAATTTGATTTTAGGAGAGAAGAAGGGAATATAAAGATGATCACAAGTGAGAAAGTTTTAGCAAATGGCTGGAAAAGGCTCATTGAGCCTCCCCGATGGCGCAGTGGTAGCGTCGTCGCCTCGTAATCAAGGGGTCCCGGGTTCAATACCCGGTGGAAGCACATAGTGGTTCGGATCCCACTTTAAACTGTAGGTCCAGTCCCGATTAGCCTTACTGTGCATAAAGTGAACTTAAAACACCAAATCAAGAAACAAGGATAAGGCGCAATAAAACCATATTAAGTAAAATAACTTCATATATAGTAATAACTGCTTGACTAACTACCATGGATTACAATATATAATTGTCATTTTTTTATTATCAAGCTCCGTAGAGTACCCACAGCCTTCGTTAACTTTTTTGTAGCTCAATTTCATAAATATTTCAGTTTCTTTCTCTGTAAATTTGGGTTTTAAAATTATTTCATTTTTCCTTTGTTGTAGTATCAGTAAAACAGTGACATCTGCTGGTGTGTAGCAGAACTTACTTACTTACTTAGTCGATCCTCTTCTACCTTGCGGTGTTGAGGTTTCCCAGAGGGTCTTCCATCGGATTCTGTCTCGGGCCAGCTCCTTTGCTCTCCTCCACTCTCCTCCTCTAGCCTCTACAGCTGCCTTCACATCTTCTTCCCATGTTCTTCTGGGTTTCCAGCAGAACTTAATAATAATAATAATAACCCACAGCTCTACAGCCCGTGAGGGCCAGTCCATGTAAAGCAGTTTTTCATTGGGTGACGCGTGGTCAGCGCATCGAGTCCCATCGGTGCTGTTTTCTGGCATTGGAGGTCGGAGCCCGCTACTTCTTTGCAAGTAGCTCCCCGATTGTCCACGATGCTGGGTGAATACAGAAATTTTGGCGATTTCAAATTGAATCGAACCCAGGACCGCTCGCATGAAAGGCAAGAACCTAACCATTGTGCAACGTTGGAAACCCTGTTTATTAATAGTTTATGGGAATCAATTAAAATGATAGTTGAATAAGAAATACCAGTTAATTGTATCATTATGCTCAGCTGGAGCAAATTATTCAGTTAAATATGTATTATTATCGTGTATAATACGGAGTGTCCGAAAAGTCACGCAACCCGGTGTTTACGACCGTATAACGGAATAGCGAAACGGAATGAGAAGAAACGCTTTCTGCCAAGAGAATGCCCTGTATATTGGGAAAATTTAGAGAGACAAACATGTGTAAGAACATGCATGTTTTAATAACAAATAAGCAAAGTGTTGCCAAAGGCGGAAAAAAAATATTTGCAAATCGTGTGTATTGATGCACAGAACCCATTGAGGTAAATTATCGCAACATTTCACAATACCAACGAACAATTTGGATGGCCATCTAATGAATTTGACAGAAAAAGAACTTTGACGAAGTTTCAAAAACATTGCAGACGGGAATAAATGGGCTGTTCCAAAAATCGATGTTCTCACAATATTACGCAGGACACTGGCAACACTGTTGGTGTCACGTGTCACCAACCGATGTGTTTCACCTCAGGCTATCACACTAAGGCACTTTTAACGACAAAGGAGAAAGTTGGTTATTCTCGAACATATGCAATAAATTACATACACCTTGCAACCCTGAAATGTGGGTACAGAAGAACATGTATTGTTATGTGTTCTGTGCCTTAAGTGGTTGCTGTTTGTCGCGAACGGCATTCCAGATTGTGTCTACTTATGCTGACATCGTGTGTGTGTTTTCAAAATGCCATATTCTACACAGAAAAGAGTGTTTATTGTTGATGAATATATCCGAACATCGTCATATTCTCGCGTAAGAGATGCATTTAGGGATACCCACATTTCAGGGTTGCAAGGTGTATGTAATTTATTGCATATGTTCGAGAATAACCAACTTTCTCCTTTGTCGTTAAAAGTGCCTTAGTGTGATAGCCTGAGGTAAAACACATCTGTTAGTGACACGTGACACCAACAGTGTTGCCAGTGTCCTGCGTAATATTGTGAAAACATCGATTTTTGGAACAGCCCATTTATTCCCGTCTGCAATGTTTTTAAAACTTCGTCAAAGTTCTTTTTCTGTCAAATTCATTAGATGGCCATCCAAATTGTTCGTTGGTATTGTGAAATGTTGCGATAATTTACCTCAATGGGTTCTGTGCATCAATACACACGATTTGCAAATATTTTTTTTCCGCCTTTGGCAACACTTTGCTTATTTGTTATTAAAACATGCATGTTCTTACACATGTTTGTCTCTCTAAATTTTCCCAATATACAGGGCATTCTCTTGGCAGAAAGCGTTTCTTCTCATTCCGTTTCGCTATTCCGTTATACGGTCGTAAACACCGGGTTTCGTGACTTTTCGGACACTCTGTATATTTCAGAAATGTATAACTTTATTCTGATCTTGTACGCTCCAGGAAGTGTACCAAATACCTCATTCTATTATGATAGTTTGACACATGTTTGAAATACGTTATTCTGTACTGATAGTCTGAAACAAGGTCGCCCAAACTATGGTCCTCCCTAGCTGTTATGAACAGGCTTGTTAAAGGTTCAGGAATTTTAAATAAATTCAATTCCGGTCCAGGAGAGAAAATCAGCAAGCTTAAATGGGTTCTGGACCGTAAGGAACCTTTTTATGTTTAAAGTGCTTGAATTCGGTCCAGGAATTTTTTCTTAAATACGGTCCAGGAACCTTTTTTCCGGATCAGTTTAAATAGGGTCCTAGTTCCGTATTGAAATGAAACAATAGGGCCTCCCGATGGCGCAGTGGCAGCGTCTCTGCCTTGTAATCAAGGGGTCCCGGGTTCGATACCCGGTGGAGGCACATAGTGGTTCGGATCCCACTTTAAACGGTAGATCCAGGCCGAATTAGCCTTACTGTGCATAAAGTGGACTTAAAATACCAATTCAATCAATCAATGAAGTGAAACAATACGCAACTTGGACCGAATTTAAATTGTGCGAGAAGAAAGGTTCCGGTCCGGTACCTTTAACAACCCTACTTATGAAACCTGTAATGTTATTTTGAAGCATATTTTTAATGTAAGGAAAGTGCAACATGGTTCGCGACCAATCGCTCAAGTAGTTGTTGTCCCTACGTATAGAAACGGTTATGCTCGTTTAGTCTAGAAGGTATCGTCCAAGTCTAGGAGATATCAAAGAAAGTGATTCTCTTCTGATCACATAGTAGATTTATGAAAAGTGCCTCTCCATTTTCATTAAGGTGGAAGTTTTACAAATTTCATTAATGAATTCAGATAAGTGGCGCATATTATGGGTTACGAGGGGGGCAATTGCTCCCCCACGTTTTGCCACTTTTGTTCTCGCACTAGGCTAAACCTTATCTACCAAGGGAAAGTAAACTGCCTTTGCCCCCACCCCCAGTTTTGGCAATTTGCCCTCCAATTTTGAAACCCAATCGCCGCCACTGCTTCATATCATGTAGAAATTTAAGCGGGAATTACACAGTCAATACCTAGTAATACCCTACATTACAGTTGTATATTACTTAGACTTAACTTTGGAATTTCGAGTTGGTTAATTTTCTATTTTGTCAACTGGTTAGTGTGTCATAGACATGGACATCCGCAGGATTTTTTCCAGGGAAGGGCAAGAAAGGTAATTTTTTTCCAGGGGGGCAAAGGACACATATTTTCCTCCAAAATAGTGATGCCCCCTCAAAAAACACTGTTTCAGTCTGAAATTATCATGTTTCTTCAACGAATTTATAATAATCAACATAAATTACTGTGATTGAAATGAAATTATGTGTGAATTATATAATTTTTAGGTACACATTCATTTTCCAGGGGGGCGTGCCCCCCTCTTGCCCCCCTTCCGGACGCCCATGGTCATAGACAACCAGTATCAGAAGGACAAGCGTGTATACTAATCTGTATGTGTCAACCAGGCAACGAGGTCTACAAAATAATAAACTTATCAGTGTCATGGCTGTATCCATGGCAACGTGTTAACATAAGAATGAAGAGCTGCAAAATACCACAACTTGTAAGCAGCACGCTCAAGCTGGTAATCATCGATCTTGGTATCAAAACATGAAGCTACCTCGGGCAGTGATTGTGTTTATATTGAGTCATTTTTTTTTAATTAATCAAGACCTGGCGCGTTTGCAAGTTGTGCCCCCAACTTCCTGCCAGTGTGGAGAGGCTACGCAATCAAATAATCACTTGTTCTTCCAATGCCACTTAAGTCAACAACATAGCGATACTCTATATAAAAGCTTACAACGCGTAAAAAACAGGCTGGATTAACATCATGATTTTTATTTTGAAAAAAAATATTTTTGTTGATTTTTATATTTAAATCTATTTTTTAATTTTAAAAAAAACGCTTAAAATTGGTTGTATGTTTTTGGCACCATACATATAGCTATATGATTTTTGTATAAAGGCTTTTTCTAGTAAACGGCCCTGTAAAATATTTGAACAGTTTGATTAAACCAAACTATAAAATGTACGTAAATATATATTTTTTTCTGTTTCTGATACTGTCCCTTCTATGGAAATGTTTGTTGAGTGTGTTAATGAAACTATAATAATTTCGGTAACAGTTTAATGAAAATGATACTATTAATGGTTTAACATGATTAGTATTTTGTATATTTTTTACACGAAATGTTTGCTATTTTTGCCTATAAAAATTACTGAATTTTAAATCAGGAGAAATTTGTTTACATTTCGTTTCGTATCAGCTTCACACCAACAGTACATATATTTTATTTTATTTATTTTCCTATTATAGAGCCTAATAAACGCCATTAAATGATTACGAGATTAATGTACTTTTACTAAAAGTGATTCTGATATCTACAAAATCCTTAGGTACCGGGTGGCCAGAATTAAAGTTTCCCAACTCAGAGCCCTCTGTAGTCTGTTTGAGGCATCGTGGAACTCTGAAATTTGGTGAATCCACTATGCAGACCATGAGGAAGAGGATGGCGATAAAAATAGTTCAATTTTCCACCACCAGGTTGAAATGTGGCGCTGTACTTCCATGATGGGTTGTAATAATGACGTAACTGGTTATGGATTTGCCTTTACCTTGCAATCTTGCAATAAACGAGAGATTATTTTCTCGCAACTTCCAGCCACTAACAAATGTATTTCTAATTAATAACTCAGCTAAATCACTTATGTTTTTCAATATTCATTTTTACAGCGCCACATTTCAACCTGGTGGCGGAAAATTGAACTATTTTTTTTATCACCATCCTCTTCCCCATGGTCTGCATAGTGGATTCACCAAATTTCAGAGTTCTACGATGCCTCAAACAGGGTACAGAGGGCTCTGAGTTGGGTAACTTTAATTCTGACCACCCCGTACATTATTCTATAAATTATTTATTAAAAATGATTTTTTTTTCTAAAAAATCACCTGATTTAAATCAATACATCTTGGTAAGAAACCCCCATTTCCGATATCCATATCAACGTTAATCTCTGAACCTCGTATTGCAGTCATGTGGATACTTTATCGCTACTCCGGAAACACAATGTAAATATACTCATAACCAGGGTTCGAAATGGAACTATATTATTTAGGTCACTTTCTGGAAAGCAGCACGCACCGCATGTTTTTGTTTGGTTTCATCCTTTGTTAAATAACTGCGCTTCCCCACCTCCTCCTTAATGAAACCCCAGAGTTTCGTTATCCGGTGTCATTAGATCAGGGTTCTTGGGAGGCCAGGGAAGAGGAGTTGGACAACTGTACGATCCTCGTCCGAACAGCCAACGCGAAGTGGGCCGGCGCCCCATCGTGCCGAAACCAAGCACTGTTCAGAATTCTCACGCTGCCTCGCACTTGCGGGACGAGCCACAAGAGCGAGCATCATTGGAGATAACTAACGTTATCAACAGAATCAGTTAATAAAAAATACGGACCAAAGAAAAGCGTTGATGTCATTTCGGTTCAGATCATGACATGAGGTGGATGTTGCTCACTTTCTTCGAAGAAATGTGGATTTTGTTTTCCCCAAAACACGCAACGAAGTCGTCAATGGCATTTGTTTATCGATTTCATGCGCATGGATGCACGCAGCGGCCACCAAACGCTCCTCAATCATGTATTCACTTGTGTTAGCCATCGCTTCGACTTCCATCTGCCGCGACTCTCAGACAAACAACGAACTCAAAAATGCAGCGAGTCAATAAGAGACAGCAACTTGAGATCTTGAGAGAGCGTGCCAAGATCGGTGAAAGTCACTTAAAGTATTACACATTGATCATGTGTATGTATGCACGTATGTAACGTGACTGTTGCCTTACCCTGTAGTAGCCTAAACTGGTTAAATTCTGAGACAGTATGTACCGCTACAGCCGAGTCAAATGACGCAATTGTATTTATAATCAAAACATTGAAGCCTTCAAAAACATTCCATTCGATGGATCTTCCTCTCCGCACAACAGTGTTGCTACCTTGTGTTCTGACGTCAGACGAGGAATGCCTACGAGGTTAGATTAGGCCTGTTAGGTTAGGTTCCATTAGCATAAATACAATGAAAAATTATTATTTAGGCTACGAGAACTAAACCTAGAGAGCCTAACATGACAACGTAGGCATCTAGCCTAAAATTAAAAAGCTTTCTCCCCTGACATTAGAACAAAAGGTTGCTCAAGTGGTGTGCGATAAGTGAGACCCCCATTCGATAGGGAAGTTCCTGGACTGGAAGAAAATGGTACGAGGACATAAAACTCTCCAGACGATTATCTGGAGTATAACTATCGACCCTCCAGAATCCATTCTTTTCGCTCCAGATATTCCTCTGGAGTTTCTCCAGAACATCGCACCGGTTCCATATGTTCTCCAGCCTTTTCTTCCAGCTTGAGTTATGTACGAAGTTTGGAGCCTGGAACCTGGCGTTTCTCTGCTGATTCATCCGTCCAATTGAGTTCCTCGTGTGTCGTCGCACATGTGTTAGGAGTTCTTCGAGCCCTTAGGGAAATTCTCATTAGGAGCACTTTCAGAAAGCCTTCTGGATCAATACCCCGTATTCTGTTTCCATGGTAAGATAATGGCACGTGATAATATACCTGCGAAGTTCTGTAAAAGCTGAGTATGGAATCAATAGTTTCCTGAACCTAGCATTGTTGTCTTCACAAGACTACTTACTTGCAGCATTGAGGTGTAAGGGGTGAACCTTTCTCAAGTATACTTCCACTTAGTACACCCTGGACTGCATTTTGCAGACTAACTAGGCTCCGGTGCCTGTACTCGCAGCCAGTATAATCCTTCTGTGGGATTGTGTCATGTCGTTCCTATACGTTTGTGATTGTCCCTTCATCTATCTTATCACTAGGGCTCGGAAGCTGAAGACCTATAAATTGCCAAAAAAAGGACCTATAAAAAGACCTAAAAATATCAAAAAAAGTACCTAAAAACGGAAAAACGGACGTATAAATGTGATCCAAATTAATTAATAACTTCAGTTTTAATTACATATTTAATGAATAAAAAAATTCAAAATTCTGGTGGTATGGAACACACAGTGCGAAAAAACTATATGAATGAAATGCATCTTCTTTCAGTCCAAAAATGTTTCTCTCTCGTTTCAGGGATGGTTCAAATATATTTCTTTCTTTCCTTTTTTATTTCTTTACTACAGAAAGGATGTTTTAAGAGGTGATGAACTGATGATGATTCGAATTGAGAATGGGCAGTAAAAACGTAGTAAAAACGTAGTCGAAAGAAGGTGAAGTTGCAAAGAAAAGCCGTTAAGACCTAAAAAAAATGCTAAAAAAGGACAAATAAGCCGAAAAAGGCAAAAAAGGACAAATAAAACACACCTTTTTCTGGCCTACAATGATCCAAAATGAACATATATTATGTTGGGCCTCGTCTTCGGACACTAGGGAAAAAAAGGATATTTCCTCAACTTCCGTGCCCTACTAATCCCCATTCATCCTCATCTTCGCGATTAGCTAAAAGTGGCAAAAAAGCGAAGTAAAATAAATCATATGTTTGTCTTTGCCCCAGCGTGTTGCTTTGCGATCAAGAGGTACCGGATTCCATTCCCGGTAGAGAACATTACGCAGTGGTTCGGACCCAGTCCCGACCGATTTGCCTATCTGAGCATAAAAATATGGACTTAAATCTTTGATTTTTTACAGACGTCGTAATTAAAAGACTAATTAACTCACTCTCTAGACTTCTTAAACCCGAAGGTTTATGGCTGCAGAACACAGGCCTTCCATCTGTTCCTATCCTAGGCAAGATCTATCCACTCTTTTACATCCCTACCGATTTCCTTTAGGTCCATCTCAATGTTATTTCTCCATCTTCGTCTTGGCCTTCCTACTGGTCTCTTACCATCAGGCCTCCCAACAAGAATCTTGTAAACTTAATTAAAAGCAAGGTGAAAACGATATGAAGGATCGTCAAACTTCTGATGCTACCGCTTGAAGTAGACACTATCCAAAAGAATGGAAATACAAAATAGGTGGATATTTAACTATCACTATGAGTATTAGTAGAAAGTACAGCATAGTAAAAGCATTGATCAAAAAATCGTTATCAAATTTTTAAAAAATATGAATATTAGTACCATTAAGTAAACATTAGCTGTTAGAGATTTTTCCTGATGGTGTTATGAAAGAAGATAATACAGTAATTGTAACAATTAAAATGTACGATTAATTATGCATTTTCTCAATTTAAACGAGGATACATGAAAAGAAGGGGACGAGAAACTAAAAAGTTAAGGCTGTGGAGCCTTTTCTTCCACTTGACCATGTTTACAAAAAAAAATTGAATATGAAATAATTAAAATATTAAAAAAAGGAAGAAAAAATATATAAAAATTACAGAGAAATAAAAAATACAAGGAAAAATTACATATAAGAAAGGTAATCTAACGGGCACACACATTCACACATACATATTTTTGCCCTTACACACGTACAAGCAAATACATAACACTACACTTACTTAAGCACAGTCCAATATTACACATACTTAAAACACAGTCCAAAACGGTATACTTTGACTTAACTATTACGCTAAATCATTTTTGTGCCTTACGTCCTTCTATCATTCTCTGCACCCGCCATATTATTAGGGAAATCAAACATTTAATTTTCATTGTATAATATGTGTAACTTCTGTGTTACCCCTCTCAAACCCTCACGATGTGACAGGAGTTATGGATGCCGTACAGTATAACCTTGATAACTCGAACCTCAACATCTCGAATTCCTTGATAAGTCGAATTTTATATAATCCCCTTAAATTGTCCATAACACTCAAGACTAATTTTACCTCAACAACTCGAATGAAACCTTGATGAGACGAATTTTTGTACAGTTTATGGGATGCCGTTCGAGCTCAATAACTCGAAGGTAGACTATGAAAAACCTCAGTTAGTTTAAGTTAAATTCTAATCACCACTATAACTCGACGTTTTAGTCGCACGGACCTCAATAAGTCGAAGTGTACAATGTCAGGTGATCAACAATCGTCTCGGGACTTGAACTCCTTCACGTTCAGAAGGATCAATAAACTATAGACCTCTATAACTTGAAGTCGGCGATTTTTGGCCCTCAATATCTCGAACCTTGGTAGGTCGAAATCCTTGATACCTCGATTCTTTTTCTTTTCTCCCTCAAGTTCGAGTTATCAAGATTCCACTGTATATTGTTATGCTAGCTACACAGCTTGATCACGGTAAAAAAATCCATTCCACCCCCGGAGACAAATGGACGTTAACAGCCTTCTCTGAGGCAACCTTAGACGTGGGATAAACCATCAAACAATGGATGAAATATCATTAGCATCCACACTACCTTATATACTTCCTCTCGGGCAACACTAACTACAGCTTCCATTGGCATTAGTTCCATGTACTTTACACTTAACAAGAAAAGCGCCGAAGCAGGTAATAACAGCATTAATATCGAATAACATTTCTTCAATTACGCCTGTATAAATTCTACAAAACCGACATTTTTTTACGAGCGGCTAACAAAATATAACTTGCCAAACCTATTTATGCTATTATATGCCTAGTTGGATAGGTTAGTCATGTCAGGTTTGGTTCTGTTAGCATGTATTTGCCAAGGTGCTAATGCTGTCCCTAGCCGCTCGTCATTTTTATATCGGAATACACACTCCTTTTCTTGGCTCACACCTCCTTTAAGCGATTTCTAGCCAGAGGTGCTGAATACTGATTCTATTACCCTTGTTCTTGTTCCAAACACAGCAATCTGTATTCTTATTCACTCTCCTCAGGAAATGACTTTCCATTGTCACTTATTCAATTTTGTTAACACACACCATCATCTCTAAATATCAACCATTTCCTAGCAACCAAAATCTACAGGTTATACAGCGTGTCCACGAAGTCTTGCTACCGTTACAATGAAACTTAACTCCTAAACTATATGAGATAAAGACATGTGGTTTTTTGCAACGTGTTCTACAGCTGTCAAAGATTTAATAAGTAGTGTTTTTTTTACAGTTTATGTTGTGAGCGACAATGACGACAGCACAGGAGAAGGCCACAATGTGTGTGGTATGCTGAGTCTGGTAATTGTAAATAAAACTTTGAGAGCTGTAGAACACGTTGCAAAAACCGCATGTCTTTATCTCATATAGTTTTGGAGCTATGTTTCATTTTAACGGTAGCAGGACTTTGTGGACACGCTGTATTATAGCCATTAGGTTAGATTTCACAATGGTGTCATAATAGAATTGACGTCATAACATGAGAGGTACGGTTGTTTGGAGGTGTGTCATGCTAACCAGGCCCAGCTATCCGAGCCAGTCTCGTTCTCTCTCAATTTCGAGACGATACCGAGACTTATCTCGTCTTGATACCATCCCTATTTGCTTCAAGTAGATGCCATCGTCGGTCCTCCCGTAAGAGCTGCCTTCCAATCTTGCCTGGTGCAAGCCAATGAAACGCTCCGTTGGGGACCGCAATCATAGGACAATAGAACTTGATTGCACCAATTACAGCACGGCTTACATTTGCATTCGGAACTCTATCGGGTAGCGGGAAACGAGGAAAGAAAGAGAAGGATAAGAAAAGAAACAGAAGGAATCGAGGACATATAATGGAAAGGAAGTTCGTAGAGAAAACAAGAGAGACGTTTCCAAAAGCAACATCGGAGACGAAAAACTCCTAATTTCCTTCTAGGAAATGGATTTCGTGTGGGCGAGGGATGAAAGAGAGAGAAAGAAGCGGATGGGAGGACATCCCTGCACCGTTCCATCTTACTGGATGCTGCGTCCTCTTAGACTTGAGGTCATCATGGAAGATTACCGCAACAGCTTTATCTACATCGATCTGTTGTGGAGCTGAAACAGCCCACAGGCTACTAGCCTAGAATGAAATAAAGCAGCTTGGCCATATACGAGGGTTGGGGCATAAGTTATTGGTAGAGGCATGCATATTTCGTTTTTGACGAAAACAGTAAAATAACACATTGTGGCGTTAGTTTTCATGTTTCTGAAAGGGGTGAGGTGCATTTTCCTACCCTGTTTTGTCACGAAATAATGCGAAATAGACTCTTTAAACACGAAATTTAATTTACCGACGCGACACTTTCTGAAGTCAGTATTATCCTGTGAGTTATGCAATGTACGAAAAGTTGATTAATTCTGCTGTGGATATTTGAGAGGAAAGAATGGACCCCTTTATGCAGGAATATTCTTAATACTCTGGTTACTACATAAACGTGCTATTACAAGGAATATGTTTATTTTGAGTAGTAGGTGCAGTTTTTAAATCAAATTTGGGATTATATTCACATTTTTAAAACCAAAATGTAATTTTATATACACTTTATCACCACTATAACAGCGAAATTTAATTTTATTTACCGCTTTTGAGCCCGAAATTGACTGTTTTTGTACCGAAATTGTGCTTTTTTATTTACCAAAAATATGTGCCTTTAGTTATTGGCCGTAAGTCATCCACTTTGCTCCTAATGTCTTTACACTCTAGGGTTGCCCCTACACTCAGAAAATTAAATGCATAAAATCTATTTTATACACCAGAAACGCATCGATTGAAGCACTAAAGTGTGTTTTTGGCTCTACCAAGAATCAGGTTTACATATGCATTTTGCATATCGTTTGTAAAGCTAACTCCAAAATGCATCATTTGATCCATGCATATTTCTTGATGATGCACTTGAACATTTGGTGTAAGATACAGACTTTATGCATTTTTTGTTTCAGGTGTGTAGGTACCTATTTATTAGAGGCTGTGTGAACCCCAGAGTCGCTATTTGAAGGCTCATTGCTAGAAAAATTCCCACTTGAAATATCGAACCCGGCTCCCCTGTGAGGCAGTCAGACACTCTTTCGACTGGACTTCCGCACCTGTCAATCTGCATCTTATTGGATAAATACTAAATAAGACGAGGCCGGCCTTCAGAATAGCAGGACCGATTGCGCAACGACCCATCTTCCTTTCAAATATGCGTCAAACCAGTGGTGGAAATGTGCCCTTCCACTGAATATAAATTTTTGACAGAATTCAATTTGCAGGCCTGTCGCGTTCGGAGATTCGAACGAAATCTGACCCGGAAAGGAAGGAATGTTTCAGCACTCCGAAAGATACTGCAGGGAAAGAGAAGAACCGAATGGGTGTGAAAGAAAAATGGAGAAAAAAGAGAAAGATCTGCAATGCACCTCCTTGGCACGTAACCACGTATTCTTTTTGTTCCCTTCCAAAAAAAAAAAAAAAAAAAAGTTCCCCGTCCAAAAGACTTCCTTCGGTGGTATCGATCGAGGTAGTCCTCCACCGCGCTCCACTTCCAGTCTCTGACAACAACCGGAGGATAAATTCCAGTTTCCCCTCCAGCGAGCTTCCAATAACCCGCTTCCAGGCCCGTTGGAGGTGAATATTTGTTGGCTGGAGCGTCTCTCGGCTCCTTTGCGGATGCTGCGCTTCTCGTCTGCCTACCACTAGTGAATCATGGTTAATATCAAAGACACTAAAATATTCTTTACAAAGTATAGACGAATATGGTAGGAATTATACCTAGCACAACCGAGAGAATAAGGTGAGAATGATATCTTTAAAATCTACACATGACTGAGACTTCCCATCTAAGGCCTGTCGCCCACTATGGGGCTCCGAACCGCCACGTGAAGGGTTTCTCATATAGCATGCCGAAAGCACACGAAGGCAGCCGTAAATATACGAAGACAGCCGAAATTATACGATGACAGCCGAAATTATACGAAGACAGCCGAAAGTACACGAAGACAGCCGAAACTACACGAAGACAGCCGAAACAACACGAGAGCGAGCACAGAGTAGCCACGAACGAGAGCAAATCTTCTCTAAAACCACTATACTTTTCGCATGGGATTTTCTCTTTCGGTAAGATGCAGTATAACGGACGTTGCACCATTCCATTTCTTTTCGGAGTCGCGGCGCTGCATATCGAATTTATATGGCAAACTTATCAATTAGAAGTAAACATACATACCGACTAAAATTATTTTTTTGTCGGTGCTGAGGAAACAAGTAACATTAGTGCTGGGAGCACACCTATCGTAGTGTTAATTAATTAGTCAATAAATCATGCTAAGTCAAAACATATTGAGGATGTGGGTGAAACTTTCATGATATTTATCATGTATTTGCAATTTTATCTCGAGCGACGTCCGTGGCGGAGTGGTTAGCATAGCGCACTATGACGCTAGGAGTTCTCTGTTCGTATTCAGGCAGGAGTATTGGTGTTCGTTGTGAGTGTTCATCAGTTTCATCATATCATCATAGCCGCGATAGTCAAAAGTGGCAGAAATACCACGCTAAATACCTCAAAGCAAAATTAAATTTTATCTCAAGTCGGTTGAATATTGGTCATCTGAATCGGTAAATTTTCGGCCGATACTTTATTGATGTCGACATTTTTTTTTCTACATGCCTTATACGAATACAAACTGTCTACCTCGCTTCCACGTAGTACACCCTGAACTGCACGTTGCATACTAACAAGGCTATGGCGTCTGTATTCACACCAAGTATAATCCTTAATAGGTCCCTACATGTTTGTGATTGTCCCCTCATATATCTAATCTTATCATAATTCATCGTCATCTACGCGATTACCCAAAACTGACAGAAAAGCGAAGTAAAACTAAATTACTCAGTCAATCAATACCAATACAAACTGTTTCAATAGCACATGCATATTAACCCATCATTGCCTCACCTGTTATCTACCAACCTTGATTAACTATTCGTTTTGACCTTTAGCGACATCAGCGCCGGAAGCCCTTGAGCGGGAAATCCTGTCAACGTCGTTGCAAGTTTGCGAGGAGGTAATGAACAAAAAAAGGAAAGTTAAAAATGGCTGGAACCGTTTGCCAATTGCCTGGCGGATCGTTCTCATTTCTCGTTAAGCGAAACAAGCTCCTTTCGCATCGCTTTGCAGGGGCGGGGAAGGGAGGGGAGGGGGTTTATAAAAGTCAAACTGTCAGAACTTGCCCTTCTGCTCTCTCATGAGAGGCTGCTCCCTGGAAAATTGATTCCGGTTTGGTTTGTTTGCTTCGTAGAGCGCGAACGAGCCGGAAGAAGACCACTACTGAAAAGGCAATAACAAAACCTCTTCATTGCAGGCAGACAAATTGCGTCGGATTGCGACGTCCTGTGTCGTAACAAATGTTTAAGATAGTCTCTTTCCCTCCTTTAAGACAGCCGAGCAAAATATATCAGTTATGAAGCAAGGCTGCCTTAATGGCTACTCGAACTGAGAACTGATTTGTGCGGTAAAAAGGCGAAGGCGCATTGGCCCAATCAGGTTCATTCTCAGAGTCATGTGATTCACGTGACGTTTGGGTATAAATAGCGGACGCGTTGGTGTGACTGCGCCATTTCTCGACGTAGATTAGAAGTGATTTACACTTGCGTGGTTTTGGTGTATATCGACAAGAATAGCTACGTGTGACATGAAGACGTCATAGGTTCTCTTGAAGTTTCATTTTAGTTTAAATATCAAACCATTCCTTTCAATATCTTAGTTTCAAGATCTAAAAAAATGAATTCATTGAAACCCCGACAATAATTTTCAATCAGCTTATCTGCAATCTAATGATGTAATTGCAGTGTGTTGGTGTGTGTGTGTGTGTGTGTGAGAGAGAGAGAGAGAGAGAGAGAGAGACTTGTCGGCAAATGTATTATTATGGTTACAATTTAAGACATACAATATTTCAGTTAAAACAATATTAATACATACAATGACATGCTGCACTATCTAAGTTATGATTGTCATATTTATTTCTAAAGAGTGCCTCTCCGATGGCGCAGTGGAAATGTCGTCGCCTTGTAATTAAGGGATCCCGGTTTCAATACCCGTTGGAGGCATTGCACTATGATTCGGATCCCGCTTTAAACTGTAGGTCCAGTCCCGATTAGCCTATCTGTGCACAAAGTGAACTTAAGACAACAATTCAATTATTTCTAAAGGAAAGGTAAAGTTATCTATACCATGTGCATTGATTGCATTGTACTGTGAAGACATTTGGGAGATCAGGGTTAGATTGGTGCGGCGGATGATCTCTGGTGCATAAAGCTGCTCTGCCGCACACCCAGCCTCTACTCAAAGGTTACCCGGAGGCAGGGTTGTTGAAGGTCCAGTAATTTTAAATAAATTCAATTCCGGTCCAGGAGAGAAAATCAGCAAGCGTAAAGGTTCTGGACCGTAAAGAACGTTTTTATCTGTAAGGTATTTCAATTCGGTCCAGGAACCTTTTTCTTGATCAATTTAAATACGGTCCAGGAACCTTTTTTCCGGATGAATTTAAATACGGTCCAGGAACCTTTTTTCAGACTGAATTTCAATTTGGTCCAGGAATCTTTTTTCCAGCTCAATTTAAATACGGTCCAGGAACCTTTTTTTAATGAAACAAAACGTAACTTGGACCGAATTTGAATTGTGCGAGAAAAAAAGATTCCGGTCCTGTAGCTGAATCCAATAAAGCCAATTAGATTTTAAGGATTCCTGGACCTTTAACAACCCTGACCGGAGGCAACATTGGAGTGTAAAGGCAGCTGGAACGTGGTGCTGTTCACATCACCTTTCATATGGCCGATATTTAGAATGTACGGGACAAAATTAGTAGAACAGCGAAGTAAAATATACCTAACCAATCGATCAACGTATATTCACATGTGAAACCTCCCAATGTCTTCCTGGCCACTGTGTAAATTTTCGTTCATATTTGCACAAGAAGGAATCTTCGGGATCTGATTTTGCACAAATGGTCTTGTAAATCAGCGACTGAATCAACAATAGATTTTCCCTTCAAAAGGGCGGCGAAGGGATTCGCAGCAGAGCAAACAGAAGAAGCGGGAAGAGACGTTGTTTGACAGCGAGGCAAACAGGGAAGTCTGCACTGGGGTTAGGTTTCCTCCTGCACAAAGATGTGGGATAGTACCAGAAGAAATTGGGTGATATCACACATGAAGAAAGAAATGAAAGATAAAAAAGAGACGAACGGAGATATAAAACAGTGAAGGGAGCGGAAAAGCAAGTACTGTTAGTTATAAAGTTGGGTTATGGTGATTTGTACGATCTCGTAGATGACTTCGGGAAGAGAGAGAGGAGGAGGAGGAGGAAAAAGACATGGAGAGGGAGAAGAAATAAATATAGAAAGGAGGAGAACAGGTCCGTTCACTCACTGTACCCCCTCGATTTTTTTTGACAGACTTCAATGATTTACGTAATGTAAAACTGGTTCCAGCTTTAGGAAAGCACACATAACGGAGATATTTGATCCCAACGAATGGCCCACTTAAGTTAAAATCTGCAATTTCGAAGTATTTTCGCCGCTTTTTGTTAGTAAAAACTGTTTGTATGTACACTAAAATAGCGAAAGAACACACCGAATATAACCATCACTACCAAACCTAACATTCCTAACCTGACTACGTAACATTATAGCTGCTGTGCTGGAAAGTCGTTTTGGGTGCTATATTCACTTGCGTGAAGCTTTGGGCTCATCTGCTTCACAGTAAAGTAACGTGCTAAGGTACTTTACTTCTCAATAACACATTTCCGAAAGCTAAAATCAACTGAAAACGTTCATAAACAACAAAATCTTCATGCAAGATATTTCACTTTCTCTAGGGTGTATACAGGGTCAAGGGTACTATGCACGTTAAACTGACCTGTTTAATGCATACAAACCTTAAACTAAGTGCGCAGTGGAAAATTTCCGCCTTAAAGGTCTACTTATTTGCTATGGGGAAGCTATGCTATTAGAAAGAACTGATACACCACTTTTCCAACTTAGGCGAGTTTATTCACATAATGTGCAAGCACAATTAGACTACAATAACGAAAATTGTTCGATGATAAACTCGCTGAAACGAACCTTGTCGTATCACTTGGCCAGTTTGATGGGTATTAGTTTAACTAATTAATAATAATGAACTAAATATGTTAGTTACTATCAAGTCACTTCTTCACGCAGTATATACGAGAAAGATGAACAAAATATAATTTGAGTGCGTGAGTGCAAGTTCAAACTTAAAACATTACGGAAAGTACTTATCCTTCTCCTCCATATCGTGGTTCCTCGGACACCTTCCCAAAGTGTCTACCTAGAGGAAGCCAACTTCCTTTTCCTGTGCCAGAATCCAAAATGCGCTGCCTGAAGGGCTGCGAGTTCGCACCGAGGCTTCCTTGTTACGTCATTGCGTAACCGATTCTATTGACCTCTGGTGGCAACATTAAGAATGATTCCATCAATCTGGCACAAATGAACAAAATGACGGCTCCGCGCGCACTGCGGTCCATAGTACCCAGATAGGCAGTGGTGGCTGCTTCATACGACATTTGAGTGGAAGGAGATTGGCCCCAAGGAAAAAATCAAAAAAAATCACCCTAAACGAAATTTTGGGAAGGCTTCACTTAGAACCGTTCCTAATTATTAGAGATTCTAGGAAGGTAACTACAAATGCGAGAACAAACATGTCGTCTGGTCTTTTTGGGAAGGCTTCACTTAGAACCGTTCCTAATTATTAGAAATTCTAGGACGGTAACTACAAATGCGAGAACAAACATGTCGTCTGGTCTTTTTGGGAAGGCTTCACTTAGAACCGTTCCTAATTATTAGAAATTCTAGGACGGTAACTACAAATGCGAGAACAAACATGTCGTCTTGTCTTTTTGGGAAGGCTTCACTTAGAACCGTTCCTAATTATTAGAAATTCTAGGACGGTAACTACAAATGCGAGAACAAACATGTCGTCTGGTCTTTTTGGGAAGGCTTCACTTAGAACCGTTCCTAATTATTAGAAATTCTAGGACGGTAACTACAAATGCGAGAACAAACATGTCGTCTGGTCTTTTTGGGAAGGCTTCACTTAGAACCGTTCCTAATTATTAGAAATTCTAGGACGGTAACTACAAATGCGAGAACAAACATGTCGTCTGGTCTTTTTGGGAAGGCTTCACTTAGAACCGTTCCTAATTATTAGAAATTCTAGGACGGTAACTACAAATGCGAGAACAAACATGTCGTCTGGTCTTTTTGGGAAGGCTTCACTTAGAACCGTTCCTAATTATTAGAAATTCTAGGACGGTAACTACAAATGCGAGAACAAACATGTCGTCTGGTCTTTTTGGGAAGGCTTCACTTAGAACCGTTCCTAATTATTAGAAATTCTAGGACGGTAACTACAAATGCGAGAACAAACATGTCGTCTGGTCTTTTTGGGAAGGCTTCACTTAGAACCGTTCCTAATTATTAGAAATTCTAGGACGGTAACTACAAATGCGAGAACAAACATGTCGTCTGGTCTTTTTGGGAAGGCTTCACTTAGAACCGTTCCTAATTATTAGAAATTCTAGGACGGTAACTACAAATGCGAGAACAAACATGTCGTCTGGTCTTTTTGGGAAGGCTTCACTTAGAACCGTTCCTAATTATTAGAAATTCTAGGACGGTAACTACAAATGCGAGAACAAACATGTCGTCTTGTCTTTTTGGGAAGGCTTCACTTAGAACCGTTCCTAATTATTAGAAATTCTAGGACGGTAACTACAAATGCGAGAACAAACATGTCGTCTGGTCTTTTTGGGAAGGCTTCACTTAGAACCGTTCCTAATTATTAGAAATTCTAGGACGGTAACTACAAATGCGAGAACAAACATGTCGTCTGGTCTTTTTGGGAAGGCTTCACTTAGAACCGTTCCTAATTATTAGAAATTCTAGGACGGTAACTACAAATGCGAGAACAAACATGTCGTCTGGTCTTTTTGGGAAGGCTTCACTTAGAACCGTTCCTAATTATTAGAAATTCTAGGACGGTAACTACAAATGCGAGAACAAACATGTCGTCTGGTCTTTTTGGGAAGGCTTCACTTAGAACCGTTCCTAATTATTAGAAATTCTAGGACGGTAACTACAAATGCGAGAACAAACATGTCGTCTGGTCTTTTTGGGAAGGCTTCACTTAGAACCGTTCCTAATTATTAGAAATTCTAGGACGGTAACTACAAATGCGAGAACAAACATGTCGTCTGGTCTTTTTGGGAAGGCTTCACTTAGAACCGTTCCTAATTATTAGAAATTCTAGGACGGTAACTACAAATGCGAGAACAAACATGTCGTCTGGTCTTTTTGGGAAGGCTTCACTTAGAACCGTTCCTAATTATTAGAAATTCTAGGACGGTAACTACAAATGCGAGAACAAACATGTCGTCTGGTCTTTTTGGGAAGGCTTCACTTAGAACCGTTCCTAATTATTAGAAATTCTAGGACGGTAACTACAAATGCGAGAACAAACATGTCGTCTGGTCTTTTTGGGAAGGCTTCACTTAGAACCGTTCCTAATTATTAGAAATTCTAGGACGGTAACTACAAATGCGAGAACAAACATGTCGTCTGGTCTTTTTGGGAAGGCTTCACTTAGAACCGTTCCTAATTATTAGAAATTCTAGGACGGTAACTACAAATGCGAGAACAAACATGTCGTCTGGTCTTTTTGGGAAGGCTTCACTTAGAACCGTTCCTAATTATTAGAAATTCTAGGACGGTAACTACAAATGCGAGAACAAACATGTCGTCTGGTCTTTTTGGGAAGGCTTCACTTAGAACCGTTCCTAATTATTAGAAATTCTAGGACGGTAACTACAAATGCGAGAACAAACATGTCGTCTGGTCTTTTTGGGAAGGCTTCACTTAGAACCATTCCTAATTATTAGAAATTCTAGGACGGTAACTACAAATGCGAGAACAAACATGTCGTCTGGTCTTTTTGGGAAGGCTTCACTTAGAACCGTTCCTAATTACAGTAGAGCGTCGATTATCCGAACGTCGGTCAACCGAACGACCGCTTAACCGAACTGTGTACTCGCTCACTTTCAGATATCTGTAATGAAAAAAGTACGTGACTTAGCTGCTCGTAAGCGTGTAGGCTTGCTTAGACAGACCAAAATAAAGGATTTTTTTAAAGGTTAATTTTGTGTACTGTGTGTATTGTTCATGCAAAATACGTATGTAATATGTACATATTTTTGTTTAATAAACTGTACCACATACTATATATTCCTACTAAAGTTGCCTTTGTACGTTACTTTGTAATACATACTTAAAGAGATGCCTGTTTTTATGAATAAATTTACTGTACAGTACATCTTTTTGGCAAATAAACATGTACAGTTCGATTATCCGAACAAACCAGTTTTCCGAACACCCATGTCCCCCAATTACTTCGGATAATCGACGCTCTACTGTATTAGAAATTCTAGGACGGTAACTACAAATGCGAGAACAAACATGTCGTCTGGTCTTTTTGGGAAGGCTTCACTTAGAACCGTTCCTAATTATTAGAAATTCTAGGACGGTAACTACAAATGCGAGAACAAACATGTCGTCTGGTCTTTTTGGGAAGGCTTCACTTAGAACCGTTCCTAATTATTAGAAATTCTAGGACGGTAACTACAAATGCGAGAACAAACATGTCGTCTGGTCTTTTTGGGAAGGCTTCACTTAGAACCGTTCCTAATTATTAGAAATTCTAGGACGGTAACTACAAATGCGAGAACAAACATGTCGTCTGGTCTTTTTGGGAAGGCTTCACTTAGAACCGTTCCTAATTATTAGAAATTCTAGGACGGTAACTACAAATGCGAGAACAAACATGTCGTCTGGTCTTTTTGGGAAGGCTTCACTTAGAACCGTTCCTAATTATTAGAAATTCTAGGACGGTAACTACAAATGCGAGAACAATCATGTCGTCTGGTCTTTTTGGGAAGGCTTCAGTTAGAACCGTTCCTAATTATTAGAAATTCTAGGACGGTAACTACAAATGCGAGAACAATCATGTCGTCTGCTCTTTTTGGGAAGGCTTCACTTAGAACCGTTCCTAATTATTAGAAATTCTAGGACGGTAACTACAAATGCGAGAACAATCATGTCGTCTGCTCTGGCGTCACTTCTTTAAGCGTGGAATTCAATGTGTTGTTCGTATTGTATTTGATCGTGTAAGGATAGCTTTACGACAGCCTCTATACGGTTGAAAGCAATTTCCTTCCAGCAGCCTGACACTACACCGCTCCTAGTGTCGGAAAGTGCACCGAACTAGACTGGGCTACTGACACGCTGAAAGAGTTAAAAAAAAGGCACAGAATGAGTGTCCAAATCGTACGACGCAGAAATTCCCATCCCTTCACCCACCCAGCCCGATGGACAACTCGTTACGCTCTCTTGTTGACCGTCCGATTCGGAATCCAGGGCCCGATAATTGGTTCCCAGTGGATCACGGAGTGGCAGGAGAAGAGACAATTGAATGTCGCAGCTGCTCAGCAGCCTCGAGTGTCCTGTTTACCGTGAAATTGACCGACGGGCTACTCTCGTTGAAAATCGGGCTGCGCCCCCTACATATATCAGGCCTAACGAACCTGCAAAGGTTGCAAGAAGAGGCCAAAAATGTTATTCGTCGTTGGCTCGGTTCATTTATCATCGAAATGTTAGTCATTGCTTGACGCATCGAGTCTCTTCATGCCACGTTTCATATTTTTAATGAAAAATTCCGCAGCTATATTTGTTGTCCGTGTACATACACTAACGAGCTATTGTTAACACGAAAAAGTTGCACAAGCCCTGTAATTTATACGAAGATATTTATTTGGATATGGGAAACAGTGCTTTTGAATTATGTACAGAATATTATCATGGTACACAATGTATCGGGTGATCTGTTTGAGATGTCAGAAAAGTAAACCGTTATACCGGGTGGGCCATAAGTCAGTTGTCAAAAATGCATTTGGTCCAATAATACTACACAAATGGAAATACAAATGTAATTTACAACATAGGTATTACATCCTATACATGTAGTGTTCAATTAACCTACAAAAGGTGCTCAAAGTGGTTTCCATGCTGTTCTATGCAAACATTGCATCTGCTCAACACTGATGTACAGTCACGGACACTTCTGGGTTGTAACGACCCTATTGAAGAAGCACTGAAGCAAACCATCCATGTCTGACCACCAAGCGCCTTGCGACTAGACAACCCAACCAGCATTGAAATTCTGCGGCTTGTATACCAGTCACGGGTATACATCTCTGTAAATTGAGTAGTGATGCCAAAGAGAAATACGAGATGAAGATTGTCGATCGTAATGTCTCGTGTTCTCGACATGGAATAATATTCGGTCCACGTTACGTTCCATTATTTAATGTTGTTTGGGAACGAACCTGACGAACTGGGTTTATATTTTCACTCCTTGCATTACAGTAAATTCCATATTTTACAATTATATTAATGCTTTGAACGAAAATAATACCCAGAAAAACATCGAGCACACGTGCACACCACTCTTCTCACACACATGCACGCGAAAACAAACACACATAGCTAAGATTTAACTTCCAAGTGAATGTCCAAATAACAGTAAATGGAGAAGCACGATGTGCGAAACATGGGATTTTTCACAGAAAGAATGCGTCTATTTTTGACATACGTGGTTTCTATTAATAGGCAATGAAACAATTATTGAGAGAAATTAAGATGCATTTTCGTCTTGAGGTGTTGAGGAAGGAAACAGACTGACTGAAAAAAAATTGTGGTGTTATTGATAGAGTGTTGGTTAGCGTACAGAGCTTTCATCAGTGAGGTCTAGGTTCGATCCCCACCAAGGACAATTTGTTTATTCTTTTCTGTTAGTGAAGAAGTATGTAATATTGTTTTCTAGGCATTTTGACGAAAGGATACACATCAAATTTGTTCGGTTAATCTGTATTTTCATTCTTCTAATAAGTTCTCTATCACAAGGGGATATAGAGATTCTCTATCTAGGTGATGGATATATTTTCAATGGTTCCGAAACTACGATCACATTGCAAACAGTTATTAATGGTTTCAATGTCATTTGCTGGGGAAAACAAGTTTCGTATTACTTTAGCTTCGAACATGCAAACGCAAGTATCAAAGTATTGCTTTAGACAGCACTCATGATTTTGAAACGTGGAAAGGCAATTATTTTACGGGGAACGTGAAAGTTGGTGTGTGTTGACATAATGTAGCTACTGCCATATTAGCACTGACAACTAGGAAGCGTTCTCAATGATCACGTGGCTGCATGTTTTTCGCTAATAAATAACTGCGTTTTTTCAACACATACACAAATACATCGTTGCTTCGGAACATCAAATTTTCATCTTTGCTGCTTTCAGATTACTAACATACGAAGTGGCATGCAATTCAAAAGGTTTTGCAGAAAAACCTCAGTTTTATAAATAAGGTTGGATGAAATTAGATAAAAAGAAAAAAAACCTTCCTTACGCTGGGATCGAACTCGGGTTGACCGCATGCTAGTCCGACACGATAACCAACACTCCAAACGAGACAACACGAAACTCTTTCGCAAGTAGTCGACTGAAACGAGTTAATTTTCAGATTGCTAATTCCCAAGGTATAACATGCCTAGGCAGATGTGTCTTGCATTTTCTGTACTTTTGTTATTTCAGTCGCTTTGGTCTCTCCCTAGGTTAATCACGGCAATAATGAGGAATATGTTTTAGACAAAGATGATAAACATACACACAGGAATAATCACCCTCGCAAAAAAGCCAGAACTCGAGTCTGGAACCTTCGACGCGAGGTGTGTTTCTTGTTCTAACTATATCTGTGTGTTTTCGGTAGATTCATGGTATTTCGTGAGTTGATATGAATAAAGTAAATAAATAAGACAAATGGGTGGAAGGAACTGGAGAATCGTAGTTTCGGAACCATTGAAAATATATCCATCGCCTAGATAGAGAATCTCTATATCCCCTTGTGATAGAGAACTTATTAGAAGAATGAAAATACAGATTAAACGAACAAATTTGATGTGTATCCTTTCGTCAAAATGCCTAGAAAACAATATTACATACTTCTTCACTAACAGAAAAGAATAAACAAATTGTCCTTGGTGGGGATCGAACCTAGACCTCACTGATGAAAGCTCTGTACGCTAACCAACACTCTATCAATAACACCACAATTTTTTTTCAGTCAGTCTGTTTCCTTCCTCAACACCTCAAGACGAAAATGCATCTTAATTTCTCTCAATAATTGTTTCATTGCCTATTAATAGAAACCACGTATGTCAAAAATAGACGCATTCTTTCTGTGAAAAATCCCATGTTTCGCACATCGTGCTTCTCCATTTACTGTTATTTGGACATTCACTTGGAAGTTAAATCTTAGCTATGTGTGTTTGTTTTCGCGTGCATGTGTGTGAGAAGAGTGGTGTGCACGTGTGTTCGATGTTTTTCTGGGTATTATTTTCGTTCAAAGCATTAATATAATTGTAAAATATGGAATTTACTGTAATGCAAGGAGTGAAAATATAAACCCAGTTCGTCAGGTTCGTTCCCAAACAACATTAAATAATGGAACGTAACGTGGACCGAATATTATTCCATGTCGAGAACACGAGACATTACGATCGACAATCATCATCTCGTATTTCTCTTTGGCATCACTACTCAATTTACAGAGATGTATACCCGTGACTGGTATACAAGCCGCAGAATTTCAATGAATTTCAATGCTGGTTGGGTTGTCTAGTCACAAGGCGCTTGGTGGTCAGACATGGATGGTTTGCTTCAGTGCTTCTTCAATATGGTCGTTACAACCCAGAAGTGTCCGTGACTGTACATATTTTGTCGGAAATCTTCCTGGACAGTAGGTTTTCAAATACTGATTGGATTCGTTCATTCTGATGCTCAACATCACGAATCTTAACCGAATGAACTTCATTTTTTAGTATACCCCAGACTGAAAAAATCCATGGGTGTCAAATCTGGGTGTCAAGTCAAATCTGGGTGTCCATGGGTGTCAAGTCTGCAAATAACTGCTAGTGTCGACTGACTTATGGGTAATACGCAGTAGTCAAGTTCACAACTGACTTCCACTACGCTAGGCAAAACAAAGTCTCATGATTGCTAGTGACAACAGACTTATGGCCCATTCTGTATACAAGAGGTTAATGTACATATCTACGAGCAGTTTATTGTAATACGAGCAGAAAGCATGTAAGTTTCGAGTGAGTGGAGGCTTACAGACTTCAGCCACATGGCGGCGCTAATGTGCATGGTAACAAAGGTGGTTGTCACGTCACAACAGTGCACACAGTACGTCGTATCGAATGCGAAGTTTTCGAGTTTTACATGCATGCTACTGCCGCCACGCAGCTGAAGTCAGTAAACCTTCACTCACTCGAAACGTACATCGTTTGTGCTTATATTACAACAAACTGCTCACAGATATCTACATTAATCTCTTGTAGATAACGGTTTATTTTTCTGACATATCAAACGGATCACCCGGTATTTCGTAAATGAGTGCAAATGGAATTTCGGATCGGTTACTACATTTTCATTTCTTTTATTAATTTTGTGGCTGCAAGGCCAGGCGTTTTGTGACAACAGACAACAAGAATGAAATGTTAGATCTTCTTTAATATATACCTCCTGTGCACTATGCATTCTTCAAGAACTTGCCAACACATTCATCTACTCTCTCTCAGGTTCTCAAGATCAGATTCCTGACGAGGAAAATGATGACTCCTGTATTCAGCAATCTATCGGGTGTTCCATTTACAACGCAACCCGGAGTTGGGGATAGTACAACTTTTGAACCGAAAGTGGTACACATAAGTTTGTTTCTTCATCCGAATATGTAATTTCTTTCAATGTTAATGAGAATAGCTCATTGTGATAAATTCCTGATGCATCGCAAGGTTGCCAGGTGCATGTAAGTAACACTATTTTCATGAAAATTTCCAAGTTTATTTTTTATTGCTTTCAGTAATTGCATGATGTATACAGTTTCGAAACACATCTTTTGTGGCACTGAAACACCAGCAGTGTTGCCAATGTACAATCTTAATTTCTAAAAACAACGGTTTTCCTAGTTCCCCCTTAAAGACGTCTCATCCGATTGGCTATCGGTAGAAATGAAGATTTCTTTTTTCACTGCCAAAGATGCGGAGCTAATCCACCTAACCAAACTGAAAATTACCGACGGCATGTCCGTACGTGTGTGTTATGTGTCATTTTTCATGCTTTGTAAAAAAAAATCATTTACACTTCCCGTTACATCTGGCAACACTTTGTGGACACTAATAAAATCCAATCATTGTTCCCCAGTTTAAAAATATATGCATGAACAAGGCTTCAATTTAGTATAAGGATTATATGTGTACCTCTTCCGGTTCAAAAGTTGTACTATCCCCAACTCCGGGTTGCGTTGTAAATGGAACACCTGATACTATAAGCTGAAGTGAATAATGTGCACAAACGAAGTAACTCCTTAAGTTCTTTACTTGTATTATATTTTATTTACTATGTTTTCTGTGTGATGTTTTGACACATTAATAGACTTGAGCATCCACTATCCTATGTGTATCAATAAATTATTTTTTACTGTCGTTATTTTATGTAATTTTCAATGAATTCGCGTTTTTCTCAAAACTGTCTTCATTGGAGTTACGCCACTTGGGCTTTGAATCATTTGTTTATATCCAGATCTACAACAAGCTAGTAACATTTAAATACTTGAAATTATACGCTGCATATATTTTTTTTCTATTTGTAATCATTCCTCACCTGGTATGAAGTGCTATATTTTCAAGTAACTAATAGTTCTATCACAGACAAAGGTAAGACTCCCGTGAAGTTCGTTCCCCAGTTGCTTGAAGTTTACCAGCGCCATCTGCTGTTTGCGAGTTTTACCAGAAGTGAAAGCGGGCGCCTCCATGCGGAGGATATACGAACTTCTTGCAGAAACCGCAAGAGGTTTGCTGCCTGAACTCAATGTCTGCCTAATACATTTGTCTGTGGTTCTATTCTTAGATAAATAATCTTTGGCCAAGTAGTATGAATGTTATTCAAAATTTGCCTACTGTGTGGTTACATGTCTTTTTGAATGTCTATAAGGGTGATTTTCCTTTATTTTCAGATTTGGAGAGCATACGACTTAGACGGTAGTGGTTTCATTGAAGCGGACGAACTCAAGGTAAGAGATAACGTAATTTACATACTCATAGCTAGTGGATCGGTTAGTTCATTTAAATATCCAACCTAACTGTTATCAATTTTGGGGAGGGTAGGGTTGTTATAGTTAATATTTATTATTTATCAAGTTCTCTTTTTAATATGCACAAACTAGGTCATGGGAAAGCAAATACTATATGTCAAATGTGACTGCGATATCGACGAAACTACTACTGCATGGAGGCGTAGAAGTTTTAATCCAGTGATGCCACTGACGACTTCGACATAGATGTGCTACTTGTGTGGACTTCCGGTGGTCTCTACGTCTAAAAGTGGTGAAAATGTAGAACATTTCGATACAAAACCAGACAAATACTGTATGGGATGTTTTCTGCATCTGTCGTAGAAGGCCATGGCGTTGTTACATCTAGGCTTTTTTGCTCGATTGTCTAATAGTTCGCACGAATGACGCTAGATGGCTTACGGAATCGACTGTTTCTTCGCTCGAGCGAATAACGCTCGAACAGGCAAACGATCGGTGTACGCTCGAAGCCCAGTAGTTCACAAACAACCGTAATTTGTCTGTCGTATTGGGCCTTAAAATATGCTTCGTGAGTGAAAGACTCAGTGAAATTAAAACTAAAGTGAACATACTCATTCATCTCCATATTAAAATGTAATTTAGTTTATCTTACCAATACATAGCAATATATGAAAATGAATAGATGATTATGGGCTGAATTTTCCACATATATTTGTACGATTATTGTCACATTGGACTGATATTTAATATTCTATACAGGGTGTCTCAAAAGTAATAGCACAAACTTGCACAGGTGAAAGTACACGATAATAGAAGCAAAGAAACGTATCAGTAAACATGGGTCTGCAAACGAGCCGTTTTCGAGATAATTGCGAATGTGTGGTTACAAGCAGCCACTGACTTCATTGTTTGTAAACGTCGTCCTAGTTGTTAAAATGCTAATAATGTGTGCGAATGTGTGGTTACAAGCCGTACCACCTCTCGGAAATGTTGTCTGATTTCAACGCCACCTCTTGGAAACGTTCTGTTTTGTAAACAAAGAGCAAACCTCGGACCGCGCAAGGAGTAAAGCACTCGGTGTTTACAATATGCAATCAATGACGGCTTGTAACCACACATTCTTACACATTATTAGCATTTTACCAACTAGGATGACGTTTACAAACAATGGAGTCGGTGGCGGCTTGTAATCACACATTCGCGATTATCTCGAAAACGGCTCGTTTGCAGACCCATGTTCACTGAGACTTTTTTGCTTCTATTATCGTGTACTTTCAGCTGTGTCAGTTTGCGTTATTACTTATGAGACACCCTGTATATTCGAGCGAATCACTCTCGAGCGTGGGAGATTCGATCGAGTTTGAGCGAGCGAAAGTGGTCCAATTGCAGTACTCTAATGAGTACAATTGTAGATCTTCCACTTTTAATGTGTTGTTAGCTTATGAAGGAGTACAGTGCTTTGCTACACTCCGCATCGTGATATAATTCACTCATGAATAGTTACAGATGCAGAATAGGTACTCTTCTTTGCAAGCTGTAATCGTTCCAGTTTGTGTGTGAAGTTATGTGAGCCATACCGTTGGAGTCTGGTGTTCTCTGTCCCAAACTTCATGGACCAATGGGATGATGATCTCGTTGAGATATAAAAAGTTCAGATGCTCATGAGATCGAGTGATCTGATTCTTTGCCGTACTTGTCGAATCACCAGAGAAAATAAATTGTGGTCACGCCAGATGGCAGTGTTGTGTACCCAAAAAATTAAATTCAGGCATATCTGAATATTCAATCAGTTTCAATTTGATATGAATATTAAAAATCTCTGCCCGCTGCAGAAAACGCACTTTAGACTCACCGTGCTTGGTCCAACGTATTACCTTTCCCTCACTATCCACACTTCGACTCTTCCTGTGCCAATCTGAGACAAAGCAGATATACATAGTGTGTACTTCGTAGCTCAATCCTCAATTTCTTGTCACATTAAAACCGGTCTCCATGACGGAGTGGTTATCACAGCGCACTACGACGCAAAGGATCCCTGTTCGAATTCCTGCTTGGGCACTGGCGTTTTTTGCGAGTGTCCCTTTCATCAATATCATCATGTCATCACTCATCCTCATCTTCGCGATTAGCCAAAAGTGGAAGAAAAGCGTAGTAAAATACACCAAATCAATCAGTGTTAAAGAAGTTAGTCTAAATATAGAGTGTGCCACAAAGGGGTTTACACTATTTGAATGTTAATAACAGAGAAAGTATTACAGATAACCTGATGGAACTTTTTGTATCTGGATCTGTAATGATTAGTGCTTGTTGCCATTCATTTGTTTTTCTTTAATTTCAGTTCAGTTGCCAGTAGTGACAAGTAATTGACAAGATGGCTGGGAAACTTTCCGTTGAGCAACGGAAGTGGATTTTAAAGTGTTTTTGGAAATGTGAGAACTTGAATGAAGTGCAGAGATGATGGCGGGCAGAATTTGATGTATGGACTTCTTGGGGAATCTTGGGAAAGTTTGTACCACTGCTTCCATCCCTCTTTCGTCAGATACTGATTTCTTCCTACCACACTGTCCCAGATCACACACAGTTCCTTCCCTCTCAAACTTGTCTCGTAATTTCGTAATTGTTACACGCGACGGTGGCGCAGTATCAAATTCTGCCCGCCATCGTCTCTGCACTTCTTTCATGTTCTCACATTTCCAAAAACACTTTAAAATCCACTTCCATTGCTCAACGGAAAGGTTCCCAGCCATCTTGTCAATTACTTGTCACTACTGGCAACTGAACTGAAATTAAAGAAAAACAAATGAATGGCAACAAGCACTGATCGTGACAGATCCAGATACAACAAGTTCCATCAGGTTATCTTTAATACGTTCTCTGTTATTAACATTCAAATAGTGTAAACCCCTTTGTGGGACACTCGGTATAATTATGTATTCTCGTGTAGCTTATCCCTAGCGTACCCCCCCCCCCAAAAAAAAATGTGGGGGATAATGACAGTAGCTAGCGACAACGATGAGTAGTTTCTTCTAGAGAGGCCAATTCGACTAGTGTGGGAACAACAACAGCTTATAAAGTCGACGCGCTAGCTACGTTAATGACCGGCTGGCTTTGAAGTCGACGGAGCGCGCCCACCAGCTGCAACAATCACATTCAACGCACAGTGTTGCCACACATCTACTCTCAACATGTACTCTACGCCACCTTGTCCCTCTGCGCACATCCACCTTCCCACGGTCTCCATATTGAAGTTGCAAAGTACGGCAACAGCGTACCCGCAATCATGTGACTGAGACTCCACGTGGAGTAGACGAGCAGAATGACAGCTGCGCCCATTGGCTGAAGGTTGAGTGTGATTGGACGAAAACAACTCGCCCGCTATTTATCCCCACCCACGTTTGTGGCGGCGATTTTCTTTAGTTCTTCGACGTTAACGAAGTAAACGCGTGGACTATACCTTAGACCAAACGCAGTTTACATTGGGAAGCCCCTGATTGTTATACAACCACGTCGTCGTTGACGTCGGTTGGATTGCATACGCGGTAGGATAGTGTATATTTGCAGAGTTCGTAGCTTCTGGCTGTTCATGTTGGCTCTGTAACATCTCTGTTTATTATGCCTCTTTAGATTACTCGCAACGATGGAGATAAAGGTAGTTGAAACATAGATAGAGATAACCCAATGGAAAGACATGCTAAAAATATGCAATCAGTTGATCTTGCTAAAAACTAACTTGGAATTACTTCAATGCACGAGAACTATTTAAAAAAGAAAAACACCCTGAAATTCTCACACGTTAATTCTATACTTGCCTCGGGTAATATCGTATAGTTTTTACCATTATCTAGTATGCGAAACAAGATTGGGAAAAAAATATTTAAATTTCAGGCTACATTTTAGTGTTTCCATAAGAACAAAACTTTTGGGCATCCCCGATGGCGCAGTGGTATCGTCGTTGCCTTGTGATCAAGGGGTCCCGGGTTCGATACCCGGTGGAGGCTCATAGTGGTTCGGATCCCACTTTAAACTGTAGGTCCAGTCCCGATTAGCCTTACTGTGCACAAAGTGGACATAAAAAACCAAATCAAATCAAAGAACAAAACGTTTCTCCCAATTAGGCTTAGTGCCTCCCCGATGGTGTAGTGGTAATCTTGTCACCTTGCGGTGGAGACACATTGCACAGTGAATTCATAGAACTAAATGAAGAGTTTGGAATGGAAGCTTTAAGTACTTGAGTTTTTGTTGTAAGTGCACTTTATGCATAGATAGGTTAATCGAGAATGGAGCTACAGTTTACAGTGGGATCTGAACCACTATCAAACCCGGGATCCCTTGAGTACAAGGCAACGACGTTACCACTACACCATGGGGCAAACGCGCTGTGAACCTTAAGCTTGCCTAGGATCGGAAAACATATGCAAATCGGTTAAATGTAATGAGCTAAATATATAAAATATTTAGTGTAAATTGATTAATTCATTTGCTTTATTTTACTGTGTCACTTTTGGCTAATTTGCGAAGATGTGGATGAGTGATGATGTGATGAGATTGATGAATGGACATTCACAAACATCCATGCCTTGGCCAGGATCCGAATCCGGGCTAACCACTCTGCCACGGTGGACATCTAATGAGAGTAAAGAACTGGATATTTGAAGAAATTTGATCTGGAACTAGCTGATTGCCCGGTATTTATTTATCCCAATCTTGTATTACACAGGAAAATAATGAATTCCAAATATAGTGTAAAATGTAGCTAATTTTAAATGTCATTGTGAATGTCACCAATTAGTTTAGCAACTCCGAAAACTATGGATTCGACAGTAATGTAGGTCACATGTGGCATTTTATTTTTCACCCCCTCTCACCCCCCATGCCGATAGGTGATGAACTTGAAGTTGAACCGGATTGGGAGTGTCACGAAAACTATGGATTCCATTCGCAACACAGCCTGAATGTTAGACAACCCGAGAAACATTATCGTTGTGCGGATTGCATAGAGTCACGGATATCTGCTTGTGCGGAATTTAATACCGGTGGTTCTCGATTCTTTTTACATGTCACGCTTCCCACCCCACCCCTAGGGGTGCCAGAGATGTCTTACCCCCACAGTATTTATTTCAAGGTTGCAAGTGATACGTGTACCAAGTTTGGTTGAAATTGCTCAAGGCGTTCGAGAGTTATTGCTGAACAAACAAACACATACACACTTACATCAATTTTTATATATAGAGAGAAGATATAACAACATTTCTGCTTACGCTATTTAGTAACGGCTTAACGATCGCGAATCTAGGGAAAACAATATTGTCCTGTACTTTTTGCTATTCTGCAACGCTTTCCTACATCTCAGGATTTAAGAAGTTTCAGTTAGACACCAAACATAATTCAGAACGGTAAAAGTTTCAAGAACTGCTATAATGTCAGTTATATTTCCAAGGGCGATCAAGATCAGGTCAGAGGTAGTATGAGAGTGAGAATGAAGGGAGCGAGAGAGAGAGGGAAGAAGGGAGATTAAAGGAGAAGATACAGTAAAACCTCGTTAGGGTACGAGAAATAGCGAAAGAGAAGGGAGAAAGGATATGTAGACAATAATGGAGGAAGAGATGTAAGTAGGAGTGATGGAAGGATGTGAGAGATAGCGAATGAGAAGGGACGAGGAGAGATAGAGGACAAGGAGAGGAAAAAGGAAAGAGGCACACACAGAGAAATATGGTGGAGGAAACGATAGATAGAGGATAAGAGGAAAAAAGAGATAAAGGAAGAGAAGGTGAGAGAGAGAAAAGGAAGAGATTCCGAAAAAAAAAGGGAAGAGAACAAAGGAAAACGAAAGCAGGGGAAGAGAGATGACAAGAGAAGGGAAGGGAGAGGAAACAATAAAAGATATGGGATATAGATAAGCGAAATAGATATAGATAAGCGAAATAGAGGATACCTGTCATGATTCGTATCTATTCAAAACAAGCGGAAATGTTGAAAGTTTTACAAAGGGGCACAGATTTGTCTCCAATTAATTTAGAGCATTCGCTCTCGACGTTCTGTTCAAGCGATAAACAACTTAACGGAACTGTTTGGTATCTTCTTGGGAGAAGCGAAAGGAGTGTGAACCTCCGAGATATTTTGTTCTCCTGTATGAAGGAATTTGCTCTTTCTCTTGATATTGAGAGAGATTCTGCAGTTCTGGAAGCGAGTTCAACATTTCCCTTTCGGGTGGAACGCCTGAATCCGGCAAACGAGAATACAGTGGCTGCCATACTTGGGAAATTTCGCCTGCAGGAAAGAGAGAGATAGACCTCTTCCGTTGCTATGGTTACGAGGATTCAGCTTCTTTGGCTGTGTCCCCAGTTGCAGCGGGAGGAATTGAGAGTGAGGTAGACAGAAAAATATAGAAATTAGATGAGAAGGGTTGGAATAGAACTAGAGAAATAGATGGAGGAAGGGAAATCACAAAATACGGAAAGGTAAAAAGAGAGATGAGGAGATGGATGGCGATGGAAAATGAGAAAATAAAAATAGAATTGAAAAGGAATGATATGGTATGTAAGGGTACAAATAGTAGAAGCTGGAGAGAGAGAGATGAAAAGAGATGTCTGTAAGATGAAACAGGTTGTCTACCAGTCGAGAAAGTCATGAAAGTCGAAAGATATTGAAGAAATCAACAAGTAGGTCGAGAAGTCAATAAAAAGTAAAGAAATGTTACTTGTGCTCAAGCATTATTGCTATGACAATGACTGATTCATTGATTTAGTGTATTCTACTTGACTTTTCTGCCCTTTGGGCTAATCGCGAAGATGATAATGAATGGTGGTAAGATAACATGTATGGAGGGACAATCACAAATATGTAGGGACGACAACAGGAGCCCCACATAAGATTATACTGGCTGTACGTTCAGACTAGTCTGCCAAATGCAGTACAGGATGCATTAATAGATAAAGCAAATCTAACTTCAGTTTCTATCTTAACTGGCCTTATGGTTGATTGATTGGTTGATTTAGTTCATTTTACTTCGCTCTTCTGCCACTTTTGGCTACTCGCGACGATGGGGATGAGTGATGATATGATAAAATTAATGAATTGATACTTTTGGTTGGGGTTTTCATTAAATGAAAATTTGTTTTCTTAATTGCTAATTTCTAACTTTCTCGTGTAAATAAGGGTTAAGAAAAACTAAAGAACGATCAAGAAAAAGTCATGAAAAAGTCAATTATTCTAGATTTGTTATTTTGGTAGACACCCTGTAAAAGGGAGGGAGCAAGAGCTAGTCAAACGAGAGAAGAGGGAGAGATAACAGTGTAGAGAGAGAGGTGAGTTAGAGATTGGAGGCGAGTGTTCGAGATAAGAGAGAAGGTAGGGAAGGAAGTTGAGGAAATTTTTGTTTTCCTAGTGTCCGAAGACGAGGCCCAACATAATATATGTTCATTTTGGGTCATTGTAGGCCAGAAAAATGTGGGTTTTATTTGTCCTTTTTTGCCTTTTTCGGCGATTTTTTTGCATTTTGGTCCTATTTTAGCCTTTTTTTTAGGTCTTAACGGCTTTTTATTTTTCCAACTTCACCTTCTTTCGACTACATTTTTACTGCCCATTCTCAATTCGAATCATCATCGGTTCATCACCTCTTAAACATCCTTTCTGTAGTAAAGAAATAAAGAAATATCTGAAACGAGAGAGAAACATTTTTGGACGACTGAAATGGGATCCGAAGTCCTATTTCTGTAACCCTAGTGTGGTTAGTTTTTCAAATTATGTTAATCTAAAAAATATATAATGTCTGAAAGAAGATGCATTTCATTCATATAGTTTTTTCGCACTGTGTGTTCCATACCACCAGAATTTTGTATTTTTTAATTCATTAAATATGTAATTAAAACTGAAGTTATTAATTAATTTGGATCACATTTATACGTCCTTTTTCCGTTTTTGGGTCCTTTTTTTGATATTTCTAGGTCTTCTTATAGGTTTTTTTTGGCAATTTATAGATCTTCAACGTCCGAGCAATAGATATAACAAAATTGAAGGAAGAGGGAACGATATGGTAAAAAAGAGGAGAGATAGAAAAAAATAGAAGAGAGGGTGGAAAAGAAAGTAGGAGAAAGAGGAAACATATGTAAGAATAGAAGATAGGATTGAATAGAAAGCATGAGAAAGAAATAGGGTGATAGATAAGAATAGAAGAGAGGGTGGACCAGAAGTCAGGGGAAAGAAAAAAAGAAATATATACAAGAATATAGGAGACGTACAAATAAGGGAGAGGATAGGAAAATATAGATTCAAATAAGGAGATGAAAATATACAGATGGAGAATGACGATGAATAAGAATGGGAAGGAGATGGTAAGAAATACAGGAAAGTGACAGAGATTGAAAATGGAGAGGGAAAGAAACTCAGCAGAAAAGAGAACTTGACAGAGTAGATTAAGGACAGAAATGGAGTTAAGTCGAGACTGATTCAAATGTTCCAGTATGTTCTTCGGAAAGGAATATTACAGAGTTAGTTCAGAGAACACTGCTTCGTAATCTGGTTGCGGAATCCTCTTAGGAATTCCGAACAAGCAAATCGAGGTCGCAAGCATTCCCGTTGGTGGTTTTAGAGATCGGGATTTCTACAGATTTGCCCTAAACCTCAACCCTGGAGATTGGAGCATTCAGTTTGGATTCCGGCGAATGGGAGACAGAATGCTAGCAGTTTACACAGCAGTATTGCCAACCGTAAGATTTTATTAAGAGCAGTTGAAGTACTGTTAATTAAGACAATAAATAATTCTTCTGACGAAAATAACATCCATTTGCGAGGGGTCAGTGAAAGTGTGACGTTAAAGTACAGTATACAACCTGTATGTAAATAAACATACGGGTTTTTCATAATCATCTTCGAAGTTAGCAAATATATTGTATAGCCTAGTGCACTTACGTGCACGACGAAGGAAGAACTCAAATCATTTAGTTTCTTGTGTGTTGGATTCCTTCCGCTGTAGTTCACTATGCCGAATTAGTGCACTTATAAAAACGTCTACAAGTGCACGCACCATTCCTTCTTGCGAAAAATACTAACACTCTAGCCTTTTTAAACCCGAAGGTTTATGGTTGCAGAAACACAAACCTTCCATATGTCCCTATCCTGGGCAAGATCAATCTTTTACATCCTTACCGATTTCCTTTAGGTTCATCTCAACGTTATCCCTCCATCTTCGTCTTGGTCTTCCTACTGGTCCATTACCATCAGGTTTCCTAACAAACTCTTCTTTCCTCTCGTATTCGTGCCACATGGCCTGCCCACCTAAGTCTTCTTGATTTAATTATTCTAATAATATCTGGACATGAATACAAATTATGGAGTTCTAAATTATGCAACCTTCTCCACTCACCTGTCTCCTCATCCCTTTTAGGTCGAAATATTTCTCTAAGAATTTTATTTTCAAATACTCTTAATTTATGTTCCTCTTTTAATGTAATGAACGAAGTTTCATATCCATATAATACTACACGCAAATTTACTGTTTTGTACTGTGTGAAAAATACACTTCATTATTTTCTTAATTCTCTAGCGGAAAACGCAGTAACAGGAATGACATATCTGGACATCTTGCGAATGTGACTTGCGCCTCAGTTACAAGGTAACACTGATTTCTTTTGCGATTAAGACGACTTTCCATCCCACTTCCACAATTGGCCCATACCTGAACATAATATTCTCAGTGCCCAGTCTGTATTGTATTGTCCGTCGTGTACAGCAGGAAGATGTGAGAAGACTATTCCTTCCTTCGTCGTGCACTTGTTTTATAATACCGAAAAACATTTTGAAACACCCTATATTTATACACATAAAGTAGAGTGCTTCCCTGTGCTTTGCACCTCGCCATGAATGCGTACAGAGGGTGTGGAGTTAGGACCCCATACTTCATTCTTGATCATGGCCGAAGGTGGGGGTGATGTGATCAGCACCACGCCCCTGACCGCCATTACCCCCCAGAGTTTCCTCCAAGTACCCACTTTATACGACGCTGGATGGGCGCCGCTTGAACAGGTGGAGAAAAATCCCAATTCTTTCCCTCTCGGAATCGAACCCAAGTCCCTCGCATAGTAGTCAGACGCCATAACGACTAAGCTACCGCGGCTTATATGCGTTTTATGCTTTATATTCTATTTATATACTTGCCATTCCCAAATTATAAAAGAGAAATCATGTTATACTGCTATTAATACACGTAAGTAGATACGAGCTTTCAAAATCTATAATCAGATTTTAGCAAAGTTTAACAATTTTAGAGTTGTGCCAAACTATTTAGTTAACGCGAACCAACTGCGTCATTCTGTGTGACATCACGTAGGGATAAA
Organism: Lepisma saccharinum; assembly: GCF_977018435.1. Classification (NCBI taxonomy): domain Eukaryota; kingdom Metazoa; phylum Arthropoda; class Insecta; order Zygentoma; family Lepismatidae; genus Lepisma; species Lepisma saccharinum. The sequence continues at coordinate 41,875,355 of NC_139255.1, read as the reverse complement.
ATAAGTTGTACTATCCCACAATAACTCCAAACTTATTTTTATAGTCCAATTATTTAATATTGCCCATTTTTTGAGTTTCCTTAAATTAATTATTATTAAAACTTAAAGTTTTAAATTGTGAAACGTTTTTCTCATGTCGTAGATTGTTGATTTCTTGGACTTGCCGCTACGGAAGATTAGAAAACTTAGTGTTGGACAAACACACACACACGTATGTTTGTAAATGTATTGAGGATCCTATATTAACTTTGGATGTTGATAGAAATACAGACCTTTGTAAATGATTGTTAATACATCTGCATGATGTGGGATAATAAAGTTTTCGCGTGTTAAAGGAAACCATGATTCCCTTGTCAACTTTTTTATGCAATAATCTGAAATATTTAATAAATGTTATATATCTTGAGACGGCGCAATACAATATCTCATAATTCTATCGATATCGTTAATAATTTTAAATATTATTTGAGTAAATAACTGTAAACAAACTTCGGTGATACTTCTAATGTGGTTGTTTTTCGAGAAGTAATTTTTTCCAGGCTTCCTGCTTCGTATTGAACGTAGATTACAGGCTACAGCAGCGCGACCTCCAATTCGCTAAAAGCCCCTTTTTTTTCTGTTGTATTTTCCACTTGAAAATCTCAATAGCAAATGCTGCTTAATTGGCAAATTTTGACAAATGAGCATTTTAATCTCTCGTCAGGCAGTGGGGAGGGGGATGGGATTGGCGTGGAAGAGGGCACGGTTCGCAGATGTGAACTTGTTCGATCCATAAACAGAAGAGGGAAGGAAAAAGTCATCCCTCTGTCCCCACTACCCACATCACTTCAGGGATAGAGCAATTTCACGAATGGAGGTAAACATATAACTTAGAGGATTAGGGAGGAGGAAGTGTGGGAGAGGGCAGAGGATGTGAGCGAAAGAAGGATATGAAAGTATGAACTTGGAGAAACAAGGGGTGTAAGATAGAGGGGAAAGAGAGAAGGAAAATAGATGAAAGAGTGAAAGTAAGAGATGGATAGATGAAGAAAGCGAGAACAGTGAAAAATGTGAGAGAGAGATGAAAGAAAGAGGAGAGGAGAGGAAAGAAAAGATGAACTTAGAGAGACAAGGGGGAGAGTGTAAGATAAAGGGAAAGAGAAGAAAGGCATAGAAGAAGAAAGCAAGTAGAGTAAAATGTGTGAGAGAGATATAAAGGGAAAAAGAGGAGAAGAAAGATAAGATGAACTTAGAGAGATGAGGGGGAAATGTAAGATAGAGAAAAAAGGGGAGACCGCAAATGAGAAGAGTGAAAAGTGAGTTAGAGAGAAGATAGGATAACAAAAAGTGAGAACGTGAAAGAAAGAAGAAAACAAGAAGAAATAGAAAGTCAGAGAGAGAGAGAAGAAAATGGCAAGAAATTGAGATAGAGTGTAAGATAAAAGGATAAGAAAAGAGTAAAAAGTGAGTGAATGTGTGTGAGAGAAAAAGAAAGATTAGAAGGAGAAACAGGGGAAGCGGTAGAAAGAGATAAAAGGAGAAGAATAAGAGAAAAGTGAACGAGAGAGAGATGAAAGTGATAAATTAGGATAAAGTGTAAGATAAAAGAGAGAGAGAATGATGAATTGACACTCGAAAGAGAATCCTCATGTCTAATCCGGGGCTTTCCTGAGATCGTGAGTCGAGCTTTGACAAAAGGGAGAGGCAGAAGATAATAAGAATGAGAGAGGGGGAGTTGAATAGAAGGAAGCAAACATGCATGGACAGGGAGTTACAGGGATGGAGTAGATAATAGGAGAGGGAGTTGAAGAAACACAGAGAGCGAGAGAGGTGGCAACTATATTCCGCTCCACTATATATATTGTGTCAACTTCGCTGTAGGCTTACCATATTTTTTTGGGTCCAACCAAGGACATATTCGCGATCAACTCGTTACTGCTGAATGTCAGGTTTCTTTTTACAAAAATAAATAAAATAAATTGAAATTACTTAAAAGCCTTAACAGTTTATTGGAACACTAAACTATTTTCAAATGTTTAATTGAATAATACATTTTCTGACACTTCATCGAAATGTAAAAGTTTAACTTGAATTCCATCCTCTATGCTGAAATATCTTACAAGAATTGGAACAAGTTTAACTTCACTTCTGTTTGAACTATCCATCGATACTGTAACATAATTAATGTTTTCTAAAGAACGCAACACATTATCGAAAATAAATGGCGAAATAACATTAACAATTATTGCCTCGGTTATGGTTCTAGCCATGGGTGTCCGGAAGGGGGGGCAAGGGGTCCGTGCCCCCTCCCCTAGAAAATGAAAGTCAACCAAAAATTATATATTTTTCACATATAATTTCATTTCAGCTGCAATAATGTGTGTTAATTATTGCATGAATATGATACATTCAAATTTAAGCAATGTTTTTTTTTGAGGGAACAATACTATTATTGGAGAAAATGTGCCTTGTTTGCCCCCCCTGAAGAAAAAATACCTTCCTTGCCCCTCCCTGGAAAAAAATCCTGCGGACGTCCATGGTTCTAGCAGATGAAACTTTTTATCCAGTTTAGAAGTGCAGTCTGATGTGGTGTTGAAACTGAGTTCTGTCTAGCAGTGTGGTATGAAAATGTATCTTCTTTAGCAGCACACTCCAGAGCACTCTTATTCCCATCTTTGGCCAAAAAAATCTCGTCTGTTCGCTGAAGCAGTAACATTAATAGCTTTCCTATGTTTAACGGTTTTCACGTGGTCTTCAATATCACCTCTTCCTTTATGTGCATGAGAAAATACTCCATTACAGAATGTACATTGCACACGTTCACTGTCACTGTCGTTACACAGTTTCAAGAATTTGTATTCCTGCTGCAGGTTAACGTTAAATACACACTTTCTTTGGCCCATTGCCAAATGCAAAACTCTTGTAAATAGTTGTAATTATCACAAACGTGTAGACGAGTTACTTCACACGCTTGCAAGACCACCAAAACGCTCACGGAAGTATGGAAACGGAAGCGCTCGGAACTCGATATCTCGAAGAAAGCAAATGTATAATCTATCCTTATAATTAGAGACCGGATGTTTAGGCACTAAAAACATCTAAAATAGGCAGGCAAATAAGCACTTATAATTTTCAAAATAGGCATTAAAATATAAATAGGCAATAAAAAAGGCAATTAAATTTAACTCAAAATTATGAAGTTAGACATACAAAAATAAATAGGTCTTTAAAAAATATAGAAACATACCTGTACATTCTATATAGTTGCTTAAAATAAACCAGGAGCTCATCATTAGAGACAGCAGTCCAATATTGTACTTAATAAATCACTGCAAACAGGAGTCACGTCAAGCAAAAATTTTCCATTATGTAGTGGCTACACACAATAGTCTGACAAAGAGATTGTTGGCTACTTCCAACCAATACGCAAATTATTTAAATATACACTTCATCACTGCACACAGGGTTATTTCAGTTAAAAAATTTACACTATATATTCCACACAGCAGTTCGAACTAAGAAACTGTTTAAATGCATTTCAAGTTTGTACTGTACGGTTTGGCAGTCTCTGAATAAGAAGCACTAATTGTGGTTGCACATCACAACAAGGTATTTCTTCAGGTGATCAACAGACAAGTTATGTCTGCGATCGGATAACACATCTTTTAGAATTGAAAAAGATCTTTCAACCTCCACAGATGTTACCGGAGCATACTTAAAGCACGCGAGAACATGTGGATCTAACTCATTTTGTATATTTTCACCTTTCAGAACTTGTTGTATTGCCCTTAATTTGTTCAAGTCCTTATTAGCTGCAATAACTCGCTAACTGTCAATTTTAAACTTCTTGGAAGCATCGGAAACTAATCATGGGAACAGAAAATTGTATGCACAGAGTTCAGTCATGTCCCAATTTTAAAGAAAATGCCTAAAATAGGCAATATCTGGCATTTATGAAATAATATAGGCAATATCGTATAAAATAGGCAAAACTAAATTGCCTTTAAATGAAGCTAATCCCTCCCCCCTGGCCTTCGCAACATTCGTTTTTATCATATCTCTAACAGGAAAGAATAGGCATTTTGCCTAACATCCGGTCTCTACTTATAATCTATCGATCCTTGCCGGTCATAAATTCTGGTCGTGAATATTCTATACCGGTAGCAATTTTCATGTTCAGATTCTCATAACTCTGGACATTTTGCAATCCCGGACATCACTAGAAACCCAGGATTGTCCGGGCTAATTCCTACTTCACTGCCACACAGTTGGGGATCATATTCATTCCTACATTAGAGTTGCCGTATTGCTTAGACAGGGTAAGGTAGTCTCCTTCTTACATTCAGTCAGGTTCATAGTTAGGATTCTTTTGTAATGACAACTTCCACATATAAATTATTACTTTTGAAATACTCTTAACTTTACTTCACTAAGATAACTTTCACTCATTCACTATTCACAATCAGGACAGGCAAAGTTTGTTGTAAGTTCACATTATTCTCAGATGGGCTAACTGGGACTGAACCTGCAGTTCAAAGTACGGTCGCACTAGAGAGGACCTAAGTGTCTGGTTAATACAATGGGAATAGCCTATTTGTGTCTCCAGGTTAACAATGGCTGGGGATGATGGATCAAGAAGAAAGCATCGGCGTGATGGTCGTTAAAGGCCACATCCCAATACAGAAAACCAATCAAAATTACCGCATACAGGATTTGAACCTACGACTTCCGAATAGGTGTACTAAAATAGCGAGTAGACGAAAAGGTCTAAATATGGTCTCCCCTTCTTATGTTGTCATTTTCGGAGGAAAAAAAATAATATATCAAGCACCTGCCTTTAAAATGCATATCTATGAAATATATACTTAAATGTAATAGCATGCTAAAGTATAGAAGGTCTCCTTTTTTTTAAAAGAAAAGCAATTTCCAAAAAATGGTAAAATGATGTATTTCAAAATTGTGGTCTAAATATGGGCGACTAGTAGCAATATCACAAAAAGCAATTCAAATTACAAAGAAACAGTCATTTATCGCTAAAACATTATAAAATTCATATTTATGAATAATCTGTTGTTTTGAAAATCACGCTGAATGGGAAAAATCGAAATTAAGAAAAACATCCAAATATTTGTTGAAAATGTGATCTCAGCATTAGACCTCATGTCATAGCCCATATATAGACCATCACGATATTTTTCTTCTTCAATTTATTTTCGCTCTCTGTGGTACATATTTCACAAACAAATCATGGCATTATAAAGCCCACATTTGTTTATGTACCGCTAATATCATAACCTATACAAAGCAGATGATAATTCAGAAAACGCTGAGTTAAAACATACCTGCAAGAAGTTTTCGGAGGTCGCAATTCTATAACAGCGTCCAAGGCCGAAACTAACCACCACTTTCTCTTGGCGCCTCAACCTTTGTCCTTGACAGATAACCAGTTCCAATAGCCTCTGCCAGGCTGCAGCACCCGGGAGCGCTGGTAACTCCAAAACCCATATTTAAACCTTCGCCCATATTTAGACCTTCTCCTCTAATTGTAACTCTCCTAAACTCGTTCCATGCCTATAAATTGATAATCGAAATTCTAACGATTTACGTTCTTCAAATATAGACAGGCGTCTAATATCGTTCAAGCAGAAAGCAACATATGCAATCAAGTTGTCCTCGTAAGAACCTAAGACCTGCAGCGCGTTTCGCTAACCACTTCGCAACAGAGGGCGGGAGAGATTGTTCGAGAACTACAGGTTTAGAGCATAAAATGGATTCACTCCATTCTCTTTTCCCAGCCAACACCACTTAAGAGGAACGCGTTAATATTTGACGGTTTTCCATTAAGGCGGAACGATACCGTACCGTGCCGGCGCATCGCGGTTAAATTATAGCCTGCGCACTTACTTTCCGGTTTCGCAAGCACGCCAATCCGTATGTTACATTTATATGCTGGAAACAAGGTCGCCTGTTGAGCTTTATCACAGTCGGGAAGGAGGGGGGGACAGGAAGGGAAGCGGTGCAAGATAAAGGGCGCGTGGAGAGTCCTTGGGTATTGTTGCGTTTGCATCTTTCAACAATTAAGATACGGCATGCTTAATGTAATGCGGTAAGGTTGCCGGGATATGGGGTTGAAACCTGCGCTACTATGGCAAATTAAATGTGTCCGTAGCCGCTGGCATACGCAGAGTGGGACTGAAGGAGCTATAGTCCCCCTCCGAAACTTTGAGGAAATCAATATTTTAAAATCAAAGCTGTGAAGATCTCGGGGGCTCCAAGATTGCTATTTTTGAAATTCGAAAGTTCTAAATATTCGAAATATCTTACTGTATAAGCCCCCCTAGAAAGCAGCTATGTACTATCCACCTTTACAATTCCAGCCCCCCCCCCCGAAAAAATCCTCTGTACGCCAGTGTATGTAGCGGTATGATATTATAAATATATTTTTATTATTATTTATTAGTTCAACACAGGATACATCTCTCAATTACCTTGAACATAATATACTATGCATGCCAGAAAAGAAAATACCAAATAAGCACGTATACCATAATATTTACATTAGGTTATGCACTTAATGAGTTTTTTTCCTTCAGTGCACTACATGAGTCGACACAAATATGCACTTCGACTCTTGATATCTCTATTTCTCTGTAAGACATCAAGGTTAACAACTCTTCCCGGTAACATTTTGCTCTTTAAGATCTCGTTTCTACACTACGAGCCCTCGAACAGCTGCATTTTCTATCCTGTATGCAGCCATGCACTACAGTGTCACGGTTGCCAGTGTCATCATTTTTTTCTGTCGGAATATGTATGAAATTTTGAGTACATTATCAAGCCAACAGGACAGCAGCAGAATAATGTTGCGTGGTTTGACTCCTCCTAAAATCCTGCATTTATTTTACATCCTATTTTCTCTTTTTGTATCAAAGATGGGCTCTGTAAGTTTGAACAAAACTTTGTAGTGTGGATCCAGGTATTCACACGACAAAGGGAGACTCTTTCGTTTATTGTTTATGCAGTTTGTCCGTTGCGTGGTAAAATTTATATCGTTTTCCTACAGGAAATATAACTGTCCGTGGCAACCGTGAATCAGTAGTACAGGGTGACCCAAAAAAGGTAACCGAACACATAATACAACGGTTCTACATTTCGGTTACCTTTTTTGGGCCACCCTGTACATAGGTGGATAGAAAATGTAATTCTTCGAGGATTCTTAGAGTTGAAACAAGACTTATGCTAGCAGAATATTTCTAAGTAAAGTTGTTGTTCTTGACGTTCTCTACATACTGAAATGCGACACCCTGTATGTAAAAACTACAATGGATAAACCTTCGTGCAGGAGGGAATTTTTTCTTATTGTTAAATTTAAATGTTTATACAAAATAAAGTTTTTAACGTAGACAAGGGTAATTTTAGGAAAGAGTGAATTATTGGCAGGCACGTAGCTCTGGGGGCTGTTGAAGGACGCCTTCCTCTCCCGCGGCCGAAATCCTACAAATGTTTCGTTGGAAATAGTGTATGGTGGTGATTATTTTTACTTTCTTACCAGGATTAAACAACTTGTATAATAAGTTTTAATAACTGAGAAATTCATCTTTAGGGCTTCTACCCGCCTTCTATTTCGCCTTTAGATGACGGCTGCTGATAAGGGTGAGCCCACCCCACCCCAAAATAAAATTCTGGCTACGGGCCTGATTGAGGGAATATAATTTGGGAAGGAAAATATCAATTCGTCGTACGAGTAAAAGGATGTCTCGTGCCGAAAAGGGATTCGTCTTGGAGGGAAATTGAATTTTTCATAAAGCAAGTCTGATTTCCATGCAATGCCAGAAACTTGATTTTTGGCTAGAAAGGGAATTATCGAAAGCAGAGTGGGGATTTTGTGAAGAGGGAATTTTGTTTGTAAAGATGAGATTTTCGAAACAGGAATTGAATTTTCGTAGCTTACCGTGAGACAATTTTCGACTGTTCCAATGTCATCAAGGGCTAGGATTTTGATGCAAATGCATCTTTTTTTGGTAAGGCAGAAATAAACGTTGCATAAGTAGATAGGAACATGTTTTACACGTAAGTGAATAAATTGGGATGCCTTTTTGGAGTAAACGTCATTTTTTAAACTTTTTAAAACGTTTAAGTCATTTTTCGGCCTTTTAAAAGTCATGCATTTTTCTACATTTTGGTGAAAGAAGGGGCATTTTACATGCAAATGCAACCCTTTGAAGGAGAGAGGTTCCCGACTTTCGTCTCATTACCTTCAGCGCAGTTCTGAACACCTGTGTTTGAAGAAACAAAGATATTCTGTGCAGTATTGTTGACACAAGCTGTTGTGTAACAATTCAGCTCAAACAATGTGATTTCCCCCTCTATCAGTAAATATATTGTCGCCAAATGGATTATTGTTAAAAAAAAACAAGGGGTACAAAGTTTTGTGCTCTGTATCGGACATTTTGTCATGGAAACAATTTGCACTCCATGGAATTGAAAGTGACTTAACAGCAAGTGGTATTGTTCATTTCAAGTCAAGTTCATTGGAAGTCGAGAGAAGTTTTTCCATGTACAAGGCTCTCTTGTCGGACAACCGATAATCATTCATTTTTGAAAATTTGCATATGATTTTCGTTGTGTACTGCAACTCGGTACTTAAAGTGTAAAATATGACAAAAAGTGAACTTTCTTACTTGTATTACCATACGCAATGAACATGTGATAGATACTGTAACGTTAATTTGTAATTTGAATTTCTCTTGTTCTACAAATCTTTCAGAATATTTAGGTCATTTTTCTAAGTTTACAGGGCATTTTCTTGCATGTACAAGGGTTGGATAAAAAGTAATGGCAACACTGGTATAATTGCTACTTGACTGTATTGGCAGAGGAGCACGTGTTACATTCATTCAATGTAATCGCCCCCCCATCTCTACGACCTTCTGCCACACGTATGGAAGGCGTCGTACACCGTCAGCGCGTCCATCTCTGTCGATGTCCCGCAGTGACCGCCCTATAGCACGTATGATGGCTTCGCGCGTGTCGTAGTGCTTCCCGCCCAGTGGTCCCTTCATTTTGGCAAAAAGGTCGTAATCACACGGTCTCATACCGGTGAATAAGGCGGATGTTCCAGTACCTCCCACTACCAGTTATGCAGGAGCGCCGTCACAGTGTTCGCAGTGTGACACTTTGCATTGTCAAGCAGGATGATGGGACACCGTGCCAGAACGTGCCGTCGCTTCCTTCTTAATGCGAGACGAAGGTGGTGTTGCAAGAAGGTGCAGAAGTAGGCTGCGTTGACCGTCTGCCTGAGAGACGTTGTTCTTCTTGCCTAAACATATTGTTAGGGCGCTTGCACTCTCGTCCTCTGCTTCAGAGCACTGCTGTTTTTGACTGAATAACATACAATCGCACCCCACTCACTATACTTCCTCGTCTGACATTCCATTATCAACCACGAAACGGTTGTGGCGCTGTGACTCGCCCCTTTCACGGGACAGCAGTGTTGCCATTACTTTTTATCCAACCCTTGTATTAGGTCATAAATGCGTTTATAAAGGTCATTTGTTGGCAATTTTAAGGTCATCAAAATCCTTGCCCTAGTCATCACGGAACGCACATGGATAATTTGAATTTTTGAATCCAGCGAATGAGGAAAAAAATAATGTGACTCACACAACCTAACCTTCACCTAGGGGAAATTTCATTCTGACAAATTTACATTCGTTTTTAAATTATTTTCTTAGCACCTTCAAATATGTAACTCATGTAATTTTATTTTCCTTGATGAAATCAATTTAATTGCAAAATATTCGGTGACGGGCGTGATACTTCTGAGACATGACTTTCTGACCTTCTCCAGTCTTTCAGAAAACTCTGCGATATATATGGATTGTAGACGGTAGGCCAAGAGTGACTTATGCAAGACCCTTGCTCAGCATAATATGCGTGTGCTCCAACTTGGCAGGAGCATTGCGTCAACTCGGAGGTCATGCACCTCCGAGTATAAAAGAGCGAGACGCAACGTCTCAGCCCTTCTCATTTCTCATCGCTACCATCGGCTGTTAATAGTAAAGTGTGTTATTGGACTGTATCGACCTGAAGTCGACACGACGGAGCAAGGGTCTTGCATACGTACGTTACTCTTGCCCTACCGTAGGGTGACCAGATATTTGTTGACCAAAAAGAGTATAGTCTATAGGTTGAAGGTGCGCATGCATTTTGCTCTTTCACGGGGTCCGCAAAAATCCCGCGCGACTTCTTGACAGTCTAATTATCCTGAAAATTATGCAAAATAAAACTTACTTTTTATTTTACACTAATTTTGCACAAAAAACTATGTATATTTTGTGACTACATAACATCTATTTTAATATTCTGATGCAATTCTTGAATATTCTGAAGCAAATTTCTTGGTATGTTGATGCATATAATTGGAGGAGAATATTTACACACCAATATTGATCAATATTTTGAACAAATTTTAATTATTGCAATTTTGAAGTATCGGTATTGGTATCGGTGGGAATCGGTAAGAGTATCGGTTCAAAGTGATATCGGCTCAGCCCTAATCATTATCATTAAATTCCAATGAATTTGAAATATGTTTTGCTTGTTGATGGAATATGAAAATGACACTTGAAATTGTTCATAGGAAATTCTTGAGTTAAGGAGTAAATACTTCAGTTTGTTGACATCTTTACGTTTTCCGTTCTGTGGATTTTAAGGCATTTTTACGCGTAAAATAATGAATGAAATTAAATAGCAAGGAAAAGAGTATATTTGGGGATTTTTGCAAATTGAAAAGAGTATAGAGTATATGAACTTCTAAAAGAGTATGATACTCTTAAAAAGAGTATGTCTGGTCACCCTACCTACCGTCTACAATCCCTTCCTGTAATTAAATGTGTGGAATGAGACAAAGGTATTTTAATTGAAGATCTACCAATCTCCCCGTGTCGTCTCTATCACCACGAGATAATAGGTGTGAGCGAAGCTGGAGGTTAGAAGCGAACACGTTCTCTACGACTCTAGCCAGTGACTATATCTCGGGGGTATGAGAGACTAAAGGGTTTATTGAAACAATTTCATTATATTTTCACCAAGGGAACTTTACTCGACATTTAGATGCTCTAAGTTTCTAAAAATATTACTACATACTTTATTTATAAACATTTTTTGCCTGTGACGGGTGTGAGATCATGCATTCAAACCAAGGTTTGTAACAGATACGAAGTAGGATTCTTCAGAGCTTGAGATATAAAAACAATAAATAAGACAATTTGAATTCATTTAGTTTTCTTATGGTATAATACTGTATCATAATGAAACTAAATTAAGTGGATACACCATGAAATAAAATTTCTACTCTTAAAAGGAATACGTTTGAAACAATGTTATTTAAAAGCCATGAAACTAATGTTTGTATTAATATTTCCAAATTCTGTATAGTTTTCCCTTTAATTTCACGTACAATAAGTGATATTTTCAATAAAAGTGAATTAACCTTGTTTGCTCACATGGAATTGCTCCTAGTCGTGATCTTAAGCTACTATGGACGGCCGGAAGAAGATATGGAGAAAGGAAAGAAGAACTCTGGATAAATAAGATATGAATAAATTAACATAATTTTCTTTTGGACAAGATAAACACGAGTCAGGGAAGAAACGGAAAGAAGTCGGCGAAAGCGAATTATAAGAAAAATGAAAGCCATTTCCCCTTCCCATAATTTTTCTCTTTTCCCGTTTATATAAAGCAAGAAACCGCTCTCCTCTAACTTGGAATCCGTTCGAAGCAATCTCAAAAAGATTAAAGAAAGAAAAAAATGGAAATTTCTCCTGGGAACGGGTTCGGGAATTAATTTCGACCTGGGAGATTTAATAGCGAATTTGTCATTTCAGCTCTATCTGGCAAGGTAGCGTGTTTTATTTGCTCTCAAGGTATTTCCCCACTTCACAAGTTCAAATTCTATGCATTGCACTATGCTTGTAATATACTTCATCTTTGACTCAATGTAATGACGTCTTCGGCTTGTTCTTAAGTCCACTTTATGCACATTAAGGCTAAGCGGGACTGGACCTACAGTTACGAACCCGGGACCCCTTGATTACAAGGCGACGACGCTACCACTGTGCCATCGCGGAGGCCATCAGCTTTGTGAAAGTAGACATCTATTGTTAATGCAATTGCATGTCTTTTCATACACTGTATACCACAGAACAAATCCATGAAAAATGGAAATATTGGATAAATATTTTTCTAAATTAACCAATTTGTTTTATTTTGACATCTTCAAAATATATCACTTGGTATGGAACCAACTAGTTTATTGTCACGCTTTTATTTTTAGTATTTTTTTTTGTACTGAACTTTAATTTGTATATCATTCGTAACACCCGTGGCGGAGTGGTTAGCACAGTGCATAATGACGTCAGAGGTCCCGGGTTCGAATCCCTAACATGGGTGTTCTTTGTTAGTGTCCCTTCATCAATTTCATCGCATCATCACTCGTCCTCATCCTCGCAATTAGCCAAAAATGGCGGAAAGCGACGCAAAATAAAAGAAATACGTAAAAATTTGAAACAGGTTTCTTGTTTTTAAATACGGAATTTAAGGATATTTTCTAAAGTAAAAACGTTGAGGATTTACTTTGTTGCTTACACAATATACATTTCAATGCATAAGGTTCATACAGGAACAATAGTTTTTTATATATATTTCAAACTTTCCACCTGCAAAGACAGTCTACAAATTGGGTAGCACCCGTGATAGCATATTTTCTTCAATTTCTCGAACAAGATTTTATTTTAGTTCATGTGAGTTTGGCTCTAGGAAGTCATTGATGTACCTCTTCCGTTTCTGTTACGATTGGGAAAGAAAAGTAACTTTACAGTTTAAAAATAGATGGAAAAGTGACACCCGTGACAACCGGATTGGCTGAACAGTTATTAACCCATCTTTATTTTGTATCTTGCCTGAGTTTCCTAAAAAACCTACTAGTACTAGATGCAGTACCTCACGTCGAAGAACAAGGGGACTATGGTTCCAACACTGATGTTTGTATTGAAACTAAGCCAACAGAGGACGTCCGAAAGTCTCATGACTATGATGACGACGACGCATGTTGCTTCATATTGGTCTATGTCGGCCTATTTGCCATCTAGTAATACACTTCTCCCGCCATTGCCGACACTTGCGGATCCCATATTTATAACAGGTTTCGTCCTGAATCTGAAACCATGCTTCCACTGCATCTATCAATCCTCCGGTCGTTATGGAAACGCTTGCCACATAGTCCTTTTAAAGAGGAAGATGCCAGAAGATGCTCATTCAGGTGAATATAACAGGGGAGGCAAAATATATTTGAATGTTCTGGTAGCAGCGGTTGCGATGGCGGTGTGGGAGAGTGAAGTAACAACACCCTTTAGTCAGCATTCCACGCTTTTTGTCATAGATGGTGTATTTTATTATACTCTGCGTTTATTTTAACACCCTTCTGCAAGTAACCACAAAAAAAAATCATTTGATTCACAAAAAAAGCTTAGGTGCAGCACTTTTCTCTGAGGGAGGAGGGGGGGGCACTTTATCGATTCTAACTTGCTTTCAGGGATATAATTGTATACCCAAGACTCGTGTATCGTGACTATACACTGTCCAAGCTAACTGTGGAGCAAGGACGTGGATAGCGTCAGAGAAGGGGAGGAAATCTATTGGCCAGAGCGAAGCAGTCACTTTCCTTCACTCCACGCAATCCCGTTCCTCTCACGTGTTCATTGGTGGAGCCGTCTCGCGTTACTACTTGCGCAGAGACTTGTTTCCGTTTGCCTGGGACAGTTAGCTGGGACAGAGTATAGTGTGGGAAAATACTACCTTCAGGATTATGCTCATGCCTCAGAGAAAAATAAACTTGATCACAGATTGGTACTTACTTAACCAGAGGCGTCTCCTGAACGCATGCGGTGCATGCTGCGCATGCGTCAATTGTGGAAAAAAGGACAGCTTGCTCTGCGACGACATTCATGAGCATTTCTACATTCTAATTTCTTCATATAGGAGAAGTATTTATTTTACACGAGAGCGCTGAACTAAGCTTATATTACATTTCTTGGATCTGAAGTGATGCATGCGTCAATTGTGGGAAAAGAAGTATTACTTCCTTTCACTTCAGATCCAAGAAATGTAATATAAGCTTAGTTCAGCGCTCTCGTGTAAAATAAATACTTCTCCTATATAAAGAAATGCTCATTAATATCGTCGCAGAGCAAGCTATCCTTTTTCCCACAATTGACGCATGCGTTCAGGAGACACCTTGGTACTAAACTTTCCCCATTACAGCACTTTTGTCAACATACCTTATCCTTGTAATCAAGGGACCCCAGTGGAGGAGTGGTTTCGATGCTACTTTAAACTGTAGGTCTAGTCCCGATTAGCCTTTCTGTGCATATAGTGAACTCAACTCAAAAACTCAGTATATCAAACCGAAATAAAAATACATTAAGGCTATAATTGTGATTGTTGGAATATAAAGTGTAAGGTTCATATCTAATAGACCCAATGAACAAATGAAATGGCCAATATGGTGGAAGAATAAATTTTGAATTCCCTTTCTAGCTTAAAAATTATTGATATGATAAGAGAAAACCTAAAATCTTAACACTGGATATCAGATAATCTGCATCAGAACCTACATAGAGCAATGTTTCTGGCATTCATTGATATCTTGTGTTATAAAAGTATTGTATTTAAAATCAGTGTTGCCACCTACGACCGCAATATTCATAATCTTTATTATATTTTATTTATTTATTTATAATCAACACTATTCGTGTCAAATCAGATTCGGGCTTATTAAACAGATCTTATTTGTGATTATATTCAAGTATTTTAGAAATTTTGTGTAACACTTCGTTAACAGAAAGCATCGAGGTTGGGAATAGGAGAACATGGACTTGCTTTACTTCGCATACTTTACGAGGTTACTGATATCTTCCTGGCACTGTTGGAAAACTACTCTCAGTTTTTCCTATTATAAATTCTCGTTGTCCTGGTCATCCAGAACAACCTACAAGAAAGGGGACTATCGTAATCTATTTCAACATCTACACCTAATTTTACGTGGCCTCCCCGATGGCGCAGTGGTAGCGTCGTCGCCTTGTAATCAAGGGGTCCCGGGTTCGATTCCCGGTGGAGGCACATAGTGGTTCGGATCCCACTTTAAACTGTAGGTCCAGTCCCTATTAGCCTTACTGTGCATAAAGTGGACTTAAAACAACAAATCAATTCAATTCAACACCTAATTTTACTTTAGAAGTAATTTGCAACACTGATTTCAATATGGCACCAAGTTGGCAACACTGAATTCATATCCGCGAGCTATTTCTTCTCGCCTCCTCTGTTCCAATGGAGGAAAGATTTTCTTAATAATTCCCAGATTCTCAGTTTTGTCCCGTACTTCAAATCTGCCTACGTGGCATCTTTGTCCTCCCGACCAGAAGCGCTTAGGAAGAGAATTTTCCTCGGTGGAGACATCTCGTTAGTCGGGATGCTGTGGACGAACTCATCACACACAGAGAGAGAGAGAGAGAGAAGAGCTCTATCTGAATGTTTTATGGGATGCCGCTGTCGGCGAGATCAAAGCGGAAGTGACGCCACGAATGGGCGCTTTTTCTCGTCTGCGGAGACCCAACGTCCTCATTTTTTACCATTTTTTTAAACAGAAAACTAATCTCCCTCACTTGGACCAGTTTTTCTCTCTTTCTCTGTGACTTTTATACACGGACAAGGTTGAGAGCAATATCGTGTCTCCGACTGCCATCCCTAATGGAAGCATGATCTGTTTTCCATCCACGGTAACTCGATTTTCATAATTGGGTTGAACTTTATAACTGATGCAGGAACATATCGGCTTGGATGTGTCCCGTTGGGCTCCGATATCGAACCGAACTATCTGAGGGGTACCGTGCTATTAGCGAACGTGCTCATATCGAACACGTTCTCTCTGCGAACACGATTACGGAAGGATTTGCAGGTGCGTGCTGTTAGCGAACACGCAAACTTGCCCTGTCTTGTTTGATCTTGAATCTGGTCAGCATGTAAGTGTTGCCAGTGATAAGCCAAGTTGCGTGGAGAAACACCTCAGTGGCTGTTGCCTCTTGACCTGACCTGACTCACCCCTGATCATTCTTCAATCGGGCTTCCTTGTCGCACAACAGTTTTGCTACCTTGTGTCCTGTCGTCAGACGAGGAATGCCTACAAGGTTAGGTTAGGCCTGTTAGGTTAGGTTCCATTAACATAAATACAATGAACAATTATTATTTAGGCTACGAGAACTAAACATAGCTAGACTAAACTAACAACGTAGGCATTTAGCCAAAAATTAAAAAGCTTTCTCCTGTGACGTCAGAACACAAGGTTGCTCAAGTGTTGTGCGATAAGTGAGACCCTTCTTCAATCGATTGTGAAACCAGCAAGATGAGTGGAATAGAATTAAGAATATACAGGGTGTTTCTAAAGGTCGTTTACAACGCTTGCGAGGCGATTCCTCACACGAAAACAAGCAAAAAGTATGAGTAACATTTTTACGACTGAGGCTTCGTTTCCGAGATAGGAGCCTCGCAAAAGGTGACAAAGTGAACGTCATACTTAACTGGGACGAATACTATCACAGATAGAGAGGCGGTTCCAAGGGAATCATAAAGGAATCGTATGTGCTCAGTCCGGAAGTAACTATGAAAAGTTCACTGCACGCATGCGCAATGGAGTCCTCAAAGGAATTGGGGATTTCCAGCAAGAACAATGCACGGAAAGGGTATGTAACGCAGCAAGAGGGACAGTGACAATGAGAAATGCATTAGAGACAACACATTCCGATCTCAAACATCAAAACATGAGCACGGAACACAAAATCCGAAAAGTTGAGCACGGTTGCATACCCCAGTTACACGCGAGGAATAAACGGATCATGTCATGTGGCATACGAGAGACACATTACTCCACCAGGAGGAGGGAAAGAAAAACACATTATCAGATGATTGCGACAACGTGTATTTTTACACGCGACAACTACGTAATATCCCCTCCCCCCCACACACACAACAAACAACAAATGCTACAATGTCTTACGCACAGACAGTGCGTGTCACTGTACACCAACTGAAGATGTCACTTTCACCACACAAAGGGGGTGGGGAGCAATACCAAGAGTGTTCTCACTAGAATTTGCCGAAGGCGATAATCACAGACGGTTTTCAAAATGTCTGCTGTTCACTTCTACGCAGAGATGAGAGCGACGAATCAAGGATTGTCGAGTACGAGCAAACAAACCAGGTGTATCTGCTACTGTCGCGGCGGCGTCGTTGGTGCGAGCAACGAGGTCCTCAGCTGATGTGACAGGTGCGCATTTCTCCCCAGAAGAAAAAATTAAGAGGGTTGAGATCTGGAGACCTCGGTGGCCAAGGCACTGGCTCATCCCTACCAATGAACCTATTGCGAAACACGTCATGCAGGAAATGTCGTACATTACGATCGAAATGAGCTGGTGCCCCATCGTGTTGGTACCACATTTCTTGCCGCAGTGCCAAAGGTACGGTCTCCAACAGTTCAGGCAAAACCTCACTAAGAAATGCATGATACGTGCGACTATTCAGGTGAACAGGGAGAATGTATGGTCCAATTAAATGATCATGTACTATCCCGCACCACACATTCACTGAAAACCTGTGCCGGTGATGGGCCACAAAAAGTGCAAGTGGGTTGTCAAAGTCCCAGACATGACTGTTTCTACTATTGAAGACATCCATCCTGGTGAAATGGCTTCATCTGTCCACAATACCTTTGCCCCGAAGTGAGGATTTGTGTCCAGCTGATGCAACAACCATTGGCAAAACTCCATACGAGGGCGAAAGTCACGAGGTAACAGTTCTTGTACTTTCTGCAGTTTAAAAGGGTGCATTCCTTCCTCTGACAACACTCACCAAACATTCACATGAGACATGTTTGTGCTCGAGCGAGCACGCACGTACTGGTGCCAGGATGTTCTGCGACCGCTGTTAACACATCTTCTGCAAACTGATGTGTGCGTACACTTCGGGGTCTTCCAACTTCTTGCCGCGGTGGTAACACTGACCCTGTTTCACGCAGTCGACTGTCCACTACCTGAAAGGTGTGAGACGGCAAACGTCTATGTGGAAAGCGTTCTCCATAAAGACGCCTTGCCTCACGGCTATTACCACGTGCCTCCCCATACATGAGATGTATGTCTGCTAGCTGCTGGGTCGTATACGCAGCCATCTGTGTGATAGGGAGCTGGAACTGCAAAGTATCGCTTTTGTTTAACACTGGCACACTGCACAAATTGGCCGTATCACCGTACGAACACCACAGACCAATTGTTGCGATACTTGACTTGCCCACTCCACCACGTCAACTTCTTCCAATACAACATTCTAGTACTCTTGAATGTGTATGACAACCTAGAGCGAACTGCTGATCATATCCCAGCACCTGCAACACGACTGGGACGACTGCCGGAGAGAACCAACCATTCGAGCTCCTGTCGCGGGTACAGCGTCATGAAGGTCAAACGTAGACTACGCGAGCCAGACTTGCCTGCGCGGCGCTTCCAAAACTTGTCTCTTTTACGTCACAGTGATCGCGTGCAAACACTCTTGGTATTGCTCCCCACCCCCTTTGTGTGGTGAAAGTGACATCTTCAGTTGGTGTACAGTGACACGCACTGTCTGTGCGTAAGACATTGTAGCATTTGTTGTTTGTTGTGTGTGTGGGGGGGAGGGGATATTACGTAGTTGTCGCGTGTAAAAATACACGTTGTCGCAATCATCTGATAATGTGTTTTTCTTTCCCTCCTCCTGGTGGAGTATTGTGTCTCTCGAATGCCACATGACATGATCCGTTTATTCCTCGCGTGTAACTGGGGTATGCAACAGTGCTCAACTTTTCGGATTTTGTGTTCCGTGCTCATGTTTTGATGTTTGAGGTCGGGATGTGTTGTCTTTAACGCATTTCTCATTGTCACGGTCCTTCTTGCTGCGTTACATACCCTTTCCATGCATTGTTCTTGCTGGAAATCCCCAATTTCTTTGAGGACTCCATTGCGCATGCGTGCAATGAACTTTTCATAGTTACTTCCGGACTGAGCACATACGATTCCTTGATGATTCCCTTGGAACTGCCTCTCTATCTGTGATAGTATTCGTCCCAGTTAGGTGTGACGTTCACTTTGTCACCTTTTGCGAGGCTCCTATTTCGGAAACGAAGCCTCAGTCGTAAAAATGTTACTCATACTTTTTGCTTGTTTTCGTGTGAGGAATCACCTCGCAAGCGTTGTAAACGACCTTTAGAAACACCCTGTATGGCTTACAAAAACTTTCATGTAGTTAACCTAAATTGTTGAGGATCCTTCATTTAGCTAATTTCAAACACAAAATGATTATAAGGTATCACTGTCAACACTTGCATGTTGGACCACTTTCAAGGACAAACAAGACAGGGCAAGTTTGTGTGTTCGATAACAGCACGCACCTGCAAACCTTTCCTTCCGGTGTTCGCTAAGAGCACGTGTTTGCTACGAGCACGTTCGCTACGAACACGGAATCGTCTGAGGTACCAGTCATGAACTGGTGTCGCTACCAGATGTGCTCTAGCCTACCGTAAAATAGTAATAGTTTGCGCAAATAACTTGTTTAGATTAATTTATAGTATAGCAGGAATCATACAGGGAGAGAGCAATCAGAGAGATAGAGAGAATGACAGAAATTGGATGGAAATTGATGAAAATACAACTAAAGCAAGAAAGATTAGAGAAAGCAGAGGAAGAAATATGAAACGAAAAAGAGATGGAAGCAGATGAAAGAGAGTGAGAGGAAGAAAGAAAGGGCTAAAAACAGAGAAGTAATGAGAGATAGGAATAGAAAGAGATAGGAAAGGAAAGATAGGGGCACAGATAAAGAGGAAGGGAAAGATAGGAACAAAAGGAGAAAGGAAGAAAGCAAAAATATAGAAACAGATAAAGAGGGAGAGAAAGGAGTATAGAAAGTGTAGATAGTAAAAGGAGAAAGAGAAGAAGAAAATAATAGAGAGGGAAAGATAAAAATTTAGAAACAGGGAAGAAAGAGATATACAAAAGTCCGTAGAGAGAGAAAAAGAAGGAATAACCAAAGGAGAAAGAAAGAGAACTAAAAATATAGAAATGGAGAAACAGAGGGACATGGAAATATATCACAGAAAGAAACGTAGAGAGAGAACTAGAAAGACGTATCAAAGAAGACAGAAAAACAGGATAAAGGAAATAATGAAAAAGGAAAGAAAGAAACATTGAGAGAGAAAATATTGAGAAGGGCATAGAGGGAGAATCTTGGGAGATATGACTACCGAAAGAAGAAGAGTCAATCTCAAAACATTTTGTCCGCCCTGAGGCTCACCAGAACGAGATTCTGCCCGAGTGGCGCTCATATTTTCACCTTCAATCTAGAATCTTCTCAGAATTTTGAAATACAGGGTGTCTATAAAAGAACTCCTGGGTTTTAAACAATGATAGCGCGCAAACGGTATTAGGTAACTCAGGTTAGTTAATTACTTTGAAATCAGTAGCTCATCAAGTTTTATTCACGCCGTTTGGAGTTTATTCCAACAAAGGTTGGCAACGCTGCGCAACGTTGACCTTGAAGTGGCCGAGCCGAGCCGCAGTCGGTGCAGTTCAGTGCAACGGCGACGCCACAACAGAAGGCGCAGTGTGTGGTATGGCTTGTAGAAACTGGATCTGCTATTACTGTACAGCGGAACTTTCGAGGCGAGTGTGGTGGTGTTTACCCTTCGGACAAAACAATGGCTTAAGGCGTTTAAAGAAACTGGAAGTGTGGATTGGAAGGAAAAGGCCTATTCCATGGCTTCCAGGAAGTCCGGACCTTACTCCCATAGACTTTTCCCTATGGGGACATGTGAAGAACATGGTTTATGCGGAGAAAATTTAAGATGTCAACCATCTAAGGCAAAGAATTGTCGCATCTGAGGCAACCATCACCCCAGATATGCTGGCCAGGACGTGGCAAGAAGTTGATTATCGTTTGGATGTGTGCCGTGCTACAAACGGGCACACATTGGAATTGTAAACAAAACTTGATAACATTGCCTTCAAAAATATGTATTTACTTTTTCCTGAGTTTCAGTTTTTAATAAAATATTTAGCTTCAAAACCCAGGAGTTCTTTTATAGATACCCTGTATAGCTTCCTGGCCTGGCTGGTCTGGCTCAATCTGTTCCGTCTCTGAAGTTGCTCGCTTTTCTGTATTAGCAGCTTGCGATCTGATCACACCATCTTGATCATCCAATCCTCGCCTAATGAAATAGAGCAACTGAAGATCTTCTGAATGTTAATGATCCTGGTTAATTATGAGCATGCAATATCAATTGAACGTTATCCATTGTCTTTCCCTATCAAAGCCCTTTGGGAAAGGTTAAATGTTCATTGATGGATCTGATTTATTCTACTTCGCTCTTCTGCCTCTTTTGGCTAATCGCAACGATGAAGATGAGTGATGATATGGCTTGAGGGACCTGCACAGGACAAACATAATACACTAAAAGGTAAGGAGACACTAAAACGTTCTTAGGGTCAATGTAAAGGGCTCAAAAGCTAAAATCATTTTAAAACACTTTCATCATCCCTCAACATGGAGTACACGGAGTTGGGAAGGATAAACGTTTGTCTGAGGTTTGATTTCCTATGAGTTGGCAACGTGATTTCCTATGAGTTGGCAACGTGATTTCCTATGAGTTGGCAACGTGATTTCCTATGAGTTGGCAACCTGATTTCCTATGAGTTGGCAACCTGATTTCCTATGAGTTGGCAACCTGATTTCCTATGAGTTGGCAACCTGATTTCCTATGAGTTGGCAACCTGATTTCCTATGAGTTGGCAACCTGATTTCCTATGAGTTGGCAACGTGATTTCCTATGAGTTGGCAACCTGATTTCCTATGAGTTGGCAACGTGATTTCCTATGAGTTGGCAACCTGATTTCTTAGGAGTTGGTAAATTTATTTCTATTCATAGCCTAGGACCACGTGACAGTGAGATAGCCCAGATATTGGATTCAGTATACGCCACTGCCAAGCAGCAATGACTTGATGGTGCGATGCCTGTTTTCCGTCACCACAAACCACTCGGGGTGCTAAAGAAGTTCCCTGAAACGGTTATGAGCTTTTCCAATCACGTGCTCAAAAAGACCAGATCTGGATCTAAATACGCTGTGTTGGCAACACTGATTTTGACATCTCGGCCCGATGTGACGAGCAGCGCTCCCTGTCGTTCGTGCTCCAAAGCAGAGTTCGGATCATGCCATCTACCGACTGGGAATTGTACTTCTGCACCAAATTCCAGCCCCGCCCCATCTTCCCCCATCTTCCCCCTTCTTCCAGGGGAGCCGGATGCGAGCAAAGTTCCTCTAGCACCGTTGTGAACTTCCCGACTTCCAATTTGCTGATTAAAACTTGATCAATTAGCACAAAAAATGTCCGTGTTTGCTCTTTCCGTGCTCGTTTAATCTCTTCTATCTTGATTTCAACAATCCTTCGTCCCTCCTCCCCTTAAATCTCTTTTTTTGTTCTATTACATCAACGTTAGCTCACCCTTTTCTAGCCTTTCCTTTCTGTTCTGTCAACGCGACGAGAGAAATAGAAGACTGAGACCTTTCTTATTCTCCATTGTCGTTGAATTGAGGCTATTTCAGTGTTGCCAGGCATCTCAAAAGTTTGACCGTGAAAGCAAACTTATGCGATGGGGCTGGTCAGGAAACGTTAATTGTAGATGGCAGCACGATAGTTGTGTACGGCAACTGTTCTTCCATTTAAATACATGGTGACTTAGATGCTGGACGTGCTGTTGCCGTATTGCATTGCAAGTTTATTTGATTTTAACATGAGAAATTATGTCGGAACACGATATGTGAATCCAGAATCTTCTCCTGAACGCATGCGTCAATTGTGGAAAAAGGACAGCTTGCTCTGCGACGACATTCATGAGCATTTCTACATTCTAATTTCTTCATATAGGAGAAGTATTTATTTTACACGAGAGCGCTCAAGTACGATTATATGACATTTCTTGGATCTGAAGTGTAAGAAAGTAATAATTATTTTCCCACAATTGGCACATGCGTCACTTCAGATCCAAGAAATGTAATATAAGCTTAGTTCAGTGCTCTCGTGTAAAATAAATACTTCTCCTATATGAAGAAATTAGAATGTAGAAATGCTCATTAATTTTCATCGCAGAGCAAGCTGTCCTTTTTTCCACAATTGACACATGCGGAGCATGCACCGCATGTGTTCAGGAGACGCATCTGTATGAATCAGTGCCGTAAAAACCGCTTTAAAAAAGAAAAAAATGATCGTCAACGACAGGAAAGATGCTGAAACTCAAAAATCGTTACAATTTGCATAGTGTTGTTTACGTCACATGCAATTTTCACAATTTAAGTGCTTTATTGTTGTGCATTAGTTTTGTTCCTGCACCCGCCGTTGAATTACACATACTGGTGCTCCAATGTAGAAGCTTAATAACCAACAAATGCTATAAGGACACAATTACGACCGAAAAGGTTAAGCAGTTAGCAGCTCCATTATTGGTGGCCCGGTTTTAATGTTTTAAGTCTTAAATGTGTTACACTTTGTAGTTGAGCAGATATGTCAAATGTGGGCGATTACATTGTTAGGATCGATATACGAGAATTTCATGTTACATATTTTGAGATACATTACATATTTTCCGTTTATAGTATGTGATTTTTACATAAAATATGTCATTCTCTAGTTTTCATTTAGTAATACAGATGTATTTTTAGAATAAATGCCCTAAAGGTAATTTTAAAATATAATTTCTAAAAATAATTAGTAATTTGTATCTGATTGTGGCAGACCCGTCATTTATTTACACTTTAATCTTGTTTTAAATTATAAAAATAACACCGCCAAAATCAAGACTTCCTGTACATTTTGTTCTTCAATATTGCCAAATTTCAAAAACAATCCCAGATGATTTCTGAAAATAGGGTATTATTAGTTGAAATAACTTCTTAATTTAAGAAAAAAAATTAGAAATTACTTAGAAATTTAGGTGAAAATCTGTCTCAACCAGAATTCGAACCCAATTCTCTGGCATACTGTGCAATTTCTCTGAAAACTTAAAAAGGACTATTTTCATGTCTTACTTTACCTTTTTTTTTATCTGTTCTTCCCCATTTACTCTTTCAGTTATTATTATTTTTGTTACATATACGTATATGCACACTTTTCGAATGTTTGGGCTAGATAAAAATCCA
The DNA here is from genome assembly GCF_977018435.1 of Lepisma saccharinum. NCBI lineage: Eukaryota > Metazoa > Arthropoda > Insecta > Zygentoma > Lepismatidae > Lepisma > Lepisma saccharinum. The sequence goes on along the minus strand of NC_139255.1, from coordinate 41,851,053 downwards.
GTTCCTTGTATCGTCAATACTGTAGACGAAAGTAAAATACTATTTCTGTCTTTCGATTAAGCCTAAAATGTAATATAATCTCAAAGTGAAGACTTGTACTCTGATGAATAAATTATTAAATATACTTTTCTAAAAAATAAAAAATATGGCAAACTTTTTACTTCGGTAGTTTTCTAATACAATGAATGATTTATGGAATTAAAGTATAGAACGATTTATCTTTGTAATCGTGAATATAAGATTCCTGATTGTTTAATTTAAGGAAATAGAAAAGTTATTCTCCCGTTCCGGATTAACAAAATTAAAAAGTATACTATTATTATACATACTGTGTCGTCATCTGTTGGCTCTGAAAGAAATAATTACATATCGTTCTCGCGTTGTAATGAACACGTACGAAATTCTTACTGCTTTCAGAAGATTGGCTTATCATTCCAAAGAGGTGCTGAGAGATACTGCTGAGGTTTCAAAATTTTATTCATGTGCGATGGAACCAGTAAAATTCAATTTCATTTTTCTCGGTGAATGAGTGTTAAACTCTCGGTCTCGTTCGAGACTTTGGTATGATATTTTGAATACTTACCTAATCAAATTTACTTTGCTCTGTTGCTTCTTCACACACACCTGGTTATTTATTGAAACGTAGAATATTTTGTTTGCATTTAGTAGTTAAAAGTCAATCCATTAGTGGCAGTTGTGAGGCGTGGTTACTTATTTATTCAGGATAAAATTCAGTTTCGTAGTGTCGAAACGAGACGTCCAACAGAAAAACGTTATTAAGAAGTGTTGCTAGCCTTAATTACCTCTGTACCCTATTAGTCTGACAAGGGAGGTTATCTAAGTGTCCCCCTCCGATTTCCATGAACTTGGCAGGTGTATAGAGGGGCCCAAAGGAAGAAATACGTGGTTTTTTGTTTCGGATAAAAAAAAGTTTTATGGGGCAAACCACTCCTCAAATGTTAAGATGAGGACAAATTGAAGTGGGGATCTGACCCCTGTGTCCCCTCCGATTTCAATGAAACTTGGCAGGTGTATAGAGGTGTCCAAGGGAAGAAATACGTGTGTTTGTGTTTCAGCTAAAAAACTGTTTTAGGGGAGGAAAACCCCCTTCAAATGTCAAGATGAGGATAAATTGAAGTGGGGGATCTGACCCCAAAACCACGTAAATATGGCATAGGAATAACACGCAGATATAATTGGAACACACACAGCACAGAACTGTAGGATTGTCAGTACCAAACGCAAGTGCTATCGTGAAGGACGATGTTGGTTGAAGTTCTGTGTTAATAGTACTACTGGCAGATACACAAATGAGACACTTGAAATATGAAGTGCATATCACTGGCAAACACAGCTCTGTGCTGTGTGTGTTGCAAGTATATTTGCGTGTTCTTCCTATGCTATATTTACGTGGTTTCGGGGTCAGATCCCCACTTCAATTTGTCCTCATCTTGACATTTGAGAGGGGGTTTTGCCCCCTAAAACCGTTTTTTAGCCGAAACAAAGAAACACGTATTTCTTCCTTTGGGCCCCTCTATACACCTGCCAAGTTTCATGAAAATCGAATGGGGACACTTAGATAACCTCCCTTGTGAGTGTTCTTTCTTTTTTAAAAAAATCTACTTTATGCACAAGCAGGCTAATTTGGACTGGACCCACAGTTTAAAGTGGAGTACGAGCCACTTGTACCTCCACCGGATATCGACTCCAAGACCCCTTGATCACAAGGCGACGACGTTACCACTACGCCATCAGGAAAGCCTATACGTTGTTATAGTTTGTGTTTGTGCTGTGGCACGCTGTGTATGTTGTTTACACGATGTATTTCGAGACGAGAGCGAGATGGGTATTATAAATCAAGAAGAGATCGCCAACGAGACAGATATTTATAGCTCGAAATGATGCCGAGAACGAGAGAGGTATGTACAGTCACCAGCAATAGAAATCGGGCACCTATATCCTGAAATACTTGCTTCTCTGCAAGGAGTTGTGTTGTGTGTTTGTCTAACTCCAAGGCGATAAGTGGATTTTAATAGCAAATTTCTAATTAGTGCAGTCAAAACAAGGAAAATAAAGGAACTAATTCATAAGAAGCTGAAATTTGGTATGTACCGTCTTCATAGTATTAATAACAACATACCAAAAGTCCCCGGCGATCACCCGTACGCTAAGGCCGCCATACTTAAAAATGGCGGACAATGAAAGTTTTCACAAAATAAGATAACTATAATTCATAGCAGGTTGAAATTTGGTATATAACATCTTAGTTCTTTATTTAGTGAAAACTTGAATTTATCCGCCATTTTTCAATATGGCGGACTTAGTGGCAGGGTGATCGCCGGGGACTTTTCATATGTTATTATTAATGTTATAAGGTAGCTATGCAACAAATTTCAGCTTCTTATGAATTATAGTTCCCTTATTTCGTGAAAACTTTGATCCTGCGCCATTTTTCAATATGGCGGCCTTAGTGTACGGGTGATCGCCGGGGAATTTTGATATGTTGTTATTAATGTTACTAAGATGTTATATACCAAATTTCAGCCTGTTTTGAATTACAGTTCCCTTATTTCGTGAAAACTATCATTGTCCGCCATTTTTCAATATGGCGGACTTAGCGTAGGGGTGATCACTGGGGACTTTTGGTATGTTGTTATTAATACTATGAAGACGGTACATACAAACGACGTGGTCAGAGATTTGGGCCTATCCAAAGAGTCAAGAGAGCTCCTTGGCTCCAGATTGAAGCAAAAGAACTTGTTGGCCCCCGGAACTTTATTCTACTGGTGCTGTCGGCGAAGAACAGGGTGAAAGGTTTCATCAAGACATCAAAGAGATGGAACGACGGTATCAGGGCAGCTGGAGCATCACCATGATGGCGGACTACTGCTGGACGCTTCACAGGGACCTGTCGCAGATGACTTACAAAAGGAAAACCTCTTGAATAAGCTTTGAAGGGATGAAAAAACGGTATTACAAGGACTTGTAGCAACTCGTTAAGTGACTGAAACTCAAACTTTACAGGTATAACGCTGGATACTTTATTTTTTATATCAATTAAATATGGTCCAAATACACGTTTTTACCAATTTTCTTAATTTTTAACTTCATTTTGTGATGGAGAAAAACGGGGTTATATTCCGATTCAGCGCACCTAAAAACATTGAAATCAGTTATTGCGGTTAATACAATTTTCAAAAAGTCTCAAGGGCCTCCCCCATGGCGCTGTGATAGCGTCATTGCCTTGTAATCAAGGGGTCCCGGGTTCGATACCCGGTGGAGGCACAAGTGGTTCGGATCCCACTTTAAACTGTAGGTCCAGTACCGATTAGCCTTACTGTGCATAAAGTGGACTTAAAACAACAAATCAAACCAAACCACCAACTCAAAAAGTATCAAAACGCAGACCTGTGACCCTTGATATTCAAATTGTTTTGGAGCCAGGAATAAAAATTTACTCTTGTTGCTAGGGTCTTATAAATTCTAAAATACGACCCACCATGTTGAAGAAAATTAGAGACAATTTGGCCATTTTTTCACTTCTTTGAAGTTATTTTATGAGTTTCATTCAAAGTGGATTAAAGAAATGTAGCAACAGGCACCTGAAGCCCTTTCGCCTGCAAGTACAAGCGGAAGAAAACGGCCATCACTGCCGTTCTAAACAATAAATGAATGACGGGGTTGCCATGGTTACACCCACTTCATGATGTTAGCCATTTGTCTCTGAAAAGAAAACCAACAGTAAAGTAGCGTCATGCATAAATTTGGTGTGGGTGCGGATAGCTCCGAGCTGGACATCGGATGGGAGGAATGGGGTATTTCAATCATAATGTATTGATCTGGCTCTGCAAAATACATGGTACAGGAAGCTGGATCATATATCTTGTAGGATTCGGCAGGGGCGTTGCCACCGGGTGGGTATGGTGGGTTCTAGCCCAACGTGAAATATTCTGTGACCACCCAAATGGGAATTATTCAGAATCATTCGTAGGATAGAACAAGTGCAAAAAAAGTTTTTGAGATATCTATATTACAAGAGGTACAACATGTCTTTTTATTGAAGGTATTCTCATTTATGACACTCAGCAACAGAAGAGAATTAGGACAACAGATATTTCTTCATAAAATTATAACTGGGTTGTTGGATAATACAGAATTTCTTCACCAAATATGTTTCAATGTTAGCACATGTAATTTAAGAATAATAAATTTATTGATATATAATATCCCTAAAACTGAAAAGTATAAACAATCACCGCTAATTAGAATGAGTAGTATGTATAATAGAATAACATCCACAAATCCAAATATTGACTTTAATCTTAACATTTTGGAATATAAAAATGCTATAAGAGCCATTCTTGACAGAGATACTGTCACAAATGATTGATTATTTATTGTATTTATAATTTATTGTAGAATATGTTCTATGTGTATCCCTATATCCACATAAATATGTGTGTGTGTGTGTGTGTGTGTGTGTGTGTGTGTGTGTGTGTGTGTGTGTACGTATAATGTAAATATATGTATGTGGCTGAGCTTATGGATATGTGTCCATTAACATTTGTATGAATTTATTTCATTATTGTTTCTATCCTATTATGGATATATTTATTCTGAACAAATCTAATCTGCATATGTATTCATGAGAAATGTGTTTTATACTATATTCTCTAAATGATAAAATTAGTTGTGGATTTATGGATAACTTATATATGTATGTGTTGTACGTGTATATATATATATATGTATATTTGTGCGAGGCATCATTACTCTGCATTATGTAAGAATACTTATGTTATAGTTATATCTATGTGATATGTAGGCATGCTATTTAATTTCACTTATATTCATATTTACTGTATTTATAATTTTATTAACGCCTCTGTCATTGGAGATATCCTTTCTCTGTAGATGGCAAATAAATAAATAGTTAGAACACGGATAGAGGAATAGAGGGAAGAAGAAGGTAGAAAAAATGGCGAGATGGGGAAAGAGAAACAGAGGCGAAAAAGGAGATAATGAAACAGAAGAAATAGAGAAATGGAGAAATAGATGGAGAAAAGATAAAAATATAGGGAAACAAAAGGGGAAAATTCGGAAACACGGAGAGAAAAAGAAATAAACAGATTGACAGGAGATAACAGAGAGAAATAAAGAGAGATACAGGGGGAAAAGAGAGAGAGATAGATAGACTAGTAAGAAATAGAGAAGCAGAGGGAGAAATAGAAAGAAAAGAGATAGAAATAGAGAAACAAAACAGAGATAGAAATAGAGAAATAGAAAGAGGCCGAAAAGAGAAAGAAATAAAGAAACAGATAGAGAAAAGAGAGAAGAAAGAAATAGAGAAACAGGATAAAAAACGTTAGAAAGAATGAAATAGATATACAGGTGGAGAAATGAGAGAGGGAGAAACAGTAGAAGTAAGGTGAAATGAAAGGAAGAAAGCGAGCGAGAAAGATAGAAATAGAGAAACAGCACAATAGATTAGAGAAGGAAAGAAATAGAGAATGATTAGAAAAATGGAAAGAAAGAGATATAAAAAAGGAATGAATTGTCGTACCCATGATGACCGAGTAAAACAAAGTCCATCTCAACACTGATGACGTCACTAGGATTAGAACTGTCTTCGTATTATGTTACAGACAAAGGTATACACCAAGCTGAAAGAGAAGATAATCATCGTCTTTACGGTTGCTGCACAGTAAAAATAAACATTATACAGCCATTGGTATAGCAAAACAAGTTCGCTATACATCAAATGTGAAACAGGTCTCTATATGCATTATTTTCTGTAGTATCATGTGCCGTAGACTATACGTTTACGTCTACATGCGTTGTCTACACGTAATCTACGCGTAGATTACCTTGGGTTGTAGTTTACATAGACTACGCAGACAATCTAAAGTGCATTAAAATTAATTTTCAAGGGTTTCATGAAAGGAAAGTGACATTTTCAACTATATTGGTTCCTAACGAAATGAAAAGAATCCTATTTACACCAAAATTTCTCTTCTCTTCTATCATCAACTATGGAAGAAGATAAATAGTATGCAAAAAACAACAACAGATGGCAGTCGTGAGGCAAAAGTGGTCTTTTTCCCATAAAAGACTAGAATATTTCCTGTATTAGGTTTCTTCCTAGGTGAGAAATTGTTCTAATATGGAAGAAAGAGTATGAAAAGTTCTCCTCACACATTAGCAACTGATACGCAGTATAATTTTCTTCTAATTCCAAGGCGCCCTTTGCTAAGTTATCACCTTTGGCCATGTTGTTTACATAGATTACGTAATCTACGTGTATAAAATAGTCTACGTGTAGAATGTAGACTATCGTTGTTTACGCGTAGACGCACATCACTGAGTATCATACAAAATCACAGGCATGCAACTTTTCATCTGAATACATATATGTCACGTCATGCCTTCTCATAAGTGAGTAGTTGGACATTGAAAACGCTACGATTTATGTTTTGACGTGAATTCAAGTGCATGACGCTCTAAAATTTATATGGAAGTATCTGATGAAAGAGGACTTTTTCCTGTACCTGGCAACCCTGATTTCGCTCGCTCGACAGGGTAATCATGGCTGCCATTGTTGCTGAAATCGGAACGAAAAGAGATCTGGCCTACGATCATTTCTTATCATGGAGACGCTCGCTTTAAATTCAATTTTCGTCTCTTCCAGTCACAGAAAAAGATAGGGAAAAAACACAAACGGGGATCGCATTTGTAGATGACTCTGAAGTAGGGTCCGAAATGGCGGGAAGTTAAGCCAAGCCAAGATTTTGACCCAATGCCTAAAGGCGATGCAGTGTTTTGCTTCTTGCTACGCGTGGGCCCCTATAAATCTCGCTGCGAGTGGGTTTAATGAAGAGCTCGGGGCTACACGGAGCTTTCATAAATTAGGAAAGAAGAACTACTCGCTGTGAATTATGAGCTTAATTTGCGCCACTGTTCTTTTCCGGGTCTACATTAGTTTCTCGTTAGTGTTGCTTGTATGGCTCTGAGGGAATTGTCCGCGTCTTGAGCTCTTGGGAGTTGTGACGAGGGAAACGCCAGACTTCCAAGTCGCTTGCGTTCGTGTGTGTTTGTTGTGTTCGCAATCATTCCAATAGAATCTTCATCTAGAATATGTGTGTAGCCTTTGTAGAAGATACTCAAGTGCAGGCCCGTAACGAGGGGTTGGTTAAGGGTGCTGAAGCCTAGGACACCATTCAAAGCTACACTTGGCGGACTATACTTCTCTTTTCTTCCTTCCGCGATTAGCCAAAATTGGCAGAAAAGCGAAGTAAAATAAACCGAATCCAATCTTTTCTTCCTCTGTTTCTATACATCTTTCTTACTCTTTTATCTATTTACATATCTCTGACTTTCTTTTCTTCATTTTCTTTTTCTTCTGTTTCTCTGTCTCTATTTCTTTCTTTACCATTTTCTGTTTCTCTACTTCATCTTCCTCTCTTCCTCATCTTTATCTTTCTTTCTTACTGTTTTTCTCTGACAATATTTCTGTCTCTTTTTCTTCTCTGTTTCTCTACTTCATCTTCCTATTTTTATCTGTCTCTCTGTTTTTCTCTATTTACATATCTCTACGCTTCTTTCTGTTTCCCTACTTCATCTTCGTCTTTTCTTCCTCTGTTTTTCTTTATCTTTCTTTCTGTTTTTCTCTATTTACACACCGCAACCTTTAGTGTCCATTCATCAATTTCATCATATCATTACTCATCCGCATCTTCGCACAAAAAGCGAAGTAAAAATAAAGCAAAGCAAAACACCGCATCCTTTCTCTATTTATCAACTTCCACCTTTCTCTCCTTCGTGTTCTTCCTCTTTATCTCCTTTCCTTCTTACTGTGTATCTCTCTCTCTACATATCTTCCTTTCTATCTTCATGCTTCTTCCTTTTATCTTCTTTCTCTATTACCTTGTCTCTATTTATTTCCGTTGCATCCTATCCGTTTCTTTATCCATCTGTATCCTTGTATTCAAGGGAGCACATTGACGGCATATCACATAATCTTCACCAATGCGTTGTAAGACAATGTCTAGTCGCCTGCATATGCTTACCGAAAGTGGCGACTTGATAAACTAACATATGAAAGCGAACCATGAACTTGAACCATGCATTTTCATGCCTCGACATTGAAGGCTTATGCATTTTATTTTGTGCTTCCGAAATGCATTAGCGTGTTCCCAAGTTACAGGCTTGCCCGGCGTACATAGGGAGTGAAATTGGAGAAGTCCTGCGTTCGACCGCCTGACGCAAATTAGATTGGGACGACGTGTCTGGGACGAGGCAGACGTGCTTGGGACGGACTGAAGCGAATCGACCCGTTCAAGTCCCAGCGGGACACTCGCATTACGTTCAGATGGAATTGGAGCTACTTTTCTCTACTTCACTACCCGATCTACCGAGAATCGATTCCACTTTACAGTCCATCGACCTGGTAGAACGCTACGTCACCATTTGACATTGACGTTTCTTAATAATTACGGGGCAGGATTTAACTTCGACATAATCCTACAAAATTTGTGTAATTTGAAACAATTGAAGCGTGAGATCGAACACTAGCGCCACCGCAAAGCTTGGAATTATTTCTTACTCTATGGGTTTCTCGACATAATTTTACAAATTAATCTTTTTGAATTGAATGTCAATGCGTTTAAATTATTTTAGACTGTCAAATGTATTTGGAACTAAATAAATTTGTAAGTTTAATTTGCATTTCTTAATTTGATTCGTAATTTGGCCTGGATTTTGGTCTTCACCATGTGTGTCTAGGCGGCTTGAGCTTATAGAGTGTCCGAAAAGTCACGCAACCCGGTGTTTACGACCGTATAACGGAATAGCGAAACGGAATGAGAAGAAACGCTTTCTGCCCAGAGAATGCCCTGTATATTGGGAAAATTTAGAGACAAACATATGTAAGAACATGAATGTTTTAATAACAAATAAGCAAAGTGTTGCCAAAGGCGGAAATATTTTTTTGCAAATCGTGTTTATTGATGCACAGATCTCACTGAGGTAAATTATTGCAACATTTTACAATACCGACGAACAATTTGGATGGCCATCTATTTAATTTGACAGAAAAAGAACTTTGACGAAGTTTCAAAAAAATGCACAAAGGAATAAATGGGCTGTTCCAAAAATCGATGGTTTCACAATATTACGAGGGACACTGGCAACACTGTTGCTGTCACGTGTCACTAACAGACGTGTTTCATCTCAGGCTATCACACTAAGGCACTTTTAAGGATCTTAGATAAGGCGACCGAAACTTTACATTAGTAAATTTGAATCCATGACTAACTTACTCTAAATAGCCATCATTGAACTGAGCTCCGTTGAAGAGTTCAAGTTGTTGTACGTTAAAAACTATATTAGTTTGCAGAACATACCAGTGTTTGATTTGAAACAGATTTTCTATGTACCTCTAATGATCGTAGAATACAACGTGAAGCCTGATAATCCGATGAATCATCAATCTTATGGAATGGTCAATATTGAAGCCTGCAGGTCTTGGAATCAAGGTGGGTGTCAACGAAAACGAGACACCGACTTGGAAATCCTGGAAAAGTCAAGAAAATTGGCCTACGTCTTCCAAAAAAGTCAGTAGGAAAGTCAGGGAATTTCATAAAATTCATAAATTCTAAACAGACCCTGGAAAAGTCAGGTGATATTAAGTACCATTGTATGATTACAGTGATTATAGATTTTTGTACACTATTATTGTGTAAAAGTATATTAGAGAGCCGATAGGTGGTGCGGCCGGAGCGTTGTGCTGATCACATCACATTCACAAATGTGCCGAAGGAGGCTGTCCAGTTGCCTGAGTGTACTCGACGAAAATGGAGAATTCATAAACTTACATAGGCGCAAAAATAGAAGCTTTAATCGCATTGTATTGCTCATTCCTATAAATAGAAAAGCTTTGTGACAAAGTGGTTGTAATTAGCCGTAAATGCTATTAATTTTTATATATATTCTTTTCCACTGTCAAAGTGAAATATTGGCGTTGCTTTCTCTTTTTATTAAGGTGCATGATCTGACGACTAAGTTTCCAACTGTGGCGATCACACACACACATGCACACTCACATACGGATTCACCTGTCACTTCTTTCTCTTTCTGCCTCTGTTTCTGTCTGTCTGTCTGTCTGTGTGTGTGTGTGTTCCCTTTGTTTTTCTATTTCTAAAGTTGGCATCCCTTCTCCTTTCATCATATTGTTTAAAGCATGTTTGCAGCCCTGGCTTTTACTAGCGACATCAAACGACGAAACCGGGAAACACAGTGGTAATCTAATTTCGCGGCATTGTTCTGTGACGTGCTGGATGAAGGCGAGGCGGGAGTCTTCCCACGGGAGCAACATTTGATAACTGAAGGAAGCTAGACACCCTTCCCCCGCCTCCGCCACACACCCCATCCACTCCCATTGTCCCAGGGTGAGAACTGTGGATGAAACGTTAACTGTCCGAATTGAATTGCGGCCCGCTGCACGTTTAAACTGGCGCTGCGTTGCAAGCGTAAATCGAGTTGTCTCTGCCTTCCAATTCGCATAGAAGGTAGGAACCATGTGGCCGTGACGTCACGGGTCTCTTGAAGAGCTCTCTGGAGACAATACTATTACTGTTTCTGGTCAGTGTACGAATTTGAAGTGAAATGGGGTGAATTTTTAATGTGAAATTACGTCGGTGATTCTTCAAGCGACACCAGGACATGGAAACCCGGCCCGTAACTTACTGGAAGGGGTGCGCTGCGTCAGTGTTGCCCAATGAAGTGAAATTTATACGTAGTAAAGGGAAATTCAGATAAATCCAAAAGGGAAGAAGGGAAAATTTATGAAAGTATCAAAATTACAGGGAAATTATATGTCAGCCTATTTCAAGTGTGAAGTACATTTTTCACTTCTGAAAATGGCACTATAATTTAAATTTAGTTTGGAAACAGTTCTATGGTGTTCGGGAAAAAGCGCAAGTCACAAACTGCGATTCTCTTTTGCTTTAAGTCACACTGAATCAATTAAAGAAAATATTACTATAAGTATAATTTTATATTGTGCATGTGTAAAGATTCTTAACAGTGATGATCCAGCATATAGCGTGCCTGTAATGTTTGTTATTAAATTAATAAACATAAAAAACTGCCTGCTTGCGACATTTCATTTTTTGATGTGAGTGCTTTTTCCCCGAACACCCACGAATTAATATCTTAGATTTATTATATTTTTTATAGTATAATAATTCAAATAGCATAGGCCTAATGGTAACTGTTATCATGTTTTCCGTATTTTTTATAATTTTCTTAAATTTAGAATCTGAAAAATCTTAATTTCCTGTTATTCATTTAATTATTCCAATCATTTCTGGGAATTTGTGTTTTTTTATGGGTTAACTAATAGTAATAATTAGAGCTCGGAAGTTGAGGACCTATAAATTGCCAAAAAAGACCTATAAAAAGATCTAAAAATATAAAAAAGGACCTAAAAACGGAAAAAAGGACGTATAAATGTGATCCAAATTAATTAATAACTTCAGTTTTAATTACATATTTAATGAATAAAAAATTAAAAATTCTGGTGGTATGGAACACACAATGCGAAAAAACAATATGAATGAAATGCATCTTCTTTCAGACATCATATATTTTTTAGATTAACATAATTTGAAGAATCATATTTGGCCCAACCACACTAGGGTTACAGAAATAGGACTTCGGAAACCTTACCTCAGTTGGGTATATATATATATATATATATATATATATAATATATATATTATTTCTTTACTACAAATAGGATGTTTAAGAGGTGATGAACTGATGATGATTCGAATTGAGAATGGGCAGTAAAAACGTAGTCGAAAGAAGGTGAAGTTGCAATAAAAGCCGCTTAGACCTAACAAAAGGCTAACAAAGGACAAATAAGCCAAATAACGCCGAAAAAGACAAAATGGACAAATGAAACCCACCTTTTTCTGGCCTACAATGACCCAAAATGAACATATATTATGTTGGGCCTTGTCTTCGGACACTAGGGGGAAAAAAAGGATATTTCCTCAACTTCCGAGCCATGGTAATAATCATTATAACCGATGAAACGAAATTTGTTGCAGACTTAAATTTTTCTATGATGAAGGGAAAATAAAACAAGTCTCGTCCGCTATACTTAGGTGAATAACAAGGGCGTGTACTTCCTTTTCTCGGACACAATTCGACTGAGGAATATGAAACTTGACGGTTTCAGTGTAAACACTGGTCGCGTAACGGCGACAGCAAACTGTTTATGGTGGAGCCACACGTTTCAGTTCCGGTTTAGAAGCGGGTTCTCTGTGATTTCCTGATCGCTCCAAAATCGGAAGTGAATGTGTTTTGGGCCACGGATGATTCATATGCTACATATGCTTTATTTCCCCAGACGTCAGAGGCGTGGCGTGCATGTAACCGGTGTTACCGCAGGTAACAGAAAAATATAAAGAAATTAAAAAGTTTTTCCTTAATAAAATAACAACATTATTAAATAAGTTAACCGAGTTGAGTGTATATTGCAGAGGACAATTTTTTCTGCAGCCGACAAAAGCGAAGAGACAGGCCGTTCCGCTACCCTCAAGAGGCTACAGGAGGAAAGGGCGCCAATGCAAGGGGACGGCGGGGAAAGACTTGAGGAGGCAAGTGTGCTACGGGGTTATTCAAATGCCTGTTTAGGGGCCCTGTTGCCGCTGCGGCCTACCGGATCAGCAAGTGTTGTCACATTGGATTTCCAGAAAAGAGCTAAGCCCCGCCTAAAACGGGGATACTATTTCTCTGAAGCAACAAGAGCTAGACTGCAAAGCCAAAGCTGGATTTCACTACAACTGAACCCGTTTACGTAATAGACGAAAAGATAAGTACTTGATGCGATTCGTGATTTGGACAAACCTTGCTCCAAAAAACTAAGCTGGCAACAGTAGAACGTACATCTGGACTTCCCTTCCACCGCCGGAGGAGGGGAATCCTGTCGTCTGCTTAACGCAGAAACGTCAAACTGACCCGAATGTGTGGTTCTTCTGCCTATTTCCACCTAGATGGTTGAAAACGCTCAACTACCATTCACTGGATTTTTGCGGTAACTGTCTCATGAGTGGTAGTTCTTTCTAGGAGTGATTGTGGCTAAATAAATAACTGAGCGGATTGCAAAAAAAAAAACAACCGAAAGAACAAAAATCCAGATCAAAGGCATGTTTTTTCTGGGGGGGTAGGGTGGAGATGATAACGTCTGATGACCGCGACCGGTAACACTTTTGAAAAAGTCACGTCACGCCACGTCATTGCCAGACGTGTTTCACAAATGCATAAGAACATTACGTCCAAATAACTTAAATTTTCGTTCAGTCTCCAAGTACTGGCAATGCATCGATTTTATATAAATAAATAGCTAGGTAAAATAAATGCAGTACGTAGGCTACGTTAAACTTGAAAATTAGTGTGGTAATTTAATCTTACCTTTAAGATATAGGTCGAGAGAGTTAAATGGTCGATTTCGTTTTCCGACCTTGACTTGAGTGATATCAATTCCATGTAATCATCACTTATCTTCATTGTCTCGATTAGCCAAAAGTGGCAGAAAGCGACGTTAAATAACAATAATACAAATACACTAGCACCTGCGATAGGTCAGGACCGATTACGAGACATTTTTGTTTCCCCCCCGTTTCCGGTGACGATTCCCAGACCCGTTCCTGGTGTGAGGCAGGTTTGTAGAGAAACGCATTCATTTATTTTGCACTAAACGCAAATAGGCGGCTGGGCAGAATTACAATGGTGCCACATGTGGGAAAAGCAAAGCCAGAGCGGGACAAAAGTCGCTGGTTCCCACACACGCGCGCTTTTTCTTTTTCCAGTTAACTTGTGAATGCAGGTTCATTTCTTGCTCTCTGATTGGCTGGTGGAAAGTTACGGTGCTCTGATTGTGAGAATATCTTATTTGCACTCTACGTTAGGTTAGGTTAGATTAGAAAGAAGCAAATTTGCGCTGAAAATAGGAAATAAGATATTCTCACAATCAGAGCACCGTAACTTTCCAACGGGCAATCAGAGAGCAAGGAATGAACCCGCATTCACAACTTGACTGGATAAAAAAAATTCGCCTCCGGCACTTTTGTGTCATCCCTGATCATTCTAGCAAATATTGTCTTTGTATCACATGGATTACAAAGGCCAACGAGATCTTTTATTCTCTTAAACCTCCGACGTGGCAACAGCGCGAACTTCTGCCACCCGCCTAATTTCATCGTACGACTTCCGTTTCCGAACCGTCCCGGAAAAGGTTCACTCTAAAGAGGGCCATATCCTAAAACATATGCAGCCAGTCAATGCTAACTGTGCTGCGGGTTATATAACTTTAAGGTCGAAAAATAAAATTCTACCCATTTTTCTTTAATGCAGGAATGGGCTACTCAGCTGCATCTGTGCGGACTTCGAGCATCTCGCGAGATCAGTGTGTGCACTTCGAGCGGCCACCTACACAAGGTTTCCTGCTTCCCTCACTCGCTCCCAGTGTTGCCAGTGTGTGTCTAATTTCACAAAATGTGTGTGTATTTTCGGTGCCTGTATCTAATAGAGGGTGCAAGGGGTGTCATTTTCTGAAGACACTCAAATGTCAATCTCTATGGTTGCAGTACTGCATTTTGCATGCTAACGAGGCTATGGCGACTTGGCCTGCAGCCAGGATAACCCTCTGTAGGAAATGTAACGTCTCGTTTATTTGTGTGTGACTGTCCCTTCAGCCATCTAATTGCATCAACTCCGCCGTCGAGATTAGCCAATAGTGGCAGAAAGGGAAGTAAATTAAATCAATTTAATCAATCAACCAAGGCCTGTGTCTAATTTTCTTTGTAATGGAATGATGTGTGAGCTTTATGTGGATTGTTTAAAGATACTATAATCTATAGAAATTTATGGGGAATATTATTTTTTTGATTTTACCGATCTAAATGCTCTTCATGTAATTTGAAATGTTCAACGAAACCTGTACTTTCTACTTCTGACTTTCACTTCTTCCCTACTTTAAACTATTATTTTTAGTCATCCTCATCGTAGCGATTATTCCAGGAGGTAAGAAGAATGGTTGTGATAGAAACTTGTAAAGAACAAGAAAAAACCTACAAACCTATATTCGCTGAAATGCTCGGGCGTCCATTTGCAGAGTAGCTCGTTTTTGTGAAATCAGAAACGAGTAATCATTTTTCATACCGTTTTCAATCTGTTTTTTCTCTCTTCTTGGCTCTGTTTCACCTCTCAATAGAAGTTTCGTTGCACATTCTGTTTTGTGCCTCCAGGGAGGAAACGCGATAAGGGAACGAACGCAGAACGATTCGTCCACGCCATTTCCATCACCTGGTTAAGCCTTGGCCCATCAACATGGAGGCGGCAGCAAGAATGCGCCCATCAAAAAGACATTTTTTTTTCCAGAAAGGAAATGTTAAGCGGAAATTCCCAGAAGGCATTTCGCTACGCCATATTGAACTACTTCCGGAACGAGATGAACATCTGCATTGGGCATCGATTTTGTGGGAAATAGACTGAATCGGAAGCATCTGTTCTCCTTCGGGCGATTGCCAAATAGTATTTTCGTGTGGATAATCGCAAGCAAAGCTATATTTCTCAAGGTTCTACACAGTGAAGAATATTTGTCAACATTGAAATAAACAGAGAGCACAAGACGAACAGAATACAAATGAACCGAAAAACATTTGGTATTTGACACAAGAATAGAAGATCTAATAGTAGCATGAATATTGAATATATTCGGGAAATGTTTGAAAATATGGAAATTTATATGTAAAAATTACTAATATATGTGCCAAAATCTGATGATGCATAAAAAAATATGGGAAAATAGCTTACGAGCTTGTGTGGCACGATTCGCAAAGGTAATACAAAATAATGAGTTTGAGTTTTTAAGTCCACTTTCTGTACAGATAGGCTAATTGGGAAGTGACCTACGGTTTAATGAGATATCCAAATCAAAGGGTGCCTCCATAGCGACGTTTTAGCATCATATGAAGATATGTAGTTACATATGAATACGTTCCCTGGTTATCATCGTCGCGATTATGTGGCAGAAAAACAATATAAAATAAAAATATACAAACGTAACAATTCATGTTTTATGGAGGATACGAACTTGGGATAATTTCTGAGTGGCGTAGCTTGAAGGAATTTACAAATTTGCACCGAACTAAAATTCCGGAGAGTTATTTTGGTATTTTCAAAGGTAATAATAATGTACTATTGCGTAGATGGTTTTACATACAATGTATAGTATTTGTGTATTCCACATGTACGAGGTGTGGCAGAAAAGTAATGAGACTGGCAACACTGCGCACGAATCGACGACGCTGCTGCCTTCCCCTTCACATGGTAGTTAGGTTATCCCCTTCCCTTGACTCAGTACAAGTTTGAACTTGTTACAGTTGCTACGCGATTGTTGAGAGCGTCTGAAGTGAAGGTGTGTCTGTGAGGCGCGTTACGAAAATGGACTGGCAAAAAGTTTGAGCAACGTTTTGCCATCGAATTTTGTGTAAAGCCTGGCGAATCCGCTACTGTGACGTATAAAAAGTTAAAAGGGCTTATGGAGAACATTCCCTATCCAGGGCACAAGTGTTCAGATGGCACAAGTCCTTTTTAGAAGGTGGAGAACAAGTGGAAGACGAACATCGTGCGGGAAGACCTTCAACCTCAAAAACGGATGACAATGTGGAAAGAGTGAGGTCTCTTGTGAGGTCAGATCGTCGATCGACGTTGAGAATGATCAGTAGTGAGTTAAATTTGAACAGGTTTACCGTCCATCAAATGTTAACACTTGGATGCTACACCACGACAATGCCCCATGTCACACGACAGTCTTCATCAATTAATTTTTGGGAGAAAAAAGCATGCCTGTGGTTCCTCAGGCTCCGTATTCACACGATCAGTCTCTGGGACTTCTTTCTATTCCCAGGATCAAAAACCACTTGAAAGAGCGTTATTTTGGTACTTTGGATAATATCCAGAAGAACGTAGCCGACGAGCTGGAGGATATTCCAGCAGAAGCCTTCCAGCACTGCTACGAACAATGGAAACAACGCCTCCGTTACTGTGTAGATTCCCAAGGAACTATCGTAACGCATTGTTACTACTGCGGTGGGATCGAAACAGAGACCCTGAGCCGTCTATTGGGTGGTGTAGTCATTCATCATTCATCTTCCAGATGGTAATCACTCGCTTGGCCTAATGTGAGATATGCAAGCGGTTACATTCAAAGTTATGGCAAAAGAACTTACATGTACAATAATTGAGTTTTACACTCTCCATGACTGAACCGATATGGATGTACTTAGGAAAAGGACTTTACTTGCCTTTATTTCCATAGATCGTCCTCTCAAATATCTCTTACTCTCTCCTTTCCTTCATTCTTTCTTTCTTTCTTTCTTCTCTTATTCTCTATTTCATCTTCTCTCTCTCTCTCTGCCGAGAGAAAGAGGAGAGAAGAAGGAAGAAGAATGAAGGAAAAATAGCTTCTTTCCTATCTCTCTCTCTCTCTCTCTCTGAGGGACGGGTGGTCGGCCCACTTCACCCACCCAAGAAAAAGAAAGAAAGAAAAAGAAGTGAAAGAGGAAGAGAAAGAGAAAGAGGAAGGGAAAGAAAAAGAGAGTGTCTCTCTCTCTCTCTCTCTCTCTTTATATGAAAGAAATAAAAACAAGGAAAGAAAGAGCGGAAAGAGAGAGTGGGAGAGAGAAAGACTGGGGAATGGGTTGGAATGAGAGGAAAGAAAAGAAAACAATTTTCCCCCTTCTCTCTCTGTTTTCTGTCTCCCTCTCTCTCTTTCTCTCTCTATCTCTCTCTCTCTCTCTCTCTCTCTCTCTCTCTCTCTCTCTCTCTCTCTCTCTCTCTCTCTCTCTCTCTCTCTCCAAGTAAAGAGAGGGAGAGAGAACCCCCCTGGAGAGAAAGACAGAAAGCAGCGGGAAAGGGAGAGAGAGAGAGCTAGAGAAAGGAGAGAGAGAGGAAGAAGACTTCTCTTTCTTTCCTTCCTTCTTTCTTTCATACATGTCACCGTCACATATCTCACCCCCTGTCACAATCCCGTTCAATCGCAAACTGTTCAAAATCGTCCCTCTCTTCCTTACTCTGTCTCGAACCCAGAACCTCACTCGCCAATTCTCCTCGCTCCCTCTCAATTCCAACGCTCATTCCACAACCTTCTCTCAAGTCAATAACCTAACGTTTGCCTAATTGATTATTCCGCATTCCTTTCTCTGTTTCTTTCTACGCTAAGAATGGCAGAAGACCTCGTATTCCATACCTCGTATTAATCGATGCACATAAGTGTGGATGATGTTACTCTCTGTGTACGTTTCTATAAATTACTTGTGAACCTAGGTTTTCACGCATTAATGCATGCAAAAATGTATTTTCTCTTTTCAGAGCTTCCTTACTGACCTCTTAAAAGAAGCAAAGAAGATTCACGATGTTCCTGAGGATAAACTCATCGAGTACACGGACACAAT
The DNA here is from genome assembly GCF_977018435.1 of Lepisma saccharinum. Classification (NCBI taxonomy): domain Eukaryota; kingdom Metazoa; phylum Arthropoda; class Insecta; order Zygentoma; family Lepismatidae; genus Lepisma; species Lepisma saccharinum. The sequence continues at coordinate 41,832,529 of NC_139255.1, read as the reverse complement.
GGTAAGTCCAGGTTTGCTAAACAATAATTGTTCACTTTAATAATTATCAAATCTTTATAACACACTTGATTTTAAAGATACATTTTGGTTATTAGTGAATTACAAAGTAAATGATCCGTCCTTTAACTTTCGCATGTAATAACCAATTTGCATTTGACTCAATGAACTCTCTGAAATTGGTAAACAGAACACGAAGACAATTTACCTTCCTTGTAGCTTCTAATAGCCTTTCTATGACCAAAATATTAATTACAATGTTTCCCCCTCCTCCCCGAGACCTTATTTTGTAGTTATAAGCAAATCACTATCTAAGACATCGTTCCGATCTGCCTAAGTGAGTATAATTTTGACAAAGCAAACTATGACGAAAATTTTTATGAAGGAAGAATGTTATTTTTAACGTGCCGAATGTTTATAGTTCTTTAGAACATTATATTTTTGCCTTGGGTGTTACAATTCTTCCGTCAATTCAGTAATTTGAGGTTATGCTAATAATAATACAAATAACAATACATTTCTTTAGAGGACGCATTTCAGCCATTGGCTAATATAAGCATGAATAATATAAAGACATATAAATACAGACAAAAAAACAATAACGAAAATAAACTTTTAAAAAAATACATACACCTAGATTTAAGGATATAGAAGTTACAATAATAACAATCATAATACAATTTCAAAAATTAATTAAAAATGTAAGTGGATTAAGCTAAAAGAGAGAAAAGATTCATCAGATGACTGAAAAGTAAGTAATGGTCTCTTAGACCAAAAAATAGTAGTTTAACAACTACTTCTGATGAAAAAAGTTAGTAACCTTTAAGTAAAATAATGTGAAAATAGTTTTGAAATATTGATACTTGAAATTATAAAATATGTCTTCAGTCGTTTGATGAAATGTTGGTTTAGAGTACTTCTAGTGAGTGTCACTTGTTCTGCCGCTGTTCTTGCAGAAGCAATTCTTGCAATTCAATCTTGAAACTAAATAGTTACTTATTGTAGATTTAATATTGACTGGCAGTGCATTACTATTACATCTTCTCTGTGAAGGTTTAGAAGGATAAATACGAGGAAAACTGAAAAGTATAACTGACACACATAACCAACATCGACAGTAAAATTCTCAATGGTTTCGAACTTGGCGGTACATCTTCTTAGTATCTTTTTTTACCGCCAGGCTCCGCCACTTTCAATTATGGCGTCTCACAATGAGAATTTTTGTATGACTGGGTAAGATAACGCATTTGTACCACTGGATTCTGATGAATTGAAGTTGAAAATTGCCGCAGCTATCAAATCAGTTGACAGGAATTTGTTATAAGAAAATGTAGGACTGGTTGGCCATTTACCGGTTCACAAATAAAGCTCATATTGACAGGGTGTCTACAAGTCTTAAAAACCTGGAAAAGTCATGACAGGTCAGAAATATTTACTGTGTTCTGGAAAAATCAACGTTTTTGTGCACTAAAAGTAGGTTTTTGAACAAGAAAAAAAAAGGACAAGCAATAAATTTTAAATTTGTTGTGGACAAACCAAACTTCACAGTTTGATGTACTGAGTATTGCAGGTGGTTGAGGTAGAAATTGTACATTAAATACAGTAGGAGAAGGGAGTCATGTTTTGAACTATTTTCATGTAAATCTATTACAGTAAGTGGCTATTAGAATTTACCACTTTCTGTTGCAATTTTTGGGTTGTGTCTGGTAGAAATATTACAGATTTTATTACTAATTTTTACTAAAATTATGTATCATTTATGCTATAATTACGATTTTTTTATAAAAATAATTATTTGTTAACCATAAGTCTATCCTCTCTATAATCACTTTTGCATGTGAAGTAAATATTCTAAAAACTTGGTTAAATGGGATTCTAAGTGTGGTGTTACTAAAATTTAGTGACCTTACACACATGTTTAAATACAGGGTCTCTATAAATTAGTTATAAAAAAGTAACCGTTAATTGTGAAGAAAGTATATTGGTAACAGAAATGTTTTATACATCAATGAATACAGCATATCTTCAAGTTTTCTCTACAAGTGTTCAATATGTGATCCTTTCATCACACGGCAAATGTCCCAGCGGTATTCGATTTCCTGTCAAAGCCTTTGAAGCATGTCTGCATCGATGGTCGCAGCTGCCTGCGTTATCCAAGCCCGCAGCTCGTCGACGTTTGGGAAGAGGAGGAACAAACACACGTTCTTTAATGTAACCCCAGATAGAGAAATCCATGGGACAAATCAGGCGAACGAGGTGGCCACGGAGTTGTTCCACCACGACCAATCCAAGTCGGTACTTCACGATTGACGTAGGCGGTTACTTCTTTATGAAATGCGGAGGAAAATTAAATCAGCGCCCACATCTTCACGCAATTGTGGCATTAGATAATTCTCAAGCATGTCCAGGTATGATATGCCTCTGACGGTCCATGACGACTGGCGCAATACTAGAGAAGATAAGCAAACGCTCACGCCTCCAGTGGCAGCGTCTGAAACTAACAACTGGAAGCAAATAACGTGCGACAATAAACTTGAAGATATGATGTATTCATTGATGTATAAACCATTTCTGTTACACATACACTTTCTTCACAATTAACGGTTACTTTTGTATAACTACTTTATAGAAATCCTGTATATGAATTGCCCTGATGGCTTTAGTCTGAGATATGTTGATTATTACTATGGAAAAGTCATGGAATTTTGTTTTTACAAAATTGTAGACACCCTGATTGAGCATCTTTAGCGTATTGAAATATTTATATGTAAGTTATAATAGTGCTTTAGTGTATTATTTTATAAACTATACTACTAACATGTTTTATAATTAGGACCTCTTGGTAGGGGTTGCTTTTTTCTTTATTCGAGTGAAGGGTTTTAGGATATATTCAGATTCCAGAGTTTATCAGAGCTATATCTGTATAACTGAAATTGTAACCATTATTTATGTACACCCTGTATATGTTCTTTTTGAAGCTTCATCAAGTTCCTTTCTTTCTTGCAGCTTCAAGTGTTTGACACCAATAAGGACGGGAAGTTGCAGCTCTCAGAAATGGCCAAGTAAGTGTTGATGCTATACAATTATACTGCATGTCAAAAGTATACGCAGTGGCGCCAAACCAATACTGTGTTAATAAGGTGAAATATGCATATAATACTCGGTGGCGAATTAGCAATCATCCTGTGGGGGAGGCGTATTACCTGTTTTTGCAGCTGTTTATACCCAGTCCCAGCTAACTGTGGAGAAAGGCTGCGCATAGCGTCAGAGAAAAGAGGGAAGTATGTTGGCCAGAGCGAAGCAGAAGACACTGATGGGTAGGCTGGTAACTTCAGTCGCTTCCCCCCACTCCACGCAATTCCGTTCCTCACGTGTTCATTGGTGGAGCCGTCTCGCGTCACTACTTGCATAGAGACTTGTTCTCGTTCGCCTGCTCTACAGTTAGCTGGGACAGAGTATAATTTCTAAGATTTATTGTTAGATTTATACATCTTGAGGATGGCGGTCGCTTAAATTTAGACATGAAACTGCTAAAAAACAGCCGTTTGTTGTTAATTTTATACGTCTCTGAGAGGAATGATGGGTTAATTTTAGATATCAAGGGGGGGGGGGGGGCGATTAGAACATAAAAAGTAGTATAGAGGCGATCGTCATTTGTTCACGGGTTAATTTATGATTTATTCCTTGTTTTATACGACTCGAAGGTGATCGTTTAATATTAGAAGTTAAAAAAGGGAGGCGGTCGCCAGTTTTAAATACGTGTTTCGATCAAGGGCGATTGCCCTTGAGTTGGCGTAGCTGGACGAATCCAAACACAAGAAGGGGGATAGGTAGGAAAATGTGCGAAGTAACATTGTGAGTATGACATCAGCATTTTACTTAAGTGTTTATTAATCACTCGCGTGTTAGTTTATGCGACTTGTAAGTGCTGTTACAGCTCGTAATAAAAGGCCTATATTAAATATTCATATACAGGGTGTTTCCGTGACCTTGAATCAAACTGGCAGGGTGAATAGAGACTGATCCAAGTCCCAATATGAGATAAGGAATCTCGGTTCGGAAACGCGTTATTAAAAAGTTAAAATATTAGAGGTGAAGCCAAACTATTTCGGGTTGCCTATGAGTAGGCACATTGAATTTTCGCGATACGCGAAATCGCGAAATGTGAGAAGAAGAAAAAAGATGCAATTTTGAACATTCTGGACGTAACTACACCCCCAATGATGAAATATGCATGAGTTTCATTAGCGAAGTAATGCGAAATGTGTGCTTTTCCACGAAATGAACGCTTTTTCGCGAAATAACCGTGAAATATCATCAAATTAAGTAGAAAACACGCAAAAACCGGCAATCGAGGTTGTGCGCGCAAACTGTCGATTTGTAACGAAACGTTTGCCTAAAGTTTCCTACCATTGGCTTTCGGTTAATTTCATCCCAGAATTAATAAAGTAATGGACAGAAAACAGCAACAAAAATCTCACCAGTTTAACTTACCTTCAAAAACTCAAGTTTTAATAAAAGAAAGTACATGAATTTAATTTTTTTCAGTAACTTATAATTGCTGTGTTCAAATTCTGCATACTAAAATTGAAAATATTTTTGTTGTAACTAGTGTCTACAGGGTGGCTCAATAAGTCACTTAACACCCTCAGTACAAGGCCACTGCGGCATGGAATGTGAAAATGGCGATGACCAATCATTGCCTGGCCAAGGGGGAACCACATTGACACCACCCACACGGTCGGCGGCCATCTTGATGTCCGCCATCTTGAATTCAACTTCAGAATTTTAAATGGGTAGGGGGTCGTGCGACATATCAAAATGGGCTAGAATTTCACGAGAAATGCAATGGTGAAGGTTTGTTTGACATATCTTTAACCAGTAAAAAGTTATGACTGAATTCTTGTACCAATTTGCTCCTTTTCGAGGTTTTAGAAAAATGCCTTAAAATTTGTTTAGCGCATCGGTAATGCATCGAGATCAAAGTGACGTCTAGGGAGAGAAGTTCGCATGCCATTGCACACGATTTTAATCGGATACATCCATGAAGAGCTGTGCATTATAAATGGTTGTCGCGAACAATTTACAGTGTGACGCTTCCATTGAATTAAAAGTCCTTCACAGTGACAAGGCTAATGTTTATGCTCATAAGGAAGTTTATAAACAGTCACTGTGAAGGACTTTTAATTCAATGGAAGCGTCACACTGTAAATTGTTCGCGACAACCATTCATAATGCACAGCTCTTCATGGATGTATCCGATTAAAATCGTGTGCAATGGCATGCGAACTTCTCTCCCTAGACGTCACTTTGATCTCGATGCATTACCGATGCGCTAAACAAATTTTAAGGCATTTTTCTAAAACCTCGAAAAGGAGCAAATTGGTACAAGAATTCAGTCATAACTTTTTACTGGTTAAAGATACGTCAAACAAACCTTCACCATTGCATTTCTCGTGAAATTCTAGCCCATTTTGATATGTTGCACGATCCCATTCCCATTTAAAATTCTGAAGTTGAATTCAAGATGGCGCACATCAAGATGGCCTCCGACCGTGTGGGTGGTGTCAATGTGGTTCCCCCTTGGCCAGGCAATGATTGGTCATCGCCATTTTCACATTCCATGCCGCAGTGGTCTTGTACTGAGGGTGTTAAGTGACTTATTGAGCCACCCTGTATTGATTAAATTTTGTAAACTTTGTACATACATATAAATATTTGCTGTATGTCCATGGTAATAAGTGCTGTGCTTCTAAATTCAAAATATTTATTAGTGTTGGCACTAGTGTCTATTGACTAAATTACATAATTTGCACATACACATATTTGGCTTATGAATCTCGTAGAAAGTGATTCGCCAAGATAATGACATCCTTCTGCTGCTTACCTGCAGTGCATCCTAAAAAGTGCATCGCATTGCAGGCTTACAAGGATATAGCAAGTGGGGAAACTCTGCCATGCCTGTATCGACGCTGAAGGCCGCCAGTTTGAACAACTACTGTAACGTTTTCGTCGCAGAGTGCTACGATACACTGTAGTAATGTTCGTATTAACTTTACAAGCCTCATCTCTCAGTTGTCTTATTTCACTGTCATAAAAGTAACCTCAAATAGTTTTGTCTTAAACTTTTTAATGACTCGTTTCCGGACCCGGGCTCCTTATCGCATATTGGCACTTGGGTCAGCCTTCATTCACCCTTCCAGTTTCATTCAAAGTCACGGAACAAGCTTCGTTGTTATGGTACAAAGACTATTTTCACAGAACTTCCTTCCCACTTGCGGCCATCACCCCTATTTTTTGCCACTGAACTCGTCCAGTTAGCGCATGCGCATAACGCAGACGATAACCATATTACAATTACGCCCCATTTTACACGGCCTTGCTATACGCTGGCGCATGTTTCACTCTTCGAATTTCTGTAGTCTTGTTATCACCGCCGTTTATATTACAAGAAGAGATGCGAGTTTCATATTCCAGCGAGAAAGGATAAGGTTTTGGAGTCGAATAAAACTTCCAGAAATCCTTCGTGTAATCAACGGCAGAATAATTGAGCATCAGCCCGGGTCAGCGTCGAGGATTCGTATCTTGCCGAGATGACTCGCTCTCCTTTCCGCTTCGATTGCTGCCAGATCTTAATGGCCTAAGGAAGGAGAGGGTCACTTGAAGATAAAGGCAAAGTCGTTCTCTCAGGATTCTCCGGGGATGCTAGGTAGTTCCCTGGGATCACCTTCCTGAACGTTGTAGTTATCAATGATGATAATATCTGTGGTTGATTTACTTCGCTAGTGTCCGCGCGCTGAAAAAGTGTTGGAGAATTATTACTGCGGTCTCCAAGTTTTCTTCTTTATCCTCCTGTTTCCCTTGTATTTCTTTTCCTTAATTTTTACCTTCATTTTATGTGCGACTTGTATTGTGTTCCGCCCATGTGCGTTTCTTATTGTTCTTTCATCCATTTTATCTTATCATCTTTCATTTCATCTTCGCGATTAGCCAATAAGTGGAAGAAAAGTGAAATAAATCAATCAAATGTATATCTTTCTCACTTCTTATGCTTCTCCACCAATTATTATATTTCCATTTTCTTTCTGTCTGTCACACTATTTCCCCTTTCCTCTCATTCTATTTCGATTATTTTACGTCACCTTTATACAACTTGGGTTAATCGCGACGATGAGGATGAATGATGAATGAATGATAGACGGCGTTACGCTGACAACCCTGCACGGATGCATTGTGTGTGTGTGTGTGTGTCTGCCTGTGTGTATGTGGTTTTGTTTACATTGAGATTGGAGAGTAAACATTTACACAGTGCGGATTCTCCTAGTGTGCCACAATACATTCCTAGGAAGATAATTTAATATTCTGAAAGCTCATGATGGTAACAAGTATCTGAAAGCCTCTAGAAGTTCCTAAATTATTGTCTTATTCCGTTGCAGGTTGTTGCCGGTGAAAGAGAACTTCTTGTGCAGGCAAGTCTTCAAGGTAAGCGAGGTACTGTGAGCTCTCTTCTCATTCCTGTGTCTCTCGTCTTCGCTGTTGTGACGTCAAATGTATGGAATCCTACAGTGATGTCAGCACGAACACTTTGAACAGTGGCACCAGTACACACTATTTTGGAGTTTTTAAAAAAAATCATATCAAGTGCACGCAGCAAGATAACCCAGCTAGAAATTTGTAAAAATAAGGGCGAGGTCCGACAAGTAAATTCGCGGAATGGCATTTGAAGCTTCTCAAAATGTCCGTTAGAGGCGCTCCTTGTATGAATGGGAATTTATGAGACTATTAAGATGTGACATAAGTTTTGATAAGTATGCTTCGAAATATCGAGAAACTTCTTGTTGAATGGAAATGTACAGTGTCGCAATTAATTTGGGAAGAAAAATGTGAGCAGTGTTGCACATGTACAATACAATGAACATCCTAGAGGAATAATGAGATCGTAATATAATAGATTAAACTAGATTGCAATTATAATTTCTACTTTATTTTGTTTAGTTCTATTTTCTAGTTTAAAAAATGTAGATTTCTTCTTTTCGAAGAGTTTTATTTTAAAGGTTAAATGTACGTTTTGCTCGTGAGATTTAATTGCAAATATTGATTTAATCTACTAGAACTGTTTTGTTTAGATATTACAACCTGTTTCTTTAAAAGCATTAAAGTCATGCATGAAAGTGTAAGACATACTTAAAAAGTCCTGCAAATCTTCATTAAATTCTGGGAATTTTATCAGATGTTACCGACACTGGCGACATCTAACGAAGGGTAAAGATATTAAGATCAATTATAGTCTTCAAAGGCATAAAACGGAAACAGCAAAAGTGGTGCTTGGAACTGATTTAACAATCTTGTACTTGGCAGGGTGAACCTTGAGCGAGTTGATGATGATCATATTACGTAGTTAATATCAAAGCAAAGTTTGTATACCCATACGAGGCCGTGGGGAAGAGGAACAGGGTAGGGCCACTTTCTGGAAAAAAAACTTGTGCCTATTACAAAATAAATACTATAGTCTTGTAGGGACATTTTTGGTAATACTTAATATTTTAATAATAGGTTTTGAATACAGAATGATATATAATTTAAAATTATAATGCAATTGACTATAGAATCACATATAATTTAAAATTATAATGCAATTCAGTAGTCTGTAATATAATTCTGATTTTCAGAGCACTCAATTTCTATTCTAAAGCCCAACTGAATTGAAATAAAACTACATATCGCCGGATGAATGCTGTTTTGTCATATCCACATTTTGTCGGAGATGAGTTGATGTTATTGTGTTCGTTACGGGTTAATGCATCACGTTCCGAAGTAAAGTATCTGGATGTCAAGTGGTGTGAATTATGAACAATAATAAAATGTTTGCGCAAATCTTGTAGGGTATTAAAAATCAACATACGCTAAACTTTAATCAGCTCCTGCGAAGTATGGAACCAAGAAGAAATAATATTGAATCTTATAAATAGACTACAGCTAGTGCCAAAATAGGTATTAACTCTAAATGAAAACAAGGAAATAATACATACGTATTATACGTATACGTATGAGAAATGCCTCTTATAATCATAACCACGGTCGTATTTTGCCTTTACGTTTGAATAGAGCCGCGTTGCCCCCATTCTAATATGAATTACCCACTAGCTTAGCCTCGACGTGATGATAAGATTAAATATTTCATTTAATTCCCGGCTCAGAACCTTAAGTGTTCCCCTGAGCCCAGATGTGCCCTGCATGGCGCCTCCCCCCGCTGGATCTCCGCACACCTGCATCCAGATCGATAACCCCTTATCCCTAACTCCAGAGATGCGAAATTCTCTCTCCTTTCTCTCCCGGGCTGGTTTGTTTATGTGCCGTGGGATAAAGGGTTGCGGTGTGTAGTAAGACCGACGCAAAATTGCATTCCGAAGTAACCTGTGTGCACCATTCTTGAAATGTTAAACTTTCAGTACTATAACTCTCTTTAAAAGCATCTAGTGTTTATGTTTCTGAATATTCCATGGAGAAGAGGAAAGCAGCGGAGATCTTTATATACAGGGTGCCATTTTAATGGCGCCCACGGACCACGGAAACGTATAGAGGACATCAAAACAAACAACTTTTTTCAGTAACATTTTTCTCGTTGGCGCATCGTTTCGGCGCTACAGTCTTTCAAAAAAGCCCGTTTTGCCGCCTGAATGCTGGCAACCAGACACCCTGTATACACATCTGAAATGGAATACAACTTTTGAATATATATGCTGTATATATCTTGCTGCGTTGCACTCGTATTAAAATACATATGTCCTCTAAAAATGTATTAATTAAATCTCATATAGGTATTAGAAAGAGTAAAAATAGTAATCAAACTTTTAATATTTCAATATAAATCTACAGTCCATAAACATGATATAAAAATAAGAAACATCTGTACAGGAATGTTCCATAATTTTCTTTAAACATGCCTTGAATAAACACATTAGAAGTTCGAGGGCCGTAATGCAAAAGTGGTCATAGCCCCTTTATTAACTGATGTAGATCGTTCAAATTGCACACGTAGTTGGAGTGACTCTTTCTCTATACAGGTGTTTCAGAATCTTTGTCTTCCGTGCAGGTGAATAATGGATTCCAAGCGGAAGCAATGTGCTGTCATCGAGATCTTGACGAAGGAGTGCACGCTGTCCGACATCCACAAAAGGCTACAGAATGTGTACAGAGATGCCACCATTGACAAGAGCAATGTGCACAGGTGGATGAAGAAGTTTACAGAAGGGGAAACCAGCATTGAACACAAACCGCGCAGTGGGAGACCATCAACTGCGACCACTGATACGAATCGTCAGCGAGTGGATGAGTTGATTCGCGCGGACAGACGTGTCACAATCCGTGAGCTTGCGGAGCAACTGAACAACTGTGCTCGCAATACCATACAGAAGATGGTGGAAAGCTTGGCGTATCGGAAAGTGTGTGCGAAGTGGGTACCTCGTCAGTTGACACCCGAGTTGAAGGAGAGAAGAGTGGACGTCTCCTCTTTGGCAACAAATCAGGTGATCGGCAAATTGGGCTGGTCTGTGGTCCCCCATCCACCGTAAATCCCAGATCTGGCGCTCTCCGACTTCTACTTGTTTGGTCCAATGAAGGGCAGTCTTTGGGGACAACGATTTGATGGCACAGACGAGGCGAAAATGGCTGTGAAGAAGTGGATACGACAGTGCACACCTGACTTTTTTCAAATAGGATTCGAGAGTTGGGTTCAACGATGACCCAAATGCATCGCTATAAATGGAGACTATGTTGAGTAGCTGGTTTAGAGGAAGAGTCACTTCAACTACATGTGCAATGTGAACGATCTTCATCAGTTAATAAGGAGGTTATGGCCACTTTTGCATTACTTTCGGTACGACCGTCGTATAAATGCCACCCACAACTTAAGCTTATTTAAATGTTTTATTTCTTGTTCTCACTTCATGCAATATCAATTTCTTCTTTCTTGTGGAGTTTAAGATGTTTTTTGTTACTTAACTCTAATTTATTTTCTAAAGTTATTTCTAATTATTTACTTAACACGTGCTTATGATTTATTATTAGTTAAATCAGCATAAAGTTAATATGGATTTTTAAAATGATGTTAAATACTTGGCATATGTATTCCACAAACCATTCCTGTATGGAACATCACATTAACAGCAAAACAAATACACACTCATAACATTTTCTTAATTCTTTTCACACAGGAGGGCATTGAAGTAAGTAGTTTTGAATATATGCATGAATGCCTAAAAATGTATTTTTATATATATGCGCACAGACGTAGTGTTAAAAAAACATAGGCGTGTGCGTGTTGAAATGTTTGAGACTAGCAAGCATACGAAGGCTTTGCCACATGTCATATAGTTGCATTACAGTGCATGCGCCTATAGACGCATATCATAGGTAATGGGCTCTGTTTAATACTCGGCGTAGATGTTATTGTGCGTCACGTTTCACAAAAATGCACATGTTATTTGTTACATTAGTGTTTTTACTCAATTAGGAAAATGTTACACGTATTCCAAGTTCAACGTGAGCGTTTGTTTTTTGTTTATCCGGGTTCAATCCAAATTTTTGTATATTTTTTTACGGTAGAAGAGTTCTATTTTTGTGAACGGTTGTGTTAAATTTGTTCGTTATTTCGGGTATTTGTTGTTTAATTTTAGGATTGATAAGTTCTAGGAATAATGGTAGGTATAACCCTAAAGTTATCTTCATATTACTTTTATTATTGTTTTCATACTTGTGGATAAAATATTGGTGTACATCAGAAGTAAGTGTACAGTACAGGTTCCTCGAATAGATCTCAATCAACTTTGCATCATTTCTGGAACCTGTTCTCGAGACTGTTACGCCATCGTTGTCTTATAAAATTGAAAATACAATGACCCGACAAGTACTGTAAACCTACTTTTGAGCCACCCTGTATTTATGAGCCATTGTAAACGTAAATCGAAACGAGAAAATATCAGTTACTTGTGAATTTGAATTTGTATTCTTAATTTACGAAACTTTTCTGCCTCTTGAAGCAAGTCCCGACGATCAGGATGAAAGATGATTAGATTACAATAACGAAATGACACTCAAATCCATGCCAACGCCAGGATTCGAACCTGACACCATCGGTGGCGAGGACTGAGTCAAGCACTTAACGCATTCGACCACCAATACTGAATTATCATCAAGAACAACCAAGTTGTTGGACTTGCAACTTTACATTTGGTTCTTTGTATCAAGTATGCATTTTCAATCCATACATAGTAAGTTTTGTTGTAAATTTCTACATATTAACTTCTTGAATAACATATTTCCATATACATTAACTCATTCATTGTATAAATATATATTTTTTGCAATCTCATATTAGCTTGTCTCAAAAAAAAAACAAGTACAATGTTTCATATGCGAATATCCAAGGTAACTTAATATATAAGGTAGCGCCATCCGAAGATTACCGATCATGTATGAGCGTGTGACGTCTTATGGGAATATCTTTTACGTACAATAATGAAATCAAATTTATTGAAAGGGCATATTAGAACCGGCTTCAGTGACTTTTTTACAAATCCAAATTGACTAGACAGAAGGTGAATCAATGAAGGAATAGTTGACGGGCATTGGCTGAGGAATTATGACGTCATGTGTTCTTTTCTTATAAAAGATAATTAGAAAATAGTCATGCTAATGATTTTCTTAGTAGTCAATAAAACAGTATATCAGTAATTAAGAACAATAGTATACGATATTATTAATACACATACAGAGAAAAATCGCTTGTTTTAAGAGTTGTTGTGAAGAAGTTAGTAAAAATATAACTCATATAATACCTTGGCGTTAGAAACGGTATTTAGGTGCCTTTGTTTTAGATTTAAGCTCAAGTCTCTTAGAATAAGTCTTTGGTGAACATTCATGTTATTGTTTATAATTTCACATACACTAACGAAATTAGACAAATCTCTTTAGCCATTTATTTAGTAACTCGTCAGGATACTGTGTCAATTTTTCAATATTCAAAACTTACAAATCTTAGAATGGTTTTAGCTTGATGTAAATACTTTTTTAATTTTTTTATTAATTGATGCAATCTGCTTGTTATTGCTGATAAACAAGTTGAAATAGTGTAGTCTTCATATGTACATAAAACTGGCACTCTACGATAAGCGTTTACAATATTGCCTAGTACACTGCTTTAGCTCACTATAAGCCTTTTCATTACACCGCTAGAAGCGTGTAGTTTAGAATTAGTATTGATATGTTACACTTGTTAATACATAAGATTCTGCGCAATTCAGAAGTTACTGAAATGTTGGTATTCTGTACATACGCGTATTGAAGTGAAATATGATTCGAGCTTGGGTGCTTGTTGAATAAAATCTAAAAAATGTAGTTTGTAACGATTTTAAGTATCTGAAATTTAAAGTAGCTTTGTATGCTCTTCATTATTATAATTTAAATTAATTCAAAGCATTACAGCAGGCAAGTTTCGAGATTCATAATAAACATTTGAAACATTGACAATTATTTTGTTGCATAGTTTTGATTTATCAATAATAAACAGTACAGTCAGATGAAAATATATTCTCCGATTTTGGAATTGGGGACGAGCCAAATAGCACTTTGGACATAACTTGAAGTCCCTTGTGGCGTTTCTACCCTAATGGCACTCTAAATCGTATGGATAAAGTTACTACCTGCAATGGTAGCCTTCAATGTTGAGTTAGAAATTTTGTATTCCCTGCATCGTTAGCTGGGTACAAGCAAAGTGGCATCAAACAAATTCTTTGTAAATGTGTTACTTGGCTCATCCCCATCTAGTAAACTTGGGAAAAATTATAAACATGCATCTGAGTGTACTCAAACTGAGTTCCAGCTATGAGAATTTGCTATTGTGAGGAAGAAATGAAAAGATGAACACAGAGTGGGCAGCCATCAACAGTATTTCACCAATTCTTTGCATATGTCTTCACTGTACCGTTCAGTAGAGTGCCAAAGGGAAGGGGGAGGATTGGTGGGGGAAATAACCCTTCACTTTGGATCAGTATTCCTTAAAAAAAAAGTCAAAAGTGGGAAAAGATGGCGAATGGAGGGCGGACTACTAAATAAAGAAAGTATACCTAGTACTGTTGTCTGACATTTCTCATAGCCCCTTTTTTTCCTGTAATATCCCACAGCTGTAGTTCCTCATATATATATGTATATATATATATATATATATATATATATATATATATATATATATACGCCACCATTTTCAAATTGGTGTGAAACGTGGTTGCTTACATATTTAATTATCTCCTGGCCATCAGTAACGATGATTCAAGAATTTCCTAAATTATGTTTTCGTTCATTATAAATCCTTACCTAAATACCCTTTTGGTGATGTTACATTATAGGCAAGTACATTGTTAAGGGGCGCGTCATTCATAGAATATATAATCCTTACAAATTACATATATATGCATCTGAATACAATTATATGCATCGACTTGTGAGGCAGTATTTTTGAAAAATATATAATAATTTCATTATCTTACATTTTATGCATGGTTTCAGAAAATGCATTGACTGATTAGATTTAGGTCATTCCATTATAGCATGTAATCTTTTTAATATTTACTCGTTCATTTAAGCATTTGATAGTATATCATGTACTGCCTGTAACTTATATTCTGACATGAGAGGCTAGAATGGAATTATTCGAAATATTACTAGCATGGTTTGAGATAGTTATCAAGGATGCTATATATACATTAATAAATGTGCATGATTTTTTACTCTTTGAGCATTTTAGATTTATATACTACAATACCTTCATAACGTTATTTTTATATATATTGTAGTGTTCGACTAGTATTCCTACAACATACATTTTCTACGGATATTCTTCAATTTGCGTATATGTGCCTATGTGCCTGCAAGCGAGTGGGTGTAACCACACACATCGTACTGTAACACTATAGAATCATGGGCGTAACTTGGGGGACAGAATCTAACTAGCGGCCTACCCTTCAGAGGGGAACAATCAATCTTGGGGTTTAACTTTTGATGGGCAGAATCGAACATGGGCCTAACTTTGGGGGAAGGGCAGAATCGAAATTGGGGCCGGTTTGGAGGGGGGGACAGAGGCGAAAAGTTGTCCGCCCCTTAAAAATAGCATCCACGACTATGTTGTTTAAATAACTGTTACACATGCGTAATAATAAAAATTACTCTTAAATAATTTCCTCATCAGGTTCCAGGAGATTAACAAAAGTACCCTTAATTTGTAAATTTTAATAAAACAAAGTTTTGGGGGGACTAGTGCCCATTGCCCCCGCCAAGTTACGCTTATGACTAGATTAATATTATGCTGATTTGTTGGCATGTAATTTTAAGAATTTTAGTACTCTAACCAATTTTATATCATATCTTCATGTTTATGTCAATTGGCGAACAATATTTTTAGTACTGATCCTTATAAATATTGACTTAGAATATAACAGGAAATTGAAATTAACATTTCGAATTACAGGCGATACTGTTACCAGTCACGTATGTAAATGTGCATAATTACTAATTTAAGAATGTCTAATGAAGGAAACGGGACCTAGTAGAAATAGATATTTTATAGTAATTGTAGGACTTTATTCTTCACAGGGAGCCACGAAACTGACGAAAGAAGATATTGAAGGAGTGTTCGCCTTGTACGATAGGGTAAGTAGCTAACTAGTTAAGAAGAAAAGCTGTAAGTGTGAAAAATTTTACTCTAGAAACAGAAAGGTCAAAACAAGGGAAAATTATTGCCAGAAAAAGGATTATAGTTTATTTTTGCACTCCACTAAAAATATTATTTTACATGAAAGCACACTAGCCATTCATATGTAAAAAGGGATACATTAAATTTCGTATGAAGTAAGGTAAAAAATGCAAAAAACTTAATGTATCCCTTATTATATATGAATGGTCACTTTAAATATTATTTTTAGTAGAGTGCAAAAATAAACTATAGTCCTTTTCCATTTCCTTTTTTTGAAGGTAAAGTACAGCAAATAATCTTACCATCTGTTGCGATTAAATCTTTCTTGAAACAGCTTACCGCATTCCATACCTGGCTTCTTCATTTCACTGACACTCAATATTGTCGTAAAGTTAAAAATATTGAAAAAAAAAACTTCACAATAAAAGTCTAAATCAAGCACATAAGTACACTTTCAAGTCAACAGACGTGCTGCTTAGAGTCCAATTACATTCGGACAGGCCCGTAGCTAGAGGGGGGAGCAGGGGGCAACTGCCCCCCCCCCCCTGTGAAAAATACAGAACACATTCCTACCTGGAATTCTCACTAATCTTTACAATTATATCATGTGTTACTCTAGCAACATTGCAAAGACACTTATTGTTTTGTGATTTATTAGGGTGTATGGGATTCCGTATAATGTCGTATCAGGATTGGGGGGGGGGGGAATTCCCTTCCTGATTAGACTCCGGGAAATTATTTCACAATTTTCATTATCTAAAACAGTTGTGACATTTTGAGTAGTATTGTATTAAAGGTGCCTAATGTTTTTTCTTGGATGTGAGGGAGTGGATATTTAATTTTTGTTACTTTGCGTTGCCACTTCTAGCTAATCGCAACAATGAAGGATGACGTGAAATTCATGAAGAGACACTCATAAACAGTGCCGCAACTACAGGGGGCATTGTCCCCTTCCCCTGACCTTGGACAGAAGTCCATTCTAGGCGAAGCAAACATTGAAGTAAAACGAACAAGACTAGGAGAATCTAAGAATAGCAGGACAATTGGATACTCATGATGGAATTAGATTTTACATGTTCCTTGCATTTTTCTACCAGACGGCCAAGGGCACTTGCAAAGGGCACAGAGGGGCAATTGCCCCCCTCGATTTCAAATTTTATACAAATAAAAAAACATTTCGTAAAATTTTCTTGCTCGCTTCACTCGCAATGTCTGTTGTTCGCAAGAACAGCCAGAACAAGTTCAGAGCCAGTTATGGGGCGGCAGGAGTCGGACCTGGGAGCTCAAAGATCTATGTGAAAAAAAAATGTTCAAGAGAATGCCATGGTGCTCCGTGAAATTATTGCACCCTATTAAAACAATTTCTTTCTATGACACTTAATATGAAATATTAATGATGACACTGTAATACAAGAAGTCATTGATAAATCAAGGGATTCCTATTTGTTTGTCAGGTGTCAAAAAATGTATTTCAACTATAGAGTAAGGTGGGGTAAGACTGCGCGGCGGGTAAGACTGCGCACCGGTTTTTCGAGGTGAAAATCACACACAGTTGGCACCACTGCCCCACCATTACTTCGTCCAAGATGATAGCTAGCTGTGGACAGTGGTGAAGATACGTTTGAAATTCGTTGTGCTGAGAGAGGCAAGTGAAAAGATTTTGAGGGTGTTTGCTATTTATTTTGGTACTACGTGTTTTGAGTACTACGTCACTGTGAATGTATACAATATTACGATGTTGATGGATAGAAGAAGCTGTGTTAATGCCGAGTCCACCTGCGTATTAGTTTCCATTGCTTTGTGCAATGGCTGGACAACATCACGTGATTTGTTCAGGAATGCAGCACGGGGCACGACTGCGCACGTGCGCAGTTTTACCCCACAAGTGTGTGGTTTGCAGGTGCAAGTGTGTGGCTTGCAAGGCCCAGCCATTAGATAGATCATTTTTTGGTCCACTGAAGTCGTTTTATTCATCTGAGAGTGATAACTGGATGAGTAACCATCCGGGTCGCCCAATCACAGTTTTCCAAGTGGCATCCATTTTTACAAAGGCATATGGGAAGGCAGCTACAGTTGGGAATGCCATGAAGGGCTTTGAAGTGACTGGATTATGCCCTTTCAATCAAGACATCTTCACTGAGGACGAGTTTCATCCCTCTACTGTGACAAATGTATCAGCTCCAATTCCAGGTGAGCAGTCTCCAACAAGTGGGGTTAACAATACTGGACCATCCACCAATGACGTGCCACAGCAGGCAAATTTGGCTCATGCATCAGCTGAAACTCCAGGTGAGCAGCCTTCAAGAAGTGGGGTTAACAATACTGGATCATACGGGCACATTTCCGTTAACCAGATTCACCACTTCCACGTGCAGAGCATATTCAGCACCGCCGACGAAAGGGAAGGCAGTCTCAGGTGTTAACTGGATCTCCATTGAAAGTCAACTTGGAAGCCTAGTTGGCTGAGAAGAGTAAGAAGAAAGTTCAGGGGAAACAAAAACGGAACATCGTTGCTGAAGAAGATGTAGCAAGCAGAAAACGCCAGAAGAAAGAGTACACTTGCCCAGGTTGTAATGAGAAGTACAGCGATCCTCCGGTAGAGGATTGGATCCAGTGTTCCACATGTGACGAGTGGTGGCATGAAAATTGCACGTCGTATGAAACAGGAACCTTTATTTGTGATTTGTGTTAGCGATTCCTAACCCAAGTGAAGGACGAGAATAGTATCCCATATGATAGAAGAGCTTTTTTAGGTGATTTGTGTTTCTTTTTATACAAATGTGAGTCTGTGTAGAATGTGCGCATTCTTACCCGAACTTGATCGCAGTCTTACCCCGCGGTGCGGGTAAGACTACGCATTTGCATGGTCACGGTTTTGTAATTGTTTCATGCAGAAATATTTTTCATTCAGCTTTCGGAAATTTACTGTGAGTTAGCAAAGGATAGTGAAATGTGTATTGCTTTTTTCATGTGTGTCTGTAGTTTCATAGCTTGAATATAAAATTATGAACTCAAACTGCGCAGTCTTGCCCCACCTTACTCTAATATAATACAATTCACACAATATTTTGCAAAATGGTTAACGTAACCAGTAGGCAAACGTTGTCTGTAGTGATGCAAGTCTCTCCCCTTTGAAAGATATAGAGTCCGTGGTGGACTAAGGGACCCATGTTTTAATGTTTTAGCAAGTACAAAAAAATGTATTAGCTACAAATTTTTACACAATTCATCAAAATGTAGATAATATGTAACCATTATTATTTCATTAATTCTATTTTCTTGCATAACACAACACAATGGTGGTGTTGGATTCTCGTTAGATTCCTTTGTGCGTAAAATCTTGCATACTGGAAACTGGAGGGAATCATTATGAAGCACGATTTATAAAGGGCTCCCTTAATCAGTTCTGCAGAGAGGCCCAAAGTTGTTGGTGCACATTAATCATCTATTAACATTATCCACTTGTAAATATCAAGTAGATACAGTCCCTATTAGCCTATTGATGTTAAACGTTATATTGTTTGACAATCTGGAAAGGTCATTATCGAAATATTGCTATTTGATGTTGTTCGAAGTTCTTTTGTTCGTTGCAGTTTCAAGATATCATCCCTTTTCTGTTACTTATTTCTTTTTGGGGGAAGGGGCAAGTGCCTCTGTGTACCCTGTTATATGTGCCAATCCGACACAATATATTAAAAATTTGACTTCGCCCCCCTCCCCCTACAAAGAATTCCTGGCTACGGGCCTGCTTTCGGAACATCTCCAGCAGGCTGAACGAGTCTGCCTAGCGAACCTAGTGGGTGTGCAGAGTTTGAGCAAGGGGCTTAGCGATAGGTTCTGGGTTGAGATGACGTCAGCTGCTCGCTTGGTTGGTTGGCTGCTTCGAGAGTTGTGACTCGTTCCGAAGTTTCAAATGCATAACAGCCAAAGATGTTTCGGAAATAATCTTCCTCTACAATGCGTTTGTTACTGTTTAAGTCCAGATCGCATTGTTGCAACAATCGCGGCAACGTACTCCCAACACTCCTGGACGGAAGGGAGGTAAAAGGTGCTTGTTCTTTCGTTCCTCTAAGCTGCACCAAATAGACAACTGTTGAATGTTTTGTTTAGGGAAAATACAGTCGTACAAAATATTTCATATCTTGTTAGTAAAGGGACCAAGGAAGATTTTCTTTTTTAAAAGAAAAAGAAAGGAAAGGTGGATTAAGAAAGGAAAGTCAAAACCATGTAACCTTGTTAGTGGAAGACAATTATCGGTAAATTTCTCGTAAGGGACAGAAAGCTGAAATTTGCTAGTTCATTTAATTTGAATATTCGTACTTACGTATTCTGCATTGAGAAACATTGCTGAAGGTGGCATTTCGCTTATTTCACGGAAATAAGCTCTATTTGCGACATATCGAGTAAGTTTTCTTCGTTTATTTTTGCCTTCGGTAACACACAAAATGGCGGTCACAGTTTCACTACCGTACTCGGCATGCAGTGTTTCCACCCCATTGCACCCAAAAATACCTACGTAGCTCCACAAACCATTGATGCATAGCCCCACGAACCATTCATACATAGCCCCACGAACCATTTCCGGTAAGGTTAGGTTAGGTAGGGTCACGTATAGGTCACAAAAGTTAAAAATTGGTTTCGAAAAAAATATGCTTAGCCCCACACACCATTCTCGCATAGCCCCTCGAACCATTGACACATAGCCCCACAAACCATTTGCGAAAACGTACCTTCTTCAGTTACAAAAACACATGTTTGGAAACACTGACCGGGATTACGTCATCACACACAGGCTACATCCACCTGGAAGTAAATGGATGCAAGAGCTTTCGTGCATCGGTCACACATATATATCGAAAAATAGATGATTTACCGGCAAAATTCAACGAGCGATGCGAGAAAACACTTCCCTGAACTTCCAGAAGTATAAAGAAACTGCATTCGGTAAGTAATTTCTCCTGTAAATTTGATTAAATCCGTCTGTCCCTTACGAGAAATTTGCCCAATTATCAACATTGTTGTCATTTATTCCATGATCCTATTGAAAAATAAAAAAAACGAATTCCCATTAAAATTTGGTCTGTAATAATAAGGATGATATGCAGGCTTGACGAAATTATAAAATGATGTGATTTAATTTATTGACTGAATAGTACAAATGATCTACCACCATACACGACGTTTCGAAGACGATATTTAATTATGAAATTCAAATAGTCCCGAAAAAAATTATTTGAAGCAAGTATTTATCATGAAATAGCAACCATTGTAGAATCACACTTACCTTTTCTGCTTTCTCTGCTCTTATTTTAAGAACAACGCTAATAATCTTTATTTGTCCGACCACCCGTTTTTTTATGTAGGTGCGGGCATCATCAACTGAGAGTAATTGGCAAACACACATCGAACAAAACACAAAGTAAAAAGCGAATGTGCGAATGTATAACACTGAGGCTCTGTCCGAAAGGTACAAAGTACAGACTTGAAGTATGATCTTGGCGGAAGTGACGTCACCGAGTACAGTTCGAAAGCGCCAAGAACAGAAGTACGCAAGTACACAGCTCGCAGTGCAGGTGGTTGGTGACTAGGTCACGTGGTTTCCGCACTCGTTGTTCATTTGTTTATAATCACGGAGGTAGAAAGCCAGCGACACAGGTAGATATACGTTATGGGCCAGCAAGTTGTTGGTTATAGTTCTTCTAATGTGTGGAAATGTATGTGTACGAACGTTTCAAAATGCTATGTGATTTCTGTGGTGAAAAATAAGTGTTTAAAACGCGAGGATAACAACGAGTACTCAGTTTTATCTACTGATCGTATTTGGCGCTGCAGTCGAAGTGCAATTCGAAAGACGTGTACTTCCAGTTCACGACTGGAAGACCGCCTTCCAAGACCATGCTCGGACGATGCTCGCTTCAAGTACGGTCTTGCACCTTTCGGACACGGCCTGAGTTATATTCGTGGAAGTTCTTCCTTCACTTGGTAAACAAAATCAACAAATTATACACTTCCTCATCCGTTTCTTTCTCTTTCAGGATAACAATGGAACGATAGAAAACGAGGAATTAAGAGGTTTCTTGAAAGACCTGCTGGAATTAGTCAAAAAGGTATGTATCAGTTGATTGCAATGTACAGTCACAGTGAAACCCCGATTTTACGTTATCGCATTTTATATTTGCCCACATTATACATTATTTTTTCAAGGTCTCAATTTCCTTGATTTTACAATTTGCCGCGTTGTAAGTTCTTCAGTTACAAGTACCTGAAGAAGGTGTGATCAAGAGTCCACTGTGGGGCTATATGCTTTAAAAATCATTTTAAAATCCCAAAGGATACGTTGGTGTTTTTGTGTTATGTAGAAATTTTAGCTAAAAATGAAGGCTCAACCAGGCACCTATGTGAACAAAATCGTTAAGTAATTTACAACTCTACGCTAGGAGAAATGTTGCCAACCACTTTTCGGCAATGTCCCTACAGACGTAGTCAAAATGTCCCTACAACTGGCCAAATGTCCCTGCGCCAAGTAAAGCGACAGAATATAAAATATACACATTTTCTTACCAAATCTTTCTGCTCGATGCTTTCCACAATTTATGAATAACGGCGAGTCGTTAACTGTTGATTATGTTATTTGAACATAACACAACATGCTGCTACTGTGAAGAGATAGATGTTGGTTGGTAATGCTGTATTTCCTGCAGTCTCCGTCACGTGCCTTAAGGGAAGAATTTATCACTAGCAAAGAATTTAACAATTCTGGTCCCATTTTATTTATCTTTTTTGTCTTTGTATAACTTAACATTGAAAATATTATTTCCGTTTCTGCGTTAGAATGTGGTAATGTTAGCACTATTTTCGCGAGAGTGGAAATGTTTTCAAAAAAGTTGGTAACCGATAACATGTTCCAAAATTCTGATGGAGATTTGTACCTTTGCACAATAAAATGTTATTTTCCAACATTGAAAAAAGTCCCTACGTTTTCCCTCATTTGGCAAAATCTGTCCCTACGCGGGCAAAATATAGTGAAAAGTCCCTATGCGTAGGGACATGGTCCCTACGGTTGGCATCACTGGAAAAACTAGGTTGTGTCGACGTCATCAGTGTTTCAAAGATGACAGATCCCGTTTGCAGTAACACTAGCAGAGACAACTACAAAAAATCAGGTGAAGCCAGGACCGGCTCGTTAGTTCACTTGGCAGAGATTGCAAGATATGCCAGAGACCCAGATTCGACTTCTAGTTGCGCCCATATTTTTAGCTAAGATTTCTACTTAAACCATGTTTATGGTCACCACAGTTTGCGACGAGCTACATGACATTCGTTCAAACTTATTGGTTTAAACCAGACAACAACGACTCCATAACTGAGTCTCAACGATCTTGAAACGTGCTAAATGTCATTAGTTCGAATTATTTGTTTTTAAGAAACTTTGCCTGATAGCGCTGGTGACGCGTGCAGATCGCTGGAAATTTAATTTCTATACCTTTAGATTCCAAATAGAAGTACTTAATTTACAATTAACAATAACCACTTTCCATAGTAACAGTACTAACCCAAATTACACATGCGGAATTACCCCCCTCTGTGGAAGAATTAATCATTTAAGCATTTTCACAAACAACCAAATACAAATGAAAGAAAATGTTGAAGTACGCAAATATAAACACAAGAAACAATGAACCTATTTATTGAATTGAATATAACACATGTTTCCTGCTTATGAAAGCATTATCAATCAGTCCTTATTGAACTATGAGACGTGAAATAACTGTCGATACGTGATCGAAAAAATTACCATTTATAGTCATTTAGCATGCACCTTTTATGTTATATAAAATTGGTTACAAAAGTCCATATTACTTCCTAAAATTGACGTAAAACCACTCTTGGAACATGCTCCTCATTTATTTTGGCATGTACTGTACGTTTCTTGAACGAGAATAGTTCTTTTTATGTGTGCACACAACCTTTTTCAGACATGGCGTCGATGGCCATTTTCTAATTATCGCATGGTTTGTAGCGAGTACTAGTACCGTGTCACATAAGTTCCAACACACGCGAGATAGCTATCTCTTAAACGAACTTTACTTATCCGTAGGTACCACGATTTGCGAGAATTTTCTTCTTCTCAAAGTCACTTAAGGAAATATAGTTTCCTTACCTTGTGTCTCGGGAACGAAGAATCCAGCATGCACGAGTCCACTCCTTACCTCTCTGGGAACCGAGAGCTCGACTCACTTCCAACGTTTTTTCTGCGTTGTACTTCTACTCCATGCTATTATCCGCTGTTTTATCCTAACAGCAGACGTCAGATTCGTCCAGAAACCACTGGAAACAATTACAATTTCCTCAACAGTCGTGACATAACTTTCTTCACTCCATTTTCTTTTCCGGAAGTCCTATTTCGATCACCGCGCACCCCTATCGATAACTACCATTCTTTTGCGCAGAGCACAATTGTCTTTACCAAACAACAATTTACATGATTTAGAAACCACACGTTAACAAATATGTGTATGCGTTAAAGAACCTATTGTAATGCTTATTGAGATAAACTTTTTGCTGTTAATTAAACAATGGCATCTAGACCAAAACGCTGTAAATTTTATTATTTTCCGCCATTACTGCGAATTGCCCATGCGTGCAGTTGGCCGACACATCAAAATGTCCTTGTGCATAAGCAAACCGCGAGCAAATCGGATATCAAACAAAGGAGTTTACAATTTAAATACGCACAACGGTCAGAGCCATCTAGCGACTCCTCGCGTAACTACGAAAGCAACAAAGTTTTTATACTGCATAGGCATTCCACCTATCGTGAATTCTCTACACTAGACGAGTTCATCGTCTTAGGACATAAGTTGGGCTTCTTTACCCCAGCAAAGACACGAAACTCAAGTTTCCAGAATGCCTTATGACAGCTCGTCATAAATGGCGCCCAACATAAGGCTGAACCAACCCACAATACTTTTGATACAATACTAATTTCAGACTTACATCAAACAAACATTCATATTCTACATATTCACTAATATACATTTTTAATATATACAGACATATTAATTTATAGTTTACAATATGAAACATCCCGGATCACCAACTCTGGTGACTCCATCAGTAGTGTAATTGATGCTATAGCTGGGACAACAAATGATGAGCCCCTCTCAGGCAGAATTGGCTACACTTTAAACAAGCTCAACATGCCCATATGAGCTTTTTGCTCAAGTGTAGCACCCCGTCTAATCCAAGATTTTTGTAAAAATGCCCTCGGGAATTTCCCGAAGCTACAGTGTACAAATGATGAGCCCCCTCAGATTGATTTGCCTACACTTATAAAAGGCACTTCTGTGAGATTGTTGTCCATAAGCTTGTTAAAAATATGCCCCTCTTGATATTTTTTTTGCCCACACCTAAAACTAAGCCAAACGTATTAACACACACACACACACACACATATTTACTTCCGGTCCACTTCCGGTTTGCCCACTTGTGACTTATTTCTGAGCACAGCTCTGTTAGAGATAGGGATATTATATAAATTTAAAAATTATTTCATTCTTCACAAACAAATCTCATCTAACAATTCCATAACAGTTCCATGCTCAGCTCTGTGTCTGTGTGAGGCAAGCACAGCTCTGTTAGAGATAGGGATATTGAGCATTGAAACATCTAGAAATTATTTTATTCTTCTCAAGCTCAGCTCTGTGTCTGTGTGGGGATTTGTACCTAATAACATCAAAACAACACAGCTCTGTTAGAGACAGAATATTCAATTCCATATCTATAACATCTCTGTGTAATTCCATAACAGTTCCATGCTCAGCTCTGTGTCTATGTAGAGCAAAACAGCACAGCTCTGTTAGAGATAGGTATATTATATGAATTTAAAAATTATTTCATTCTTCACAAACAAATCTCATCTAACAATTCCATAACAGTTCCATGCTCAGCTCTGTGTCTGTGTGAGGCAAGCACAGCTCTGTTAGAGATAGGGATGATAAGTATAAATTTAAAAATTATTTCATTCTTCACAAACAAATCTCATCTAACAATTCCATAACAGTTCCATGCTCAGCTCTGTGTCTGTGTGAGGCAAGCACAGCTCTGTACGAATATTAAGTATAGATTTAAAAATTATTTCATTCTTCACAACTAACAATTCTATAACAGTTCCATGCTTAGCTCTGTGTCTGTGTGGGATTTGTACAGCAACATAGCTTTGTTAGAGACAGAGTAGATGGGTATAAATATTATTTCATTCAATTCTTCACATTTATATCCATAACATCTGTGTGTCAGTACAGCACAGCTCTGTTAGATATTGAGTATAGATCTATTGGAAATTATTTCATTCTTCACAAACAAATCTTATCTAACAATTCCATGCTCAGCTCTGTGTCTGTGTGGGGAGTTGTACCTAATAACATCAGTACAGCACAGCTCTGTTAGAGCTATAACATCTCTGTGTAATTCCATAACAGTTCCATGCTCAGCTCTGTGTCTGTGTGGGATTTGTACAGCAACATAGCTTTGTTAGAGACAGAGTAGATGGGTATAAATATTATTTCATTCAATTCTTCACCTCTATATCCATAACAGCTCTGTTAGAGAAAGGGATATTAAGTATAAATTTAAAAATTCACAAACAAATCTCATCTAACAATTCCATAACAGTTCCATGCTCAGCTCTGTGTCTGTGTGAGGCAAGCACAGCTCTGTAGGAATATTAAGTATAGATTTTAAAATTATTTCATTCTTCACAAACAAATCTCATCTAACAATTCCATAACAGTTCCATGCTCAGCTCTGTGTCTGTGTGGGGATTTAGCTTTGTTAGAGACAGAGTAGATGGGTATAAATATTATTTCATTCAATTCTTCACATTTTATAACAGCTCTATTCTTCACATCTAACAATTCCCATAACAGTTTCATGCTCAGCAAGGCTCTGTTAAGTATCTTAATATTTCATTCCTTCATAACAGTTCCTGTGTCTGTGTGGGGATTTGTACCTAATAACATCAAAACAACACAGCTCTGTTAGAGACAGAATATTCAATTCCATATCTATAACATATCTGTGTAATTCCATAACAGTTCCATGCTCAGCTCTGTGTCTATGTAGAGCAAAACAGCACAGCTCTGTTAGAGATAGGTATATTATATAAATTTAAAAATTATTTTATTCTTCACAAACAAATCTCATCTAACAATTCCATAACAGTTCCAGGCTCAGCTCTGTGTCTGTGTGAGGCAAGCACAGCTCTGTTAGAGATAGGGATATTAAGTATAAATTTAAAAATTATTTCATTCTTCACAAACAAATCTCATCTAACAATTCCATAACAGTTCCATGCTCAGCTCTGTGTCTGTGTGGGATTTGTACAGCAACATAGCTTTGTTAGAGATTCTTTCAATTCTTCACCTCCATATCCATAACAGCTCTGTGTTTATAATAGATAGGAATATTGAGTGCATCTAACAATTCCTCCCTATAACAGTTCCATGTTGTAGAAATATCAGCAAGGCTCTGTGTCTGTGAGATTTGAAACCTTGTTCCCAATCAGTTCCAAGCTGTACAGCTCTGTGTCTGTGAGATTTGAAACCTGTTCCTGTACAGCTCTGTGAGAATTTTCATAGTGCCTAATAATATTAGCACAGCTCAGTTAGGATCGCATCTAACAAATATCAAGGATTTGTACCTAATTACAGTAGCACAGGGATAGGGATAATAAGTATAGACTATTGATATAGAAATTATTTTATTCTTCAATCTTATTCATAACAGTTCTATGCTCCTATGTGTCTGAGCAACATCAGTACAGCACAGCTCTGTTAATTAATATCTATTGAAACATGTGTCTGTGCGGGGATTTGTACCTAAGTATAGCTATTATTGAGTATAGAATTATTATATCTAGATCCATTTTCTGTGTCTGTGCAGGGATTTGTACTTAATAACATCAGTGCAGCATTGCTCTGTTAGAGTATAGATTTATATTATTATTGAAATATCTCTTCACAAACAATCTCATCTAACAATTCTATAACAGTTCCGCTCAGCTCTGTGTCTGTGCGGGGATAAACATCAGTACAGCACAGCTCTGTTGCTCATTTTTTCAGCTCTGTATCTGTGCAGGGATTTGTACCTAATAACATCAGTACAGCACAGCTCTGTTAGAGTATAGATTTAATTATATTATTATTGAAACATCTAGAAATTATTCTTCAAACAAATATCATCTAACAATTCCATAATAATTCTATGCTCAGCTCTGTGTCTGTGCAGGGATTTGTACCTAATAACATCAGTACAGCACAGCTCTGTTAGAGTATAGATTTAATTATATTATTATTGAAACATCTAGAAATTATTCTTCCTAACAATTCCATGCTCAGCTCTGTGTCTGTGCGGGGATTTGTACCTAATAACATCAGTACAGCACAGCTCTGTTAGAGATAGGGATATTGAGTATAGATTTAATTATTGAAACATCTAGAAATTATTCTTCAAACAAATATCATCTAACAATTCCATAACAATTCCATGCTCAGCTCTGTGTCTGTGCGGGGATTTGTACCTAATAACATCAGTACAGCATAGCTCTGTTAGAGACATTTAATTCTTCACATTTATATCCATAACATCTCTGTGTCTGTGTGTCAGTAAAGCACAGCTCTGTTAGAGATAGGGATATTGAGTATAGATTTATTTATTGAAACATCTAGAAATTATTTCATTCTTCACAAACAAATCTCATCTAACAATTCAATGCTCAGCTCTGTGTCTGTGCGAGGATTTGTACCTAATAACATCAGTACAGCATAGCTCTGTTAGAGACATTTAATTCTTCACATTTATATCCATAACAGCTCTGTGTCTGTGTGAGGCAAGCACAGCTCTGTTAGAGATAGGGGTATTGAGTATTGAAACATCTAGAAATTATTTCATTCTTCACAAACAAATCTCATCTAACAATTCCATGCTCAGCTCTGTCTGTGTGGGGATTTGTACCTAATAACATCAAAACAACACAGCTCTGTTAGAGATAGGTATATTATATAAATTTAAAAATTATTTCATTCTTCACAAACAAATCTCATCTAACAATTCCATGCTCAGCTCTGTGTCTGTGCGAGGATTTGTACCTAATAACATCAGTACAGCATAGCTCTGTTAGAGACATTTAATTCTTCACATTTATATCCATAACAGCTTTGTGTCTGTGTGAGGCAAGCACAGCTCTGTTAGAGATAGGGATATTAAGTATTGAAACATCTAGAAATTATTTCATTCTTCACAAACAAATCTCATCTAACAATTCCATGTTCAGCTCTGTGTCTGTGTGGGGATTTGTACCTAATAACATCAAAACAACACAGCTCTGTTAGAGACAGAATATTCAATTCTTCAGAATTCCATAACAGTTCCATGCTCAGCTCTGTGTCTATGTAGAGCAAAACAGCACAGCTCTGTTCGAGATAGGGATATTAAGTATAAATTTAAAAATTATTTCATTCTTCACAAACAAATCTCATCTACCAATTCCATAACAGTTCCATGCTCAGCTCTGTGTCTGTGTGAGGCAAGCACAGCTCTGTTAAAGATCTTCACAAACAAATCTCATCTAACAAATTCCATAACAGTTCCATGCTCAGCTCTGTGTCTGTGTGGGGATTTGTACCTAATAACATCAAAACAACACAGCTCTGTTAGAGACAGAATATTCAATTCTTCACATCCATATCCATAACATCTCTGTGTAATTCCATAACAGTTCCATGCTCAGCTCTGTGTCTATGTAGAGCAAAACTGTTAGAGATAGGGATATTAAGTATAAGTGTAAAAATTATTTCATTCTTCACAAACAAATCTCATCTAACAGTTCCATAACAGTTCCATGATCAGCTCTGTGTCTGTGTGAGGCAAACACAGCTCTGTTACATGATAGGAATATTAAGTATAGATTTAAATTTCATTCTTCACAAACAAATCTCATCTAACAATTCCATAACAGTTCCATGCTCAGCTCTGTGTCTGTGTGAGGCAAGCACTGCTCTGTTAAATATAGGAATATTAAGTATAGATTTAAATTTCATTCTTCACAAACAAATCTCATCTAACAATCCCATAACAGTTCCATGCTCAGCTCTGTGTCTGTGTGGGATTTGTACAGCAACATAGCTTTGTTAGAGACAGAGTAGATGGGTATAAATATTATTTCATTCAATTCTTCACCTCCATATCCATAACAGCTCTGTGAAATTTATTCTTCACATCTAACAATTCCCATAACAGTTTCATGCTCAGCAAGGCTCTGTTTCTGTGTAGATAGGGATATTAATATTTTTTTCCTTCATAACAGTTCCTGTGTCTGTGTGGGATTTGTACAGAGCACAGCTCTGAGATAGGGACTAACAGTTAGGGTATAATTAATTCTTCACATCTATTGAGTGTCTAGATGTTATTTCATCCCTATGCCATGACAGTTTCAATTCTGTATTTGTATGGAATTTAAAACTTGTCTGAAAAGTGGCAATCAATGCCTATTGTTTCTATATAAACGTTTCAACATATGTTGAACATGACACAGAGCCTTGCTGAGCGTGAAACTGTTATGGGAATTGTTGGTTGTGAAGAAGAAATTTCACAGAGCTGTTATGGATATGGAGGTGAAGAATTGAATGAAATAATATTTATACCCATCTACTCTGTCTCTAACAAAGCTATGTTGCTGTACAAATCCCACACAGACACAGAGCTGAGCATGGAACTGTTATGGAATTGTTAGATGAGATTTGTTTGTGAAGAATGAAATTTAAATCTATACTTAATATTCCTATATTTAACAGAGCAGTGCTTGCCTCACACAGACACAGAGCTGAGCATGGAACTGTTATGGAATTGTTAGATGAGATTTGTTTGTGAAGAATGAAATTTAAATCTATACTTAATATTCCTATCATGTAACAGAGCTGTGCTTGCCTCACACAGACACAGAGCTGAGCATGGAACTGTTATGGAACTGTTAGATGAGATTTGTTTGTGAAGAATGAAATAATTTTTACATTTATACTTAATATCCCTATCTCTAACAGTTTTGCTCTACATAGACACAGAGCTGAGCATGGAACTGTTATGGAATTACACAGAGATGTTATGGATATGGATGTGAAGAATTGAATATTCTGTCTCTAACAGAGCTGTGTTGTTTTGATGTTATTAGGTACAAATCCCCACACAGACACAGAGCTGAGCATGGAACTGTTATGGAATTTGTTAGATGAGATTTGTTTGTGAAGATCTTTAACAGAGCTGTGCTTGCCTCACACAGACACAGAGCTGAGCATGGAACTGTTATGGAATTGGTAGATGAGATTTGTTTGTGAAGAATGAAATAATTTTTAAATTTATACTTAATATCCCTATCTCTAACAGAGCTGTGCTGTTTTGCTCTACATAGACACATTGCTGAGCATGGAACTGTTATGGAATTGTGAAGAATTGAATATTCTGTCTCGAACAGAGCTGTGTTGTTTTGATGTTATTAGGTACAAATCCCCACACAGACACAGAGCTGAACATGGAATTGTTAGATGAGATTTGTTTGTGAAGAATGAAATAATTTCTAGATGTTTCAATACTCAATATCCCTATCTCTAACAGAGCTGTGCTTGCCTCACACAGACACAGAGCTGTTATGGATATAAATGTGAAGAATTAAATGTCTCTAACAGAGCTATGCTGTACTGATGTTATTAGGTACAAATCCTCGCACAGACACAGAGCTGAGCATGGAATTGTTAGATGAGATTTGTTTGTGAAGAATGAAATAATTTTTAAATTTATATAATATACCTATCTCTAACAGAGCTGTGTTGTTTTGATATTATTAGGTACAAATCCCCACACAGACACAGAGCTGAACATGGAATTGTTAGATGAGATTTGTTTGTGAAGAATGAAATAATTTCTAGATGTTTCAATACTCAATATCCCTATCTCTAACAGAGCTGTGCTTGCCTCACACAGACACAGAGCTGTTATGGATATAAATGTGAAGAATTAAATGTCTCTAACAGAGCTATGCTGTACTGATGTTATTAGGTACAAATCCCCGCACAGACACAGAGCTGAGCATGGAATTGTTATGGAATTGTTAGATGATATTTGTTTGAAGAATAATTTCTAGATGTTTCAATAATTAAATCTATACTCAATATCCCTATCTCTAACAGAGCTGTGCTGTACTGATGTTATTAGGTACAAATCCCCTCACAGACACAGAGCTGAGCATGGAATTGTTATGGAATTGTTAGGAAGAATAATTTCTAGATGTTTCAATAATAATATAATTAAATCTATACTCTAACAGAGCTGTGCTGTACTGATGTTATTAGGTACAAATCCCTGCACAGACACAGAGCTGAGCATAGAATTATTATGGAATTGTTAGATGATATTTGTTTGAAGAATAATTTCTAGATGTTTCAATAATAATATAATTAAATCTATACTCTAACAGAGCTGTGCTGTACTGATGTTATTAGGTACAAATCCCTGCACAGATACAGAGCTGAAAAAATGAGCAACAGAGCTGTGCTGTACTGATGTTTATCCCCGCACAGACACAGAGCTGAGCGGAACTGTTATAGAATTGTTAGATGAGATTGTTTGTGAAGAGATGTTTCAATAATAATATAAATCTATACTCTAACAGAGCAATGCTGCACTGATGTTATTAAGTACAAATCCCTGCACAGACACAGAAAATGGATCTAGATATAATAATTCTATACTCAATAATAGCTATACTTAGGTACAAATCCCCGCACAGACACATGTTTCAATAGATATTAATTAACAGAGCTGTGCTGTACTGATGTTGCTCAGACACATAGGAGCATAGAACTGTTATGAATAAGATTGAAGAATAAAATAATTTCTATATCAATAGTCTATACTTATTATCCCTATCCCTGTGCTACTGTAATTAGGTACAAATCCTTGATATTTGTTAGATGCGATCCTAACTGAGCTGTGCTAATATTATTAGGCACTATGAAAATTCTCACAGAGCTGTACAGGAACAGGTTTCAAATCTCACAGACACAGAGCTGTACAGCTTGGAACTGATTGGGAACAAGGTTTCAAATCTCACAGACACAGAGCCTTGCTGATATTTCTACAACATGGAACTGTTATAGGGAGGAATTGTTAGATGCACTCAATATTCCTATCTATTATAAACACAGAGCTGTTATGGATATGGAGGTGAAGAATTGAAAGAATCTCTAACAAAGCTATGTTGCTGTACAAATCCCACACAGACACAGAGCTGAGCATGGAACTGTTATGGAATTGTTAGATGAGATTTGTTTGTGAAGAATGAAATAATTTTTAAATTTATACTTAATATCCCTATCTCTAACAGAGCTGTGCTTGCCTCACACAGACACAGAGCTGAGCCTGGAACTGTTATGGAATTGTTAGATGAGATTTGTTTGTGAAGAATAAAATAATTTTTAAATTTATATAATATACCTATCTCTAACAGAGCTGTGCTGTTTTGCTCTACATAGACACAGAGCTGAGCATGGAACTGTTATGGAATTACACAGATATGTTATAGATATGGAATTGAATATTCTGTCTCTAACAGAGCTGTGTTGTTTTGATGTTATTAGGTACAAATCCCCACACAGACACAGGAACTGTTATGAAGGAATGAAATATTAAGATACTTAACAGAGCCTTGCTGAGCATGAAACTGTTATGGGAATTGTTAGATGTGAAGAATAGAGCTGTTATAAAATGTGAAGAATTGAATGAAATAATATTTATACCCATCTACTCTGTCTCTAACAAAGCTAAATCCCCACACAGACACAGAGCTGAGCATGGAACTGTTATGGAATTGTTAGATGAGATTTGTTTGTGAAGAATGAAATAATTTTAAAATCTATACTTAATATTCCTACAGAGCTGTGCTTGCCTCACACAGACACAGAGCTGAGCATGGAACTGTTATGGAATTGTTAGATGAGATTTGTTTGTGAATTTTTAAATTTATACTTAATATCCCTTTCTCTAACAGAGCTGTTATGGATATAGAGGTGAAGAATTGAATGAAATAATATTTATACCCATCTACTCTGTCTCTAACAAAGCTATGTTGCTGTACAAATCCCACACAGACACAGAGCTGAGCATGGAACTGTTATGGAATTACACAGAGATGTTATAGCTCTAACAGAGCTGTGCTGTACTGATGTTATTAGGTACAACTCCCCACACAGACACAGAGCTGAGCATGGAATTGTTAGATAAGATTTGTTTGTGAAGAATGAAATAATTTCCAATAGATCTATACTCAATATCTAACAGAGCTGTGCTGTACTGACACACAGATGTTATGGATATAAATGTGAAGAATTGAATGAAATAATATTTATACCCATCTACTCTGTCTCTAACAAAGCTATGTTGCTGTACAAATCCCACACAGACACAGAGCTAAGCATGGAACTGTTATAGAATTGTTAGTTGTGAAGAATGAAATAATTTTTAAATCTATACTTAATATTCCTACAGAGCTGTGCTTGCCTCACACAGACACAGAGCTGAGCATGGAACTGTTATGGAATTGTTAGATGAGATTTGTTTGTGAAGAATGAAATAATTTTTAAATTTATACTTATCATCCCTATCTCTAACAGAGCTGTGCTTGCCTCACACAGACACAGAGCTGAGCATAGAACTGTTATGGAATTGTTAGATGAGATTTGTTTGTGAAGAATGAAATAATTTTTAAATTCATATAATATACCTATCTCTAACAGAGCTGTGCTGTTTTGCTCTACATAGACACAGAGCTGAGCATGGAACTGTTATGGAATTACACAGAGATGTTATAGATATGGAATTGAATATTCTGTCTCTAACAGAGCTGTGTTGTTTTGATGTTATTAGGTACAAATCCCCACACAGACACAGAGCTGAGCTTGAGAAGAATAAAATAATTTCTAGATGTTTCAATGCTCAATATCCCTATCTCTAACAGAGCTGTGCTTGCCTCACACAGACACAGAGCTGAGCATGGAACTGTTATGGAATTGTTAGATGAGATTTGTTTGTGAAGAATGAAATAATTTTTAAATTTATATAATATCCCTATCTCTAACAGAGCTGTGCTCAGAAATAAGTCACAAGTGGGCAAACCGGAAGTGGACCGGAAGTAAATATGTGTGTGTGTGTGTGTGTTAATACGTTTGGCTTAGTTTTAGGTGTGGGCAAAAAAAATATCAAGAGGGGCATATTTTTAACAAGCTTATGGACAACAATCTCACAGAAGTGCCTTTTATAAGTGTAGGCAAATCAATCTGAGGGGGCTCATCATTTGTACACTGTAGCTTCGGGAAATTCCCGAGGGCATTTTTACAAAAATCTTGGATTAGACGGGGTGCTACACTTGAGCCAAAAGCTCATATGGGCATGTTGAGCTTGTTTTAAGTGTAGCCAATTCTGCCTGAGAGGGGCTCATCATTTGTTGTCCCAGCTATAGCATCAATTACACTACTTCCATCATTCTCCCGAAAGAAGGAACCCCGCATGTGTCTTGGTGTCTTGCAAAACATAGTGGCTTGTATATTCTTGGTTGGAGCAGGAAACAAATGAATGCCTAGGCCCACCGCAACATTATACTTACTTGACTATTAGCCCGCCGCAAGCATAACCTAACTTGACCTTTACCACATCATACCTGCCCTCACCCGCAAACTCAACATCACCCCCATGGAACTACCTAAACAACTTTTACTTTGCTTCTGGATTCATTCTATCTGAGCTAATCACTATTTAAAGGCGTAGTATGAGCCTTGTGTGCTACTACCCTATTGCGCTGCAGTTGGTATTTTCTTAGACCTGACCACAACAACGATGCAAATAGTGGGGTTCCTAATATTTATGAGATGAATACCCTTGAGCAATCTATCATTGAAAATGTCTTATCTTATTTTGGGGCAATCAGGAAGATTTCAGGCTCATCTCGCATGCTAGTACGCCGCAGAAATTTCACCTACTTGGTCAACTCGCCTGCCGCAGGCTGAATCTCACTTTACCCATACGAGAAATTTTAACCTTACACTTCCCTTACCCCACCTTTATCTACACTGTCTTTAACTACAACGTCTGATTCACAGCTTAACCCCATCGTCTGTAACAATTCATCCACACCTTCCAAATTCAAATCTAGTAATCTTTTCACCCACATTTTTACCTTGTCCTCTGAACAATTCCAAACTTTACAATTTTCTATCGACTGGTGATCCATTTTTTCTCCTGTCACACAATCTATTAATGACAGCCTAGAATCCTTTAACATGTTAAATTTACTAATACACAATATCTATATTCAAAATAGATCCCAAAACACTCAAAATTTGGTGTGTCGGATAGCCAGAAATATGTTTTTCTTACAAACACAATTCGAATTTTGGACAAACTCAGCAACGATAAATGCAACTGTGCAAGGAGAATTCACTGAAGCCAGAAGCTACATCAAACGGATGACGACAACATCCCCGTAAATACATGGCGCGCAATCACCACCAAATGTACCACTAACATTTTTGTTATTAATACTGGAACCGAACCAGGATACTCGCCTTGAGTAAACCAAAGATACGTTTTATATGACTTATAATTTTATGCTGCCGTGCAAGATTAATTGAAATTAATTTGTTCCCTCTTGAATACTGGCTACCATCGGGTGGCATATCTCAGATACCCCCTACCATCACCATGTCATGTATACAGAGAAAGCAAACCTATTGAATGTCGTTACTTTAACTCTACAAAATACAGACTCCAGACGAACTTGTGTCAGGACTAAGCCTATACTAATGGCAAATGTCCCCTCAACACTTTATCGTTCTCACATTTCCTATGTGTGGAGACGTATTTTACAAAGAACGAACAAATACAACATCTAGTGTCCCTGATGTTCCCCTACGTTTCTTTAGAACGCCAATCAACACAATTCTACCCGAGAAATTCGCACAATATTTTACAATGAAACTTGCACGCACATGTAACAACAAATTCAAAATGATACTGCCCACTTAAAAGCTGTTGGCTCCAAAATGATAGTGAGGCTGCTTGACTTGTTAAATGCTCCCATTTCAAATTTCCCGCAACAGACTGTCCATCAGATATTTTTCCTGAGCTATAAACTTGACACTAGACCCCAACTGAACTGACGTTTCAAAATAAACACAAGTTAGTATTCAAATGACAATTATATTCAAAAATTTATTTTAAACTACCCAAAGACACATTCGTTATTAAATCCGTCAAATTAAATATATTATCTTTAATATTTACATTTTGTACAAAGTAAAGTTACTATCACTGATTAGAGAGTGATGATCGCTCCGATGATCTCATCAGGCTTCATCTTTGAGCAATCATACTCAACCATATGCATCCCATGCCATTTTCTTCTGACATGAGTGCGATGCCAGATCATTCTAACCCTGTACCAAAGAGACAAAGCCAAGAGAAGACAAATACTCAAAATTTCCCCCAAAACTTTTGTATTGGTACTTTTCCGAGGAGACCTTTTTGTTCTCTTCCTAATATGGCTTGGATGGAGAGATACTCTTCCTCCAGCAACAGTTCGACTAATTACCGAAGTTTTCTTAGGAAGTGAGTCAGTAGGTGACTTCATTTTAACTCTGATGCTCCTCCCATATCTGACTGAATAACCAGTGCCTAATTTCATGAAAGAAACGACACATGCCATACTGGCAATTCTTTTGGGCATAAGAACATGCATAGGACCACACCTAATGCAACTTCTGGGTTCGATTACTGAATTCCTCACAACAGTCTGCAATGGATAACCAACTACTGGTATGACTACGTAGTGTACCGAATGATCTTGAACTATGGACACTAAAGGTAAGTCAATACTATTTTCCCCAACAGACACAACAGACAGGATAGATTTGTTCTGAGATGATACTGAATTTGAGTGTAGACACTGAGAATCCACCTTACTTTCCGGACACCCTGTATCAACTTGCACCGTGTGGACACGCTTACTCAACGAAGATGAACCTAGAGAACCACTTTGTTTACAACCAACACCCAGTAAAGGAATTTGCAAGCTCGGTTTTGGGAAAGATGCATCTTTTGTGCAGAAGCCGACAGGGAAAGACTCGTCTCTGTTACCCGACACCCCAAAAGA
Source organism: Lepisma saccharinum (assembly GCF_977018435.1). Taxonomy (NCBI): domain Eukaryota; kingdom Metazoa; phylum Arthropoda; class Insecta; order Zygentoma; family Lepismatidae; genus Lepisma; species Lepisma saccharinum. The sequence goes on along the minus strand of NC_139255.1, from coordinate 41,794,535 downwards.
CCACTCCTCGCTTATCAAATATTTTCCTTTATTACCCTTGTGGTGTTTTTGCTCTAACGTTCTGTTTCGGTTCAGTTCGCTGGTACTCTGTGCATAACTTTCTGACCAGGAAGTCAGAGTGCCTGTGCAGTGGTCATGTTCGACCGAATGTGAAGTACACATGCAATTGGTGACCGCAGAAGAAGTTACAACACCATTCATCAACTTTACTCCCTGACAAATCAAACTCCTTCGTCAAAGACTCATGCCTTTTTTCTACCAACTCAGCCCTGTATTGTGATACTGAAAACGTGAGATCGTGCAGACCCTCACTTGTTTTAATAACATCTTGCTGCAGCTCTAATATGCATTTACTGGTGCCCTCTAGATCAGACTGCAGTTTCCCCACTACCTTACTTGTATGAGCTGCAAGTTCTGTTTTGAGCAACTGATTGCTTTCATTGAGTTCTGATTTGAGCAACTGATTGCTGTCTCTGAGTTCTGATTTGAGCAACTGATTGCTGTCTCTGAGTTCTGATTTGAGCAACTGATTGCTGTCTCTGAGTTCTGATTTGAGCAACTGATTGCTGTCTCTGGGTTCTGATCTCAGTGACTCAGTGCATTCCTTGTACCTTTCCTGACTTTGTTTAATAAAGGCGAACAATGAATCTAATGTAACCGGTTCCTGCTCTGTTGCCATTATTAATATTAGCTTTAACAACAGCAATTAACCAACTAAAGATTAACCTACTTGAAACCCAACAAAAAAATCAATAACGCAGCCCCTCTGCACTTGAGTCCTCGTAATCTTGCGACGAGCTACATGACATTCGTTCAAACTTATTGGTTTAAACCAGACAACAACGACTCCATATAACTGAGTCTCAACGATCTTGAAACGTGCTAAATGTCATTAGTTCGAATTATTTGTTTTTAAGAAACTTTGCCTGATAGCGCTGGTGACGCGTGCAGATCGCTGGAAATTTAATTTCTATACCTTTAGATTCCAAATAGAAGTACTTAATTTACAACTAACAATAACCACTTTCCATAGTAACAGTACTAACCCAAATTACACATGCGGAATTACCCCCCTCTGTGGAAGAATTAATCATTTAAGCATTTTCACAAACAACCAAATACAAATGAAAGAAAATGTTGAAGTACGCAAATATAAACACAAGAAACAATGAACCTATTTACTGAGTTGAATATAACACATGTTTCCTGCTTATGAAAGCATTATCAATCAGTCCTTATTGAACTATGAGACGTGAAATAACTGTCGATACGTGATCGAAAAAATTACCATTTATAGTCATTTAGCATGCACCTTTTATGTTATATAAAATTGGTTACAAAAGTCCATATTACTTCCTAAAATTGACGTAAAACCAATCTTGGAACATGCTCCTCATTTATTTTGGCATGTACTGTCCGTTTCTCGAACGAGAATAGTTCGTTTTATGTGTGCACACACCCTTTTTCAGACATGGCGTCGATGGCCATTTTGTAATTATCGCATGGTTCGTAGCGAGTACTATAGCTCGACCACAAGGAAAAAAACCTTCCGTCCAAAGTGTTCGCGCAACTTCCCTGGCGTTATCGGTGTTCGGGGCAGTGTTGCCAGGTCAGATTTGAAAAATTCGGGAGATTGTTCCTTGGAAACCAGAAGTTCTGCTACAAAATCCGATTATCTAATAGAAGAGGATGAACGACGTTCTTGGGGGGGAAGGGCGGCATAGTTGTGCGCACTGGGGAGGGCAAGGGGGGAGTGGCGCGCATTGTTTACGGTGTAAACGTCACAGATACTTTTGTAACAATGGTGCTAAACCCAGCACCCTGTGTTTGGCGAAAATATACCGAAGATCTCCATTTCAGGAGTGGACATGTTTCAAACAAAAGAAAGTAAACCGCCCGAGGGAACCGACCAACATCTTTCATCTCTTCCGCATTTTCCGGTTAGAGGGTGCGTGGAAAACACCCTCAAATTTGCCCTTTCTCAGCATCGACACAAGGGGTTGGGATGCCTCTATTATCGCGAGGAATTTTTATGACAGGAAATGGTAGAAAGTTGTGTTCACAGATGAAGCTAACGTGCCGCCTTTCGTTGTCAGCGATTTTCCACAATCTTTCAAGTCGAATGCTAACAATAACAAATCAGTTTGCCTTCTGATGGTGTTCGTGTGCAGCTATCGATAGGGGTGGGCACGCGTCCTGCACCATAATGAAAAAATGCATTACGTATGTGAAATATATTTGGTGAATTAGACAGCATGTCTTCCTCAATAATTCAAGATAGCAACGCTTATGCTAGGGTGCCACCCATCCTCCCCATCTGCTAGAAATACACCCACAAACCCACAAACACATATATGTATAACATAATTTGCCCACGCTACGAAGTCAGTGTTTCTACCTCGTAAGGCAAGGACGTTTCACTGTGTTTGTGTCACTTCATCCATTTCATCAGTTTTTCATTCATCCATATTGTCGTACTTACCCGTAGAGGCACAAAAGCGACGTAAAATAACTAAAATAAAAATAGAGTTTAGGGCGGGATAAAATACAGCCATCTAAAAATAGTAATGTAGTAAAAGTAATAAAATAATGTCCTAGCACAATTGAGTAGCGTTTGACATAATTTCACAGTTCAAACAGCACTTTTCAGGGCTGAGTGGAGTTCCACTCCACATCTCCCCTCCATGTTCAAGTAAAGATGAGCAGGAAACGTGTTTTTGAGCTGGCCGTCGGAGGTACCATAGCAATAGTTTATTATGGAATCCTACCGAGAAATCAATAGGTCTGGCAACACTGACGTTGGCGACTCTGAAGGCATCTTCCTCCTGTCTTTTTCCCCCACCCGCCAGCGCGATGGGGTCTGCGCAGGTTTCTTTCCTTGTGGTTCCACTATAGTACCGTGTCACATAAGTTCCAACACACGCGAGATAGCTATCTCTTAAACGAACTTTGCGTATCCGTAGGTACCACGATTTGCGAGAATTTTCTTCTTCTCAAAGTCACTTAAGGAAATATAGTTTCCTTACCTTGTGTCTCGGGAACGAAGAATCCAGCATGCACGAGTCCACTCCTTACCTCTCTGGGAACCGAGAGCTCGACTCACTTCCAACGTTTTTTCTGCATTGTACTTCTACTCCATGCTATTATCCGCTGTTTTATCCTAACAGCAGACGTCAGATTCGTCCAGAAACCACTGGAAACAATTACAATTTCCTCAACAGTCGTGACATAACTTTCTTCACTCCATTTTCTTTTCCGGAAGTCCTATTTCGATCACCGCGCACCCCTATCGATAACTACCATTCTTTTGCGCAGAGCACAATTGTCTTTACCAAACAACAATTTACATGATTTAGAAACCACACGTTAACAAATATGTGTATGCGTTAAAGAACCTATTGTAATGCTTATTGAGATAAACTTTTTGCTGTTAATTAAACAATGGCATCTAGACCAAAACGCTGTAAATTTTATTATTTTCCGCCATTACTGCGAATTGCCCATGCGTGCAGTTGGCCGACACATCAAAATGTCCTTGTGCATAAGCAAACCGCGAGCAAATCGGATATCAAACAAAGGAGTTTACAATTTAAATACGCACAACGGTCAGAGCCATCTAGCGACTCCTCGCGTAACTACGAAAGCAACAAAGTTTTTATACTGCATAGGCATTCCACCTATCGTGAATTCTCTACACTAGACGAGTTCATCGTCTTAGGACATAAGTTGGGCTTCTTTACCCCAGCAAACACACACGAAATCAAGTTTCCAGAATGCCTTATGACAGCTCGTCATAAGTTCAAGTTCCTTCCTCCTGAACTCTATCGACGATTTTATTCCTTAAAGTGGTTTTGTTGTCAACAAAACATAAATTTATTACCAACAATATCTTGTTGATTTAGTATCTTGGTAATGATGTAGAATTCTTACCCTATTCCAGGATTACGACAGCCAAGATTTACATGACTTTGAGGAGACCATTCTCCAAGGATGTGATCTCAATCAGGATGGGAAGATCAGCAAGAAGGAGCTGACAATGATACTCCTTGCCCTCGCAAAGCACACCCAGGAAGACGAGTCAGGCAACTAGGAAGGATGTGCCAAGAAAACCAACTTTCTGGAACTAACTTTGCCTACAAACAGAATCGAAGTCTTCGAGTTGAAGAAGAAAGGAAAAAACGTTGCCTGGTATCAATTCAAAGTCCTCCATGATCAGAGCCACTTCTTTTTTTATATATTTATTTTTTATTGTTATTTTGTTGTACGAAAATAAGCAAATAAGTGATAAACTACGAAGGTTTCGAAAGAGAATGGGCTGATTGTAGATGTAGGTGGCACTGTATCATAAAACAATACTTTTTGCCATGGTTGTTTGTGCATGACATTGGATTCTGCCTGGAACATAGCATAGTTATGATAGTTCTTAAATAGGTATTATTGCGATGACGGGCACTTGAAATAGTGAGATTCACTGATGGTGTGTTTAACAATATGTAGATGTAAGTAACACCTAATCTAGAGGTAAATAAAAAGTACAATTGTCTGGTTGCTATTGAAAGAAGCATGTTGTTGGGATACGTTACGTTGTAGTTCATAAATGAAAATATACCGCTGCTACATGTGTGTTTGTACATGCAGGTGTGTGCGTGCATGTGTGTGTGTGCGTAAGGTTAATTTCACTTATTTTGCTTTGTATCTGTAAATGACCGGCAACATGATTCATGTCTACATTGTAACCTATTTTGTCAAATATTATCAACCCAGTATTCCCTACATGCTCTGTACCACATACTGGTCTATTTGTCAAAATTATTACCTGAATATTACTACGAAAGTTATGTTGCACCTCTCAACTCATTCCAAAGACATATTTCACACTAACTCTACATACTAGAAATTTTGTCTTGTATATCTTCTACACTGAAAATATTTTCCAGCTTCTCTTCAATTAATGAAGAAATTTATTAACTGCGAATCCACTTCAATCTAAACTTCTAAAAATGTTCATTTCCGTTTCACCAAGTTCAGCATTATGTTCCAAAAATCGGTTGTAAGTACCAGATGGTTATAATTAAAGTGACGGTGTTCAGAGTGGTACAGCACGGGCTGTAATGAGAGTAGCAGTCTGAAACTTCGTAGATATGCTAATGAAGCAATGCGCTCGCGAATTATGAAAAAAAATAGTTCCAATTCTCGCCACCAGGGTAAAAAACGGCGCTGTAAGCAGTCAAAACGTGGAATTTTCCATAACTCTGACGTCAAAGTCGGTGAAATTGCCTAACCATTGTGTGAGCTCCCTGGTTGTTGTTGGTGACGCTTGTTGCTTTTTCCTTTAGTAATGTTCATGTAATTCGAATAGTGAAATTGTAGCGATATTTTATTACAAAGAGTATTGTTTTCTGCGATTTATAGTGTTTTTCCTGTAACTATACCAAGTTTTGACTGCTTACAGCGCCATTTTTTACCCTGGTGGCGAGAATTGGAACTCTTTTTTTTTCATAATTCGCGAGCGCATTGCTTCATTAGCATATCTACGAAGTTTCAGACTGCTACTCTCATTACAGCCCGTGCTGTACCACTCTGAACACCGTCACTTTAATTATAACCACCTGATAGTATGTTTCTAATTAGCAAACTTATTTAGATTCAGGTTGTGTAAAGACATTGACCAATATGTAAGGAAGGGAAACATATTCCATAAGGTTTATTCTTCTGTAGTGGTAGTATAATATGCTTGTAATGATATTCGACATGCATTTGTCAACAAACTGGCAAAGTATGTGAATTGTCCATCATCATATTAAATCACACTGTGTTCTACAATGTGAAAGTCATGAAGTGAAATAAAAATGCTTATATACAGAGAAGAATATCTGCTATAGCATCATCAATATTCCTTCCCTTAAAGTTTAAAGTTTAGAGTAAAAAATGAAAATGGTGATGGACAATTTTCTTACAGTTAATCTTCAGGTGAATTGTACACAAAGTACAAGGAATGAAAAGCAATTTGGCATAAGCCCGATAAATAGCAATATGGCTCTCGAGTGCTCAATTTATTCCTTCAGCGAAATGGACTTAGTAAAGATGAGAAGAACGAGGAAAATAAGTTGCATGATAGATATAATTTAGGTACTAGTGTACTTAAGAGGAGCAACCAAATTCTTGACACCATCAATATTATTTCATCAGTATCATTTTGTATTATGTATAGCAGAAGATAATACGAAGTTGAAAATATGAGGAAATTCAATAAAGTACAAGGCATGTAACTATTTATGTATGAATCAATAAGTAGATAATATTTAAATTGCACTACACATTAAGCATGTGCCGTTTTCTTTTCAGATTCGTTGGGAGTTATGTCTGGTAGGTTCTAGTCTACACTGTGCAGAGTGTGTGAAATAAATTTTACCTGTGAAATTGAAATGCAGATTTCATTTACAAGTATTTTCACATTTATGTAACATATTACCACAGTGATTTATCCACACTCTTCAGCATCCTTCAAATTTTCATGATGCATCTCCAATAATTTTCTACAAATGCTTGAGTAATGGAAATTTTGGTGCAAAATTTACCATGAGACCGCTATAAAATCCTGTAATACAGTATTTAATTTGGATTGAACCTGTTAATGTAACTTCAAAAACTCTTCCAGTTACAAACAAAAGTGGAATTTCTGTTCCTATTCAGTGGTGCAAGCACATTGCATATAGTATATATTCTCATTTCTGTCATAGGCTTTCAATTCCTTTAAATCTTCCATGTTTTTATGTCGCTTTAGATCAAGCATATATCAGTGCATGTGTGTGTGTGTGTGTGGAGTAAGTATATTGAACCTTCTAGACATGGGCAGTATCTTTGTGTAACCAAATGTTGCCGGTCTTTACTCTTTAGTGTAATGCTTCCTGCACCTAATTATAAATTTCTCATTACATAGTAAGACACTTTGGTGGCTGTGTGGGCAGATTAAATAGAAATCAATATGTAATAAATATAAGATAAGTCATAAAACATTATAAGCAGCATAAACTTAGTTGATTAAAACCCACAGTACTAGAGCTAATAAAATATTTTTACACACCTATAATAATAAAAAAATTAAATTATTTACAAATAAATTCAACATAACATGAAAATTTAATTCATTGAGAATGACATTCAAACAAATTAAATATAAGAGATAATTTTGTATTCAGGAAAATGCATAATTACTTAATACAAGGAATTAATTGATTGTTATAACTGACTGCCACTGGGCCTATGTATAGTTAGAACTTTGTGTATATATACAAGTGTAATTGTATAATTAATGCTTCAAACAGCAAATGAAACAGGAAGAACTCTTGTTTAAACCTAATATTTGTATTACATTAATTGGTAATAGATTTCATAACCCAACTGTAAGAATTTTTTGTTGAAAAAATAAACTTCTAAGAGTTTCATATAATTAATTGATCTACATACCTTTAAATGTTAATTTACATACATACAAATTTTATTTGTACAGTTATTTATTATTTTCTTGACTTAAAAAATTATCACAGAAAAATATTTCAATTCTACAAAAATTGAATAATGTGAAGCATGAAAGACTGTAAGGTTCCTATGATTGACATTCACCATCTGACAAATTAGTGATTTCTATTAATATGTCTTATATTCTATTACAGTTTGATTTCTATTCATATCGTCCAAAGTACAAGTCTGCAATACTTTTCTAGGTCTTTCAACAATATAGCTTATTTCTATTTTAACTAACTCTACGATTTCTTCCTAAACTTTGAATCTTCGAGTTCTTCCTCAATGAATATATTTTTCATGTTTGTCTCAGTAGATGATGATATGAATGAAAAGAGAAGTGGCTCAGTCAGTCATATAAATATGTGTATGTATAGAATAGTGCAAGCATAATTGTGCTACTAAGTTCACAAGAACAATTATTAAGTAGATCATATCAAACAAAGATCATGGAACGAAATATGTAATTGTTTCTTGTTAAAGAGAAATGTTAGTATATTGTTGTTTGTTGTTAAAGAAACTTCTATATATATTATGAGACTAAAATATAGTATATATAACTAAAGACATGCATGCAGGCTAATGTACAACAAAAGCTTAGTATTTATGTGTAAATAGTAAAATGTGATTAGATATTAAACTACTTTAAACCCATCTTATGTGCCATACATATAAATGTGACTTTCTCTCTTAAAGTTTAAAGGAAGATTTCATCATCCACTATATTTGCACATGCAAACCTGCTTCTTATATCCTTACTCTATTTTCTGTACATGCCAAAATAAGATTTGCATACAGATCTGCAATTTCCCGTTCTCTCGTGTTTCTTTCATACATTTCTTTGATTTCAGTTTTGTGAAAAACGGTACTACCTCTTTGTGAATGTTAGTTCGATATTGTCGTATTATATATAAGCAGAAGAATCTATCATTGTTTGTTGTTCTTATAACATATATTGCTAAATGATGCTTTGTATATATATAATAAAAGTATGTATTGCATTTGTTGCTCACATTAATCTAATATGCACAAATCCAATGTAAGAAGTCTGTTGAACGTGTGGGTCTGAGAATATTTATATATTTATGGATTCCTGCCAGTATGATGATGTCTATTTGGTGTATTTATATAATTCGTCCTCGGTGTAGTATGATTGATTCTGATTTCTGAATTGTTTTCCCCTTTCTTTGATGCACATTATCTAGGTTTAATTTTTTTTAAGAACATTAAGAAAAAATAATGGTATGGTTTCACTAAGACGATAATTGCTTTATACCATAATTTTCCTATTGATTACTACTTTATCATTGTTAGAATAAGTATGTTGTTCTCCGATTTAAGTCTGTCTGTAACTTGTCTCATAGATTGTGGTTTAGGAGTATTTATGTTTTATACAAATTGATGTATGTTGTTGGAAAATGTGATGAGTATAATTTCTTAAAGTTAATCTAATCTTCATTGTCTGATCTAACAGTCAGTTTCCCTTGTGAAAATTCTCTTTCACATATATATCATGATACTTGGTGCTATCTAAAAAATTTGGTAAATATTAATAACTAATTCTTTCATGCTACATAACTTGTAATAGAACACAGAATTTTTTGCTGTTTTATTTATTACTTATAACCGTGGAAAGTTGGCAAGTACTATTTTTCTGATAAAAAGTTAAAGAAAATGTTTACATATTTTTTTTACATAAAATTCAACAAAACTTCAATTTCTTTATTGAGTATATTTTAGTGGGCAGTAGAATTATACAATACATAAACAGTCACAATAAACATAAATATAACATGCATATGGAAATTGTATATTTTGATAGGCTATCGATGAGTCTTGTGATTTATAGTATTTGACTCTCGTATGCAAGAAAAGTATAACAACAGAAGATGGAATTGAGTGTAAATATCTGTATTCTATGTACTGGATACTTATTGTATTAGTAATAATAATGAAATTTTATTTCTAATGCTTTATTTCTATTCCAAATAATGTAGAACTTTGCTGGAAATAATTCCAGAGTACCCTAAGTCATAGCTTTTAATAGTTTGCTATTTCAAAATTAACTAAAACTGTAATTTTTAAGTGAACTTTTTAAAATTACTTTTCGGCTCAACACCATGAATGAATATGAAATTCTTTTAATTATTTCTATAGTTTCCTTCCATTTTAGGATATGTAATGGTCCTCACTATCCATAAAATATCATAATTTTCTATTTTTCAACAAGAATTTAGCTGGAAAAGAGCTACCCATGTATTACAGAGTTACAAACCTTAAAATATGTTTTCAAATTAGCATGATTTTGTTACATGGACTAAGTACACTAGTGGTATTATCTACTATCACCAAAGGTATTACATAATAGATAGCAATGCTTGTTGTGGGAAAATATTTCATTCATTCTTTATTTATTTGCAGCTGATATTTGTTACCTTTTAGATTTCAAAAAATGGATTAATACTTTGTGCATTTGTATAACGATGATTCAAGATTTGTTTTGTGAACAAAAAGTAGTTTCTTTTACCCAATTGAGTATATATAAGTATTCCAGAGCAAATATTACTTTTAAATAGTTTATTGGCATCGAAAATGCAGCTTTGTACATTAGTTTTATTTGGGATCAACCCTTGTACAAAAATAGGATGATTATGAGAAGGCTGTGCAATTTAGAATAGAATAAGCGAAAGAAGGATATTTATTAATCAAAAATAATAATAAATTACTTATATGTGTGCTCAAGTAGCTTTTTAATGTGATATTACTTGTTAATACTTCTTTGGGAGTACCATGTGACAAATATAACTGATTTACCATAGCCCTTTAAAAAAAATCGAGTGTAGATAATAGAGAGTACCTTGTCCAAAGGTATTAAAAGTCCTTTTATGATTCAAGGATGTGTCATGATATTAATATTTTTTGTGAACCTGTGGTGCCAATCTAATATAACATAAACAGTATCATTAAATAGTTGTACCATAGATTTTTTATTTGTGGGGTGAAAAAGATCACATGATCATGTTATTACAGAATAAGAAATAAAAATTAACCCAGTAAAAAATACTAGATATAACAACAATTGCATATATTTGTACTTATAAGCAATTTCAAAAGATAGAAGAGATACATACCAACTGTTTCTTAAAGTTAAAAAGAAAATCGTTTAAGTTATATCATTAATGCATTGTTGATCACAGTTGTACATTGTTGCATATATATTATAATATATTTATTGGTACAATGAATGTTTAAATTAACGAGTTGCAACACTCAATACATGCTGAAATAAATAATTAATGTGTCAGTTTGATGTGTCCTCAACAGATGTATATCGTTTCTTTTTTCAGAATAAATAAAGGTGTGTTAAATAACATTCTTATTTTTTAAAAACTTTTGAAAAATTACATATGTTATCCTTGCATATCAGGGATGTAGTTGGGCTGATGTGTTCGGTGGTCCAAATTTGGATATGTGTACAGAAACTAGGAAATGGGTGATGCACTACTAAACAATTTGAGATAGGAACGTGAAGCCAGCATACCGAGAATAGAACACCACCTCATTTCAATGTGGAAGTCCGCAACCATCAGGATCCTGCTCGCTGGATTGGATGGCAGGCTCTATTCCCTGACCTGCAAGACCACCTGATCTGAATCTACTATATTTTTGTTTGGGGGATATCTCAAATCGCTTGTTTGTGAGACCGGAGCGTACACGGACACTTTGTCCATCCTGATTATAGCAGGTCGCGTCCAGTGGTAGCATTAATTGTGACAACCTGCACTGCACATGGAGAAGGCCTTTGCAACCACAGTTTTTGTTATTTTATGTTGCATTTCTGCCACTTTGGCTACTTGCGACAATGAATGATGATTAGATGAAGAGACGTTCACAAAGAATCATCGAGGGGTCTTGGATTTGATACCTGGTGGAGGCAATAGTGGTTTGGATCCTACAAATTGTAGGTCCACTCCCAATTAGCCTTACTGTGCATAAAATGGATTTAAAACACAAACTCACTAATCAATCAACCAAAAAAAAAACTATCCTTGGAATCAGAGTGTCGTGTGTTCGATATCTGGTAGATGCATAAACTGGTTCAGTCCCGATTAGCTTTCCTGTACATGAAGTGGACTTAAAAATGACACTTAAGTTCGTTACAAGTCATTTTCAGAAAACGACAACAAGAATGGTGTGATGGCGAGAGCATGTGAGGCTCTGAAAATTTCCAACCCAGCACCTGGACTCGATCCGACGTCTCGGACTTCCTCCGGTACTCACTCTAGAATCATGTGCAAAGGCCCTGTGCAGAAATAGCATTACACTCACCCTTACACCATATCACAGCAATAAACTGGATCCTCATTTGAAGCCAAGTACTCTGCCAACATCAAGTGTAGTGGAGGACCCTCTCATCATTGTCGATCACGATGGGATTGGCAGCATCTCCAGCTGATGGTATGATGTCTGCACGAGTTCTAATGATCGGAGAACTGGAATTCACATTTGCTGCAGCAAGAAGAAAAGTACTCATTGCACTACTTGATTAAGTTAAAGAATAGCTTACACCATTGTTCCATTCAAACACCAGAGTGCATTGTATCATACACAAACTCACAGGCCATGAGTATAGTTCATTGTTACTACAGGATGTCTACCAGTCCAGAAACATGCTTGTGGTCAATTTTGTTGACAATATAGTGCATTTATCAAATCCCAGTACAGGTATATATAACAATTGAATATTAGTCTGAAGCATTAATTTTTTACATGCATTAATAAGTAAAGCAAGTCTAACTTAAAGTACACGGGTTCGATACCCGGTGGAGGCACATAATGTTTCGAGTCCCACTTAAAACTGTAGGTCCAGTCCCGATTAGCATTACTGTGCATAAAGTGGCCTTTAAACACCACACCAACTCAATCAATCTTAAAGTACAGCTTCTGCTTTCAGATAAAACTGCAGTAGTGAAATAACTTTCTTTTCTTTTCTTGTATCAAAAAATAAAAGCTCCACCCCCCGATATGCTGGACAAAGCCCACTATTATTCAGAGGCACTTTGTCCATCCCGATTATAGCAGGTCCCATCCAGTAATAGCATTAGTTGTGACAATGTGTACTGCCACTGTAGAGGGCCTTTGCAATCATCATGTTTGTTATTTACGTTGCTTTTCTGACTAATCGTGATGATAAATGATGATTATATGAAGGAACGGTGACTCGAATTCGAATTAAGGGTCCCTGGGTTTGATACCTGGTGGAGACACAAAAGTTGTTCGAATCCTACTTTAAGCTGTAGGTCCAGTCCCAATTAGCCTTTCTATGCATAAAGTGGACTCATGACTCAAACCTGGAAGCTTCAGTGCAAGATTGATAGTCTCCCACTTTATAGCAACACGATCTGTATTCTAGCAATGTATTCTCGATTTCTTTCATGCATAACATATACTAGTGTGACATTTAAACATTTTTTTGCAAGACACTTTCCAGAGAATGACAATAAAAAGATGTGTAATGCAAACAGAAGCAACACTGCTCGTTCCTGCATGACTAGTTCCCTCATGAGAAGCACTCAAGGTGCATTATTTGTAAATGTCGCATTTTCAGTCTCGTCTCGATTGATAAACATCCGTTTCGGTTTCGAAGGGCAATTCTCGTTCTCGTGTCTCGAAAAAATATAGAATTAACAACGTATGCAAAGGCTTATCGGGCAAACTTTCATAGTGCATACATATTATAAATAAAAATAAAAACTTTTCTTAATGATTTTTTTTTACTCCTCGTTTCGACGCTACGAGCCCTCGAAAACTGGATATTATCCTGCTTATATATGCAAACCAAACAGCAGATTCAGAATTACCACGAATGAACTGGCGTTGTAATTATTATACACAAAATTCATTATTTATCTGAGGAAGTCGCATGTTCCAGGTTTGACTCAACCTGAGCATGACTGTTTCCTTGTGAGTGACATTTCATTGAACTAGAAATTGTTACATGGAGGGGTGTTTGCTCGAGACAGCTAGGGGGATGCTTATATTATTAACGTTAGAGTTGCTCAGGAGACGAGACATTTCCCGTCTCATCTCATAAAAGGAGACGGAACAAGCGAATGTTTTCGAAATGAGATGGGACAGACCAAAATGTTCGTCTCGTATCGTGGCAGGTTGTGTGATATTTAGATTGTGCTGGTTGGTGGTGGTGGTAGTGTGTGTGTGTGAAGGAATGGGGGGGGGGCTCCTGCACCCTGACTTCGAATACTGCTTGTAGTCATTCTGTCGCGATTAGCCAAAAGTGGGAAGAAATTTGATGTTAGAGAAGATACATTCTAAATTGACCATGTGTTCTCATCGTTGCGGTTAAACAAAGTGACGGAAAAGCAACGTAAAAGTAGGATAAATACAAAAATTTGCAATATATATATTAACTGAAGGAAACTGTTGTTTACTGCAGGAAATTTAAAAACTCCCAGTTCTTTTTTTATACCGTATCATCTCTTATATTGCAGAAATCGGCGTGGAAACCAGAGTGTTCTAAACGTATTGTTAATTTAAAATTTGCGAAGAAAATATCAAGACGAAAATAATTGTAATTCCAGAAAAGGCATTCCTATAACAATAAGGTCTTGCCAGTCAGAACCAACCTTTGTATTCACAATGAACAAGGGTATTCACGTGTTTAGCCATTGACTGTAACAAGTTTTGCTTTGTCAGCCTAATGGCAAAACTCTCTACCGAGTGGCTGGTTTTAAGATAATACGTTTAGAACACTCTGGTTTACAAGCCAATTTCTGCAATATAAGAGGTGATACGGTATAAAAAAAAGTACGGGGAGTTTCTAATTTCCTTCACTAAATGAGCTTTCTTCAGTTAATATATATATTGCAAATTTTTGTATTTAGCCTACTTTTCCGTCACTTTGTTTAACCGCAAGGATGAGAACGCATGGTTAATTTAGAATGTATCTTCTCTAACATCACATTTCTTCCCACTTTTGGCTAATCGCTACAATGAAGATGAATGACTATAAGCAGTATTCGAAGTTGGTTTGCAGGAGGACCCCCCCCCCCCAAACACACACACACACACTACCACCACCACCAACAAGCACAATCTAAGTGTCACCCAACCTGCGACGATACGAGACGAACTTTTTCTTCTGTCCCATCTCATTTCGAAAACATTCCTTTTATGAGACGGGACAGAAAATGTATCGTCTCGTGGGCAACACTAACATTAACCATAGAATCATCCCCCTAGCTGCCCCTCAAAGTCTCGAGCAAACATCCTCCCATGTAACAATTTCCAGTTCAATGAAATGTCACTCACGAGGGAACAGTCATGCCAAGGTCGAGAGTCAAACCTGGAACATGCGACTTCCTCAGATACATCATGAATTCTGTGTATAATAATTACAACGCCAGTTCATTCCTGGAAATTCTGAATCTGCGGTTTGGTTTACATATATAAGCAGGATGATATTCAGTTTTCGAGGGCTGGTACCGTTAAAACGAGGAGTCAAAAAAAATATATATTAAGAAAGGTTTTTTTTATTTATAATAATATGCCTTTGCATACGTTGTTAATTCTATATTTTTCGAGACTTGAGACGAGAACGAGAATTGTCCTCCCAAACCGAGACGGATGTTTATAAATCGAGACGAGACTGTCAATGAGACATTTACAAATAAACATGAGACAGACATTTACAACTCTCAACGAGAACGAGACCAAGGCTGCCATGTCTCGTCTCGATAGGATCCTTAGTGGTGAAGTTGTGAACCAACCAATTAATGCTTTCGGGGTAACGAGATGAGGCAGTTTTTTCGCAGTACAAAATTCAAAATATATCGTAGCATTTCAGTATGGGATATTGTTATGCACATGGGCGTATATATAGTTCACGTGGGGGGGGGGGGGGTACGGATGGATCAACTTTTGGTATGATTAGGGTTGCTTTATTTCGTAAGTGAAAATCCAGGACACTGTTGGCCGTAAGCTTGTTGGGGAGCAGGGGGTGCTGGACCCGACAAAGTTGTGTGTATGAAGTCACGGTAGTATTGATACTTTTCTGTTCATCTTGTGTCACTGCGTTTTTAAAAACCAAATATCTTTAAGACTCGAGGAGGAAAAAATAACTGATTTGACAGTCTCAATGCAGTTTCTTATTGCAGAAATTCCGAAACTATCAGGAAATTGTAGACATTTGGTCTGCAGTTCCCCATCTGGTGCGTGGAATTACGTAATTTCCTTCCCATCCGTATCCCGTCTTACGTCTCTAATTTAAGAGAATAAAATAAGTCCGAAGAAATTTTTATGAACAAGCGGATGAAAAGGTAACTCTGGCAATTTTACTGAACCAAAGTGGGGTGGACCCGTTGACCCCCCTTAAATACGCCCTTGGTTATACACATTATTTCCTTGTAATAATCATACATAAACTAAGTATTAATATGTACTGTGCAACTGATGTAATCTTCTCAGTGTATTTTCTCTTAATTTCCCACAAATATTTGATCATAACTTGCACAACAGAAATGAAACACAAACTGAAATTGCTTTATGGAAAATAAAGTAAAATAGGCTTTATAAATAAAGTGAAGAATGTGAAAATTCTTATTTTGCACTACATAGGTTACGGTAAATTTCGATAAATATAAGTTTAAAATATATATATTTTTGAAAGTTTGGTCAGCAACAAATTTTACAAGCAATATTTTTCGCATGACCAGAGAACACGCATGCAGCAGAACCCTTTCATTTATCTTGCACGTGAGTAGCACGGACATTTCATAGAAGAATGATCATTACAAAGCATAGCTTTCCTTTCCACTATCGCTCCTTCTTCCATTATTTAAATCTGTACAGATTTGTAAAACTGCTGCACATGTTCGCTCATTAACAGTTTCATGCATCGGAGACACATTTAAATCGGATATTTTGTCTTTCTCGTGGTTTGTACTTACCAATTATGTATTGCGGAACATAGTGGAAGGTGCCAATATGCTTTTTGCACGAAAACAAACACTTTTTCTGCTAAAATAAACCATTTTCCTTAATGCTACGGAAAGCACGTCACGGAGCGATATCGCTTGCTTTGCGAATTGTAACGCTTCTTTTGTTTTCGAATATCAATGTTTCCAACTCTATTGTGCATGAAAGTTGTAAAAAACCGGGGATCACGTCTGGAAATTGTACATTTCGATGAAAAATTGTTCGTTAGCCCCAAAAACCATCCACGGGTAGCCCCACAAACCATTGACGTTAGCCCCAAAAACCATCCACGGGTAGCCCCATGAACCATTCACACGAGGTTAGGTTAGGCCTGTTAGGTTAGGTTCCATTAGCACCCATTTCACCCCTAAATTCATCGAAAAACCATTTTCCTTTCTCGACAAAAAGACGCCCGTTTCTCGAAGAAAAAAACTCGCGTTTCTCGAAAAAAATCGCGCGTTTGGAAACCCTGATTCCTCTAGCGAGATCGCGTAACTTCCGACGCTAGAGCCATCTGCAGGTACATCTTGGAAACAACGGCATGATGTTGTCGATTTTCACAAAATGCGCAATATTATTACATGAAAAGTGATTATTTATTGTTCTGCTGCATTGTAGGATGAAGTTTTAGGAAGAATATATATCGACGGAGGTTATAAACCTTGGAGAAACTCATTTCCGTAATTAGTTTCTTGTGTAAAATTGAAGAAATGTGTCTCCGATGCATGAAACTGTTACCTGTTCGCTCACCTAGGGCTACCCGCAGTAAACTCATAGTCATACTAATGGACATTTCCACTCAATTTTTTTACAACAATTTTAAAAACTACACCTTGGAAAAATGACCCCTGCAAGTTCTCGCGTTTCTCTGCGTCCAGTTTAAGGCAGAAACGAGATTTCCAAAGTTGCGAGGCTAGCGTTGCGCTGAAAACACGCCGTCGCCATGTTACTACGTCACTCCTTAGGGAGAGCTCGTTTGTCGTCTGCTTCGAGCGTCCAGTTCTGGATGGGTAGCCCACGGACTCACGACCGGATCAAGAAAGTGTGGGGCGTTACCCCCACACTCCCTATATGCCTTCATGGCGTGGTGCTAAGCACAGGGGAACACTTTTTTTTTTACTTTACGTGCTGCAGTTTTACAAATTTGTACCGATTTAAATAATGGAAGAAGGAGCGATAGGAGAAAGGAAAGCTATGCTTTGTAATGATCATTCTTCTATGAAATGTCCGTGCTACTCACGTGCAAGATAAATGAAAGGGTTCAGCTGCGTGTGTGTTCTCAGGCCATGCGAAAGATATTGCTTATAAAATTGGTTGCTGACCAGTCACTTAAAAATATTTTTTAAACTTATATTTATCGATATTTACCGTAACCTATGTAGTGCAAAATAGGAAATTTCACATTCTTCACTTTATTTATAAAGACTATTTAACTTTCTTTTCCTTAAAGCAATTTCAGTTTGTGTTCCATTTCTGTTGCGCAAATTATGATAAAATATTTTTGTGCAGATAAGAGAAAATACACTGAGAAGATTACATTAGTTGCACAGTACATATCTATACTTAGTTTATGTATAATCATTAGAAGGAAATAATGTGTATAACCATGGGCGTATTTAAGGGGATTTCAACGGGTCCAACCCCCCTCTTTTTTGGGTTCACTAAAGTTACCAGTTTCCTTGTTCTATCCGCTTGTTCATAAAAAAATTCCTTCCGACTTATTTCATTCTCTTAAATTAGAGACGTATAGGACGGGATACGGATGGGAAGGAAATTTCGTAATTCCACACACCAGATGGGACTGCAGACCAATATCTGCAATTTCCTGATAGTTTCGGAATTTCTGCGATAACAAACTGCATTGAGACTGTCAAATAAGTTATTTTTTCCCCCTCGAATCATATTAAAGAAATTTGGTTCTTAAAAACGTAGTGACACAAGATGAACGGAAAAGTATCAATACTAAGTAGCGTGACTTCGTGACTACAAACACACAACTTTGTCGGTTCCAACATCCCCTCCCCCCATGCTTCCGGCCAGCAGTGTCCTGGATTTTCACTTACGAAATAAAGCAACCCTAATCATACCAAAAGTTGATCCATTCCTCTCCCCCCCCCCCGTGAACTATATATACGCCCACGTGCATAACAATATCCCATACTGAAATGGTACGATATAATTATTTTGAATTTTGTACTGCGAAAAAAGCCGCCTCATCTTGTTACCCCGAACTCATTAATTGGTTGGTTCACAACTTCACCACTAAGGATCTTAACGAGACGAGACATGGCAGCCTTGGTCTCGTTCAAGTTGAGAGTTGTAAACGTCTGTCTCATGTTTATTGGTAAATGTCTCATTGACAGTCTCGTCTCATTTATAAACATCCGTCTCGGTTTGGGAGGGCAATTCTCGTTCTCGTCTCAAGTCTAGAAAAATATAGAATTAACAACGTATGCAAAGGCTTATCATTATAAATACAAAAAAAAAACCTTTCTTAATATTTTTTTTATTATTTTTATTTTGACTCCTCGTTTCGACGGTACAGCCCTCGAAAACTAAATATTATCCTGCTTATATATGCAAACCAAACTGCAGATTCAGAATTTCCAGGAATGAACTGGCGTTGTAATTATTATACACAAAATTCATGATTTATCTGAAAAAATGTTCCAGTCGCATGTTCCAGGTTTGACTCTCGACCTGGGCATGACTGTTTCCTTGTGAGTGACATTTCATTGAACTGGAAATTGTTACATGGGAGGATGTATGCTCGAGACTTTGGGGACAGCAAGGGGGATGCTTCTATTGTTAATGTTAGTGTTGCTCACGAGACGAGGCATTATCCGTCTCGTCTCATAAAAGGAGATGGGACAAGTGAATGTTTTCGAAATGAGATGGGACAGAAGAAAAAGTTCGTCTCTTATCATGGCAGCTTGGGTGATACTTAGATTGTGCAGTTGGTGGTAGTGTGTGGGGGGGTAGAGGGAGGGTGTAATCCTGCACCCCGACTTCGAATACTGCTTGTAGTTATTCATCTTCATTGTAGCGATTAGCCAAAAGAGGGAAGAAATGTGATGTTAGAGATTATGCATAATAAATTAACCATGCGTTCTCATCGTTGCGGTTAAACAAAGTGAACGGAAAAGCATCGTAAAAGTAGGCTAAATACAAAAATTTGCAATATATATATTAACTGAAGAAAACTGTCATTTACTGCAGGAAATTAAAAAACTCACCGTACCTTTTCATACCGTATCACCGCTTATATTACAGAAATTGGCGTGTAAACCAGTGTGTTCTAAAAGTATTATCTTAAAATTTGTGAAGAAAATATTATGACGAAAATAATTGTAATTCCAGAAAAGGCATTCCTATAACATTTAGTTCTTGCCAGTCAGAACCAACCTATGTATTCGCAATGAACAAGGCTGTTCACGTGTTCAGCCATTGACTGTTACAAGGTTTGCTTTGTCACCCTAATGGGAAAACCCTCTACCGAGTGGCTGAATTATAGTAAAAATACTACTATACTGCTAGGGCATAATTCATCTCCAAGAAATGGAGCACAGATTTTTGCACTGGAAGTTGTAAGATACTTGTTTTACACAGTAACAAGTGAATTTTCTGTCGCTTCCGCGGCTCAAGCTAAGTTGACGGGACGAGCAGAAGCCCTGCCTCGCCCTGCCTGCACGCATATGTAAGTGATGACGTCAGAGGACCCCTTGTCTGTGCAGAGGACGTTTTCAAATCGGTGACGTAGGAGGTGAATTTCAGCGGTGTTTGAAGGTGTGTTTTTCGAGAACCAAAACGAATATCGCCGGGATATTTTGCACATCTTATGTTTCTGTCATTATCCGTAAAATTAATGGATGTAAAACGTTTTTCATGTCAAAGTGGAAATGTCCATTCCACTTGTTTACATTCGAAAATTCGCCAAACCGGAAGTTCTTTCCCCGCCATCAATAATCGAATTGTCTGATCGATCATTTTTTGTTTACTCAGGAATAACCCCCATATTTTATTCTCGCACGTAGGCCTACATAAAAAATTCACAATATGGGCCTCTATATTTTATAAATGGCCGAGTATATAGAATAATTGCTCCTGCCACGTAATTCGTCTGCTAAGAGGATGTTACAAATCTTAAGAACAGATTAAAACGAGAGAGATGCAACTTTATGATTAGTGGGAATGAACGTACAGGTAATTTAGAACTTTTTTCTTTAGAAAGCATTTAGCGATATTATTTTAAGGCTAACAAAACCTAACCTAACTACCAGGGCAATTAGGTTTATTATTAGAAGAATGCTAAGGGACCTAATCTTAAAACATTTTTGTGAAAGTAATCGCTACAACTTCACAGTATGTGTTACGGACGTAATTGCATACATAGCATGATGAAATCACGATGAAACAAAGACCGAGTCTGCTGCCACGCGCATCTTTTTTGAGGTTCCAGCAGAAACAGAACGTGGCAGCAGACACTACCTTTATAAATGACCATGAAATATTTGAAATCCTTTCCTTACTGTTCTATATTGATGAAACAGTGACATTTTTATATTTGTAAATTGTAATGTATGTATTTTTAATCACAATATCACATCACTTCAAAATAGCCTACCATTTGAACATTATTATAGCCCAAGTTTTGGACCCGACAAATGCCACTGCTGGAAATCCTATAGCGCCATCTGTTGCGAATCTGTTGAGTAGTAGCAAATCCGTACTACAATCACAGATTCCTTACTACCATAGCTTCCTCTAATCTGTGTTCCTTCCCCTCTGTCATTGTCGTTTGTGTGTGTACTTGATATGTACAGAAGAACACCTGTGAATGGGAAAGGATTTACGTGAATGACACAAAATATGACTTAATGCTCCTGTGTAGAACTTTATTTAACCATGGATTCAAGTTTAATTCCAGCTGATATAACCCATAATAATAAGTGCTCCGATAAAAATTCCGTTCAACGAGACGTTGTGGACATTGCACCCTCTGCCTTTCATGTCAAGTATTGGGATATTTTTTTGTTAATTTTATCTGTTGTCAGCCACATAATCGATGTTGGCTTTGACGTGTATTTGGCATATTATTATTTTACACACAACAAGGACGTTCTTTATTTTGGTTTGACGGTGACTTTTATCATCTTGCCCGCCGTTGTGACGACAGGTTTCAGTGTAAGATGGTTAGTTAATAGTTTTCATTACTTATTATTCATTAAATTAGACATGTTTACATTCAAAACAAGATATTACAGTACCTTTATTCAATGCACATGATATTAACGTGAGAATTTTATTTTTCCTTTTAATAGAACTTGGAAGTAACGTCCTATATTCATCGTTATACAAATATAAAATAAACTCTGTGCCTCCAGATTTCACAGGGGCCTCCCCTTAAAAAAAATACCAAATACGTGACCATAACACTAGAAGCAAAAATGACGACCACCTAAAACAAAACAGACTGCAGTTATCAAAAAACACACCACTGAATTCTGGAATATGGTACTATAATAATCTCCCAAACAATATTAAAATACTCACACCCCAAATTAGAAAAACTCTCAATAATACATATGTAATCCTTGACGTTTTCCATACCTATGTTTTGCAGTTTACGGAAATAAATTATTATTATTATTAAGATCACAGCAGTATGTAGACTAAAATGAATGTTAGGTTCAACTGCTATATAACAACAACAATAATAGGATTGCTGGACACTTTCTTGTTTATTTCAGAAAAATATTCATTTATGTATGCTCATGTCTTCTAATTAAATAGTCCCAAGTTCAGTTACTGTGGAGGCATTTTTCAGTGCTCTCAATCTTAATTTAAAATGCAGTTCTAGTCTCATAAACAGGGCTCCAAAAATACAGGTCGCCATGGCGACTAAAAATTTCAGCCTGGCAACTGTGATCTCTTGCTGTAATATTGCAGTTTTTGAAGTTTGCATGTACGAAATTTTGAACATCCTAAGTTCAAATTGCAGTAAAAGTTAGCAAATGATTTTTTGTTATCAACAGGGCTCGAAAAATCCCAGTCGGCAGGTTGCCATGGCGACTAAAAATTTAAGCCTGGCGACTGTGATCTTTTGCTGTAATATGTACGAAATTTTGATGATTCCAAGTTCAAATTGCAGTACAGCGTAAGTCAGCAAATGTGTTTTTTTTTAAATCAACGTTGTGAACATTCCATAGAGTTAGTAACAATTTCTTACCCTTTGTCCCCCAACACCCCATTCCCTGCTTTCTCAAATAATTTAGCGATATTTTGAATATCGTGATGCTCAACATCTTATACAGAGTGTTATAAAAGTTGCACAACCCAAACTTTGGAAATGTATATCATGCAAACTGTAAGAGATATTTACACCGGGTTTTCTGCATTGTAAAGCCTCATCCATTGAGATATTTTTCAATGCTTAAAATTATCAGTTCACTCCGTACAGAAAGTTATATAAATTAATAACTGACTGAAAGCAGCATTCAATTTTTTCCAGAAATGAACTTCTAAGTGATAAAAATATGTAAGAAATTATCGAAGAGTCATAATTAGACATTTGATGACTGATGCCGTGTCAGTCTGTCATTTGCGACCACCATTGATCATCTGCAACATTTGATGAATTTTTGACTGGCGATTTTATGGGTTGAGTGAAAAGTGCCATTTTTGGGACTTATCTCCGTATGTGGCAACACTAGCAAGTCGAAAAATTGCCAACAGTCGCATGAAACATGTGTCTATACATTTACGTGAAAAATCAAGATTTTGTGCAGAAATTGGACTCTTGAGAGAATCCTAGGCTGCCCCTGGTTACATTGAATTCTCTTCGCTCACTTTCGCCGCTACTGTGCCTATTTTTCAATTGATTCAGCATGGCGTATTCATTGGATCAGTGCGTGTGCATTGCTGAAGAGTATTTTACTACTCATTCTTACACTCGTGTGCAAGAGGTTTTTCTGCTGTACCTCACAAAGCAACGGTTTTACAACCAGTCAAACACAAACAAATGATCCCACAAATTGTTTCGATTTAAGAGTTGGTATTTATTGTTGAATATCAGTTCTCAGGTATTTGAAAATAATGTAATTGCTCTTATTTAGATTGATGCTAACATAAATTTATGAACCCAGTAATAGCCTACAGGATCAGTTTAGTGCATAAAACCCAGTGTAAATATCGGTAAATATGCGATATCGCCCGGACGGATTTCTTCAAATTTACAGGAGAAAGTACTTACTGAAATGAGTTTCTTTAGCATTCTGGACGTTCTTGGAGGTATTTTCTTTCACGGAAAGTAAAAACTTCGTAGTTTAATGCTGCCGAACAAGAATTAATCACTTTTTACGTAAGAAATTGGCATTGCCTGCCACATTATGCTGTTGTTTCCATTGTGTGCATGCAGATGGCACCGTGCTTTCTTTTTTCGATGAATTTAGGGGTGAAATGAGTGCTAATGGAACCTAACCTAACAGGCCTAACCTAACCTTGTGTGAATGGTTTGTGGGTCTAACCGTGGATGGTTTTTGGACTGAAAATCGACAAAACACAAGCTGGCGCGTCATGACGCTCGATGATCCATTACGAGTGCACGCCATATTGTCTGTTACAGAAGCGGAACAAGTAAGACAAATAATCGATCGTAATATGAAAAGTTGACACTATTTTATGGAAAAAGGCATAACTTCATCTTAAAGAATGTTCCGCAAGGCAAAATAGATAAGTACCAGTGGTAAAATTAAGGAAATAAATGAGTGAAAGGTGTCCGGGCGTTATCGCATATTTACCTAAATATTACAGCGCCTAGAATAACGTAGTGTGGAAAACGGCATGGTTTTGCTCTCTCTCGCTGGTTCCACTCGAAAATGATCCGCTAGAGGCGCTGGTGTTCGACTGCTTATAATGGAAGTAAATGGGGTTTTTGCTGCAACGTCTGATTCTTTTCCTTGTAACATTTCTTTGCATCAGAAAATTGTTATGATATTTGGTACACTAGTCGCGAAAATATTAAAGAATATTATGAACCGTCTATCATGACCTGTCCTTGAGTTTTTTATTAACAATACGGAAGAAAACATAGGTATGGATTGTAACACGTAACATGACAATTGCTGCGAGAATTAGTATTGTGTATGCATTATCCTGAAAGGTTCATTAATATTGTCATTGTCACAAATATTATTTTTATGGAAATTCACACAGACAATACTCGTTTATTTTAATTAATTTTATTATTAATTAATTTAATTAATTTGCAGTTTATTTTCATCAAGTACAAGGTAGACATTTTACAGTCAAGTCACGAGTAAAAATGCACAGTCCTTAACACCAAAGTTCTACTTACCAATCGACACGAATGTAAAGCAATTTTTTGATAGAGATGACAAGGTACAGCCTAATCGGCTATTTGAACTCCATGGAATATGAAATTAAATTCTTTCGAATATCTGCATTTCGGGAAAATGACTTCATGATATGTACGCCACGAAACATTTTTTCTCCTTCATGACACTATTTCAATTTTATTAGTATACAAAAATAAACTTGTGTACACAATCCAACGTTTGACGTCCAGCCTCACATGCGATATGTTGATGCTCGTGTTGCGTTGCACATAAAACGTATTTATGTTACTTTTCTGTGTAAATTAATGCCATTTCGTGACTGCAAATCACTCCACAAATATAACTGTTTCCATCAATTCACTTACCGCCTTTCTAGAGAAACAAATCTACACAATATATTCCAAAAACTAACTAAGCCGCATTACTTTCATAACAAAATTAGCCGCTGTGTTGATCGCACTGCCATCTACTTGTCATCGTCTCGGGGAACCAGTTTCTGGGGTCGTTTTCCACACTACGTTATTCAAGGCGCTGTACTAAATATCTTAAGATTTTCATGATATACATTTTCAAAGTTTGGATTGTGCGACTTTTGAAACATACTGTAGTATGCACAATTGGTAGTAGGTGGTTTCCTGGTGCCTGATTTTGAAAGCTAGCACCTAGCTTTGAAGAAAATTTTTCGAGCACTGGTTATCAACGTTGTGAACATTCCATAGAATCAGTAACAATTTCGGTAAAAATCTGATATTCCCCGGACACCTATAACTTCTTCTTTTTGTCAATTTTTCACATTTGTACTTAACTATCTGCTTCGCGGAACATTCTTTAACGTGTATTCACGTTTTTTTGATCAAAGTAATTGCAATTTTTTTTTAAAAAAAAAGTGTTTTTGTAACTGAAGAACGTACGTTTCTGCAAATGGTTTGTGTCAATGGTTCGTGGGGTTATGCGAGAATGGTGTGTGGGGCTACGCATATTTTTTTCGAAACCAATTTTTAACTATTGTAACCTATATGTGACCCTACCTAACCTAACCTTACTGGAAATGGTTCGTGGGGCTATGCGTCAATGGTTGAATTTCCGTTATGAAACATTCTCACATCACACAAAACACCTTCCAGATGTTAGACAATGCTTCAGGAACTTATTACCGTAAGTAGTTTCTTCTGTAAAAATGAAGAAATCTGTCCAGGGAATATCAGTATTAGTACCACAATTTCTTACTCTTTGTCTCCAAACCCCCCCATTTCCCACTTTCTCACATGATTTAGCGATGTTTTGAATAGGGTGATGTTCAACTTTTTATAGTATGCGCAGTTGCTAGTAGGTGGGTTACCTGGCGCCTGATTTTCAGAGGTGGCTCCTAGCTCTGAAAAAGATTTTTCGAGCGCTGCTCATAAAGTTGATTAAATGTTTTGATACTTTCGTATTGCTTTCTTGCAAGAACTTGCATTAAAAATATTACCATTTCAGGTACATATCGGACAGAAATGGACCTTCTGCCATAAGTTCACCAAGATGGAAATGGACGATGCGTTTGTGTATACTTATTCTGCAACTGGCACCAATTTTGAGGTAAAGAGATCGTAGGTAATTATCATGTCTTAGAGTAGCCATGTGTACTTGTCTTGCTTTATAAGCTTTTTCTTTTTTCAGTGATCATGTTGCTAGTTCAATGGAACTTTTCTTATATTTCTGCCTGATAAGTTTGGTCATTCTTACAACTTTTTGAATGTAAATATCAGTCACTGTACAGTGGAGTATGACCACTGCCGAAATATGGTGAAATTGGTTATACCAAAATATGTTTGTATAACTTGTATATGTAACTTGCAGTGTTATTATTTTTTTAGATCTGAGCCGAAACCACTTTGAACTGATATTGATACTCTTAGTGATTCACGCAAATCCTGACTTGAAAGTTGTAAAGTTGTATGAAATATTAATCAGTATTACTCCCTCTGTCCCATAATTATTGTCTGGTACACTTTTGTTTGTTGTCCCATAATAATTGTACGATGTTCAAACTGTGACATTGGTGTATACAGAAGAAGTAAATGAAACACGGGAATGTGTCATACAACGTTATTACTCAAGGATCAGTGCAAATTGGCCGATCAAGTATCCAAAAGAACCTAAATAAAAAGTCACCATTTTGGCATACCGGACAATAATTATGGGACAGAGGGAGTAGTATGTAAGTATTCTACTCCAATTATGTGCATGAATTTACCAAGAAATTTGCTTTAAAATATTCAAGAATTGCATCAGAAGTCTCAGTCTCAATTCAATGGGTACCTGGGGGGTGAAGGCAGCTGGAGTGTGGTGGCATCACCTCCAAAATGCCTAGACTGAGAATGTGTGAGGGCTTACCCCACATCCCCATAATGTGCCTGCATGGCACAGTGTTCTATATACATAGGGAACTTTACCTATTAAAATAGATGTTATGTAATCACAAAATCCAGTTTTTCATTCAAAATTGGTGCAATGTAAAAAGCAAGTTTGAAATTTGCATAATTTCCAGGATAACTAGATTCCCGTCCCGAAAGTGTTGTACAGCATTTTGTGGATCCCATGAAAGACCAAAATGCCGGAATATTGATTGATTGAGTTGGGTGTTTACATGTCTTAACTCTTTCGCTGCGGAATTCTCTGGCACACAATATCCCTTGGCTGCGTGATTAAATTTGAAAATATATTTCTTTTATAAACAAATAGTTTTCACAATTACATTGCATTATATATGAGACAGAACTTACAAAAGTAATTCCTTGCACTGGAAAACCATTCTGTAGTCCCTGTTGGTATGATATTTTGAAAAATTTTGAAATTTTGAAAAAAGAACATATTTTTAGAAACAATAATTTTACACAATTACATTGCAAAAAATGTTATAGAGAACTTACAAAAGTCATTCCTTGCACTGGAAAACCATTCTGTAGTCCCTGATGGTATGATATTTTGAAAAAAAAAAACATTTTTTTAGAAAGAATAATTTTACAAAATTACATTGCAAAATATGTTGTAGAGAACTTACAAAAGTCATTCCTTGCACTGGCAAACCATTCTGTTGTCCCTGGTGGTATGATGATATGAAAAATTTTGAAATTCCCGCACCTAGATCAATGCTGTTTTGCACTCTGCTCCATGATGATATGGATGGCGATACAAATTCTTCATCAGACACTACACAATCACTGTCACCACTTGAAATCTCTTAAAAACTGTTGCTATTATTGTCACAACTTAATTCACCTTCTGATTCTGAGTCGGCAAATAACAGTTGAGTAACATCATTATCAGACAAGTGTTGACGACTTGACGAAGCCATGTTGTTTACATTCGAACATGCATTTGAAACTGACATGTCAGAGCACTCAATGCTCGTATGTCAAATAATTAAGTAATAGCGACATCATACTGATAAAAACAAAACTACAAGTTCAAATAGTTCCAAATATTATCAACAAATGTCAGAAGGCTACTAAAAGCGACGTACTGCGGAAATGCGACACGACACGAGTGGAAGTACCAGGTGGTTATAATTAAAGTGACGGTGTTCAGAGTGGTACAGCACGGGCTGTAATGAGAGTAGCAGTCTGAAACTTCGTAGATATGATAATGAAGCAATGCGCTCGCGAATTATGCAAAAAGAAAAAATAGTTACAATTATCGCCACCAGGGTAAAAAAATGGCGCTGTAATCAGTCAAAACGTGGAATTTTCCGTAACTCTGACGTCAAAGTCGCTGACATTGCCTAACCATTTTGTGAGCTCTCTGGTTGTTGTTGGTGACGCTTGTTGCTTTTTCCTTTAGTAATGTTCATGTGTACTTCGAATAGTGAAATTGTAGCGATATTTTATTACAAAGAGTATTGTTTTCTGCGATTTATAGTGTTTTTCCTGTAACAATACCAAGTTCTGACTGCTTACAGCGCCATTTTTTACCCTGGTGGCGAGAATTGGAACTAATTTTTTTTTTTGCATAATTTGCGAGCGCATTGCTTCATTATCATATCTACGAAGTTTCAGAATGCTACTCTCATTACAGCCCGTGCTGTACCACTCTGAGCACCATCACTTTAATTATAACCACCTGGTATGAACTCGCAATAATGCGACTTCCGCAGAGCAAGGCACCTGGCGTTCTGTGCATAAATGCGACGACCACAGTGAAAGAGTTAAGAGTATTATGAATTTTCTGTCGCTTTGAAAACTGTACCATACTTTATTTTCTGAACAGCATTAACGAGTATGTATAATTTTGCAGGTATGTCGATTCGCTGATCTATGCCTTCAAGGCCAGAAGAGCGGAGAAGGAGAAGGACAAAGTGAAGCAGCAGTATTTCTACAAGTTGATGCTGAAGGAAGATGCAGACGCCGCTTTGCTGAGGGTGTTTGAATGCTTCTTAGAGGCAGCCCCACAGACAATCCTTCAAATAACCATTCTCATTACAGAGTCTGAAAACAAGTCTGAAGAAGATAGCTTTAAAGGTAGGCAATGTGCACCTTTTACCCCCATTCCATTAGCCTTTCCGATGGTAGAGGGACAATAGAGGGAAATATTAACGCAATCTGAATGTCTTCGAATAATTCTTGGCGTTTAAGGGGTGACTCATTCCGAAGGCACTCAAATATCAACTTCCCTTCCACATAGTATATCCTGGACTGTGTTTTGCAGACTATTTTATTTTATTAACCCAAATACCTCGCTGGTAGTGGTCGGCTGTCGATCTCTTCACCAGGTTCAAGTCCTGGGCATTGGTATTCTTTCTGAGTGAAAAGAAATTATATCCTTACGCAGATCTATTCCGATAAATATTCAGGCAATAACAAATTCAAGATTTTCAGGTTCTTAACTGGAAATGATAGCAAAAGCCAATCCATCGCATCTATTGAACATAACAATGAAACAATTACGGAAGATGCGAGGGTGTCGAACGTCCTCAATGACCACTTTGCTAACGTCGGCTCGTCAATATCACTAACGATTTAAGGGCGAAGAAAAATGAAAGTAACAAACAAAATGAAAAAGACGCTAAATATCAAGAAACCGGCTTCAGTTTTAAGCCCGTCTCAAGTGATGACGGTATGAAAATTCTTCAAAAACTTAACCTCAGAAAAGGTCCTTGAAATAAGTAATCGCATAATATATCTACTCGCCCCATGGATTGTCGAACCTCTCACAGATATAATTAATTCATCCTTAAAAAGCGGAATCTTTCCTAACACTTGGAAACACGCAAGGGTCACACCTATATTTAAAGGGGGGTCCCCGACGCAAGTTAATAATTATCGCCCCATATCAATAACTTCCTCATTAAGCAGGATTCTTGAAATGGTAATAGACAAGCAATTAGAACAATACTTACATTCTAACAATCTACTGACAGATAGACAGTTTTAGAAAAAATCGCTCGACAGAATTACTTTTGCATGAACTGATACATAACTGGAGAAATATATTAGATCGTAAAGGAAAGCAATACATTGGCATTATTTCTCTAGACATCAGTAAAGCATTCGACAGTGTTCAACCAAATTTATTAATACAGAAATTACATCAGCAATTTAATTTCTCTGCCCTTGCATGCAACTGGATCGAAAGTTATTTATGGAATAGGAGTATCGACACAAAAGTAGGCAACTCGATTTCAAAAAGTTTAAATGTATCTTTTGGTGTACCACAGGGATCTATTCTAGGTCCTAAACTGTTTAACATGTTTGTGAATGACATTCGCAGACAGGGAATTTAGGTTTGAATTATATTTGTACGTAGATGACTGTCTCCTGTACTGCATGTCAAGCAAATTAGAAAAAAGTAATTGCAAATATTGAGGAAAATATGCCCGAAGTTCTTGAGTGGTATCAATCTAACATGTTGAAAGTGAACGAGTCTAAGATGCAAGTATTAATACTATCCAGTGAAAATAATAACAATACGCTAATTGACAACATTAAAATAGGAAATTTCAATATAAAACCATGTGAATCTCTAAAATATCTCGGTATGCACCTAGATAAAAGTTTATCCTTTTCACAACATGTAAAAAGAATGTGTTCACGCACTGCACCTAGAATCAAGCAGTTTCAATTTGTCTGCAAATATGTACACCTTGCCCACAAATTAGCGTTCTACAAAGCATTTATTAGGCCGTTACTTGAATACTGTTCCTCTGTACTTTATGGGATTAATAGAAATAACACCACGAAACTAGAGAAAATGCAAATTTGGGCTATTCGTAGCATAAGAAATACAGCGCACATGACCTCACGTGCAACCAGAGAAGAACTCCAATTACCCACGCTGGAATCCAGACGAAAATATGCATTTCTACTAAAAATTCACCAGGCAATTAACAAGCACCACCAATTATTAAAGGACAAAGTAATGATATCTAGCAATATACATTATCCCAATCTGCGATCCAACAACACCAACAGTATCCGAGTACCAAAATGTAAGAAGGCAAGATACGGATCAAAATCCCTGTCATCACTGGCAAGTAAAGCGTGGAATCAACTACCTGTAAATTGCAGAAAGGAGAGAAATTTGGCCAAATTTAAACAACAGATTAGGACATTAATCTATGACTACTGACACTGTGCCTCATCTACCTCATTGCCTCCTTCATAAAACGTAGCTGTAAAAAATGTTTATTTTAGTCTATTTCTTATATTTTTCAATTATATAAATTTATAATATTCCCTTTTATGTATACTTATAAACAAATAGCATAACTGTATATTAATTCATGTAGGGCAAAAAGCTTTTTGTAGTTCAGAATCAATGTAAAAAAATGTAAGCTTAATTGTAACCCTATTTAATAATAAATAATAATAATAATAACCGTCATCAATTTCATTTAGTCATCACTCATCTTCATGATCACAATAAGCCATAACTGGCAGAAAAGCAATGCTGAGTAAAAAAAAAATGAACTCTTATCTTGCATTTATACTACCACGTTAAAAATAATACATTGTCTTGTTTTTTACAGCTTGGCTGCAAATGGGATCAATTTTATCTTCGCTGGGCAGCATGGCGTGGGCTTTAGTTTCGTATCATCGGACGATTAGATTCGCTCAAGATGATAAAGAGAACATAAGTGTGAAAGGGACGGTGATGCAGTTCATGTGGCATTTCATGATGACAGGTATGTGTTAGTCTCGAAGAAAGAGAATTAATTCATTTCAGTCGAATCTCGATTTTATGTTTGTCAGGGGGCCCAAGATGGGGGAGGTAATTCTTATGTGGGAGAATGTGAAATCGGGATTCCATTGTATGAATAGTGTTCATAATCTCATGATTTGTCATCTCTGTTATGTACTATCCACTTCATCATGGCTGGTGGTCCAGATGTTGTGTACGTACAGTGATTGATTATATTCAGAGGTTTCCTGCACACACACATACAGTGCCTTCAAGATGTGCGTAACCTCTCAACTCAAGCACATGGATGTGTTTTATTTATTTTAATTAAAATATTTCACACAAATTCAAGTAATCAACAGATGATGTGATGTTGGAAATATTTTCCTTGTACCGTCAGGTTTTTCACATCTTTTGAGAAAGTTAAGTTAGAAATCACCTCCTCATACTTCTGTATGAGTTTGTTTTCACATAAGAATTATACATAAAAATTATTTGTTCTAAAGTGTACTTATATTGCGACATTATAACAACAGTTAACACCACTTACTGGTTTTCTTTACTTGTGGCCGGGATTGGCATATTTAAGCATTTAAAATACATACCTATATATATTTTAGAGATATTTAAATTATTTTTTTTAATGGCATTCAAATGAACACTTTTCTTCCATGTCATTAATATTAATGTATTTTATTGCATTTGCAAAAAAATGTTATGTACGTTCTTGATTAGCCTACATGCGATATTTGGATACAACATGTAAAATAGTAAATAGTTATTTTAACAGTGATATAACTAGGAACACATTACTACATACATTTTGACATTTTGTTTGTTCCTTTTGCAAAAAGAAAACACAAATGTTGCCAACCCTGATGCTTGATGTGATGTAAATAACACCCACTTTGCATGTTTCCAATATCACAGTTTGAGAATTAAAAAATCAAGGTTACACATCCCAAATGCCTGTTGTAGCTTGCTACTGAAGGTTCCTTCAACAAGCTTGACAAAATACATTAAAAAGAATAAACATGTATTTGTTTATTAGTTTCCAGGATCTTGGCCATCAGCTTCTTTGCGACACAGTATCCGTTATGGGCCGCAGTGATCTGCTTGATTCATTGGGTTCTCATGACGTGCTGGTTAGTCCTGCAGCAGACCAACATATGTCCAACTCCATTGGAAGAAATTTTATTGTGCACCATTCTTGGGATTGTTTATATATTCACGTATATAACTGTAAAGGATGAAAAAACACGAATGAAGTACGTATCGTATTACTTAATATGTTTCATTGAAAATGTCGTAATGGTCGTTACGTGGACTGTAGTATCAGAGTTCCGTTGGTGGTTTTACCCCACTCTTGTAGGAGACGTGCTGTCGTTCGTTCTAGGAATTTCGTTTATGATTCTGTATTATAAATATTACCATCCTGCAGGGAGGCACCTTAATGTTGTTCAAAAGAGAGATGTGTGTGTTCAAAGCAATGATGCTTCTTTAGAACAAGTTCCTGTAGAATTGAATGGGCAGGTAAGAGTCATATCCCAGTGAATTATGTTAAGTTTTTTTGCCTTTTTTTCTTTCTTCTTCTTCTCCTCAACGTGTTAACATATTGAATAATGTGCGTTTAGGGATAAAATGATCACAGATATTTTCAGAACATATAAGAATGCAAGAAAAGCTATCTTGCTGGATAAACATAATGAATAATCCACGTTTGATCTTGTTTAAGCTTCCAAGTTCGAGTCATAAATCTAAGCATGTGTGTTTCTTTGCAAATTTCTTAACCCCTCCGCATTGTGCTGCTGTAGTGCAGAATGTGTATATGTAGGCCTTATGCTTGTTTCAACAATATTCTATTTACTGTGGTGTATATAGTCACACAGATGTTTGGTGAGATAGTTCTAGCTGTAGTAGAAACAAAAAATGGTAGCAAGAGATGAAAAAGAAGACGAAACTCATTTTTCCCTTCTTTCTTTTTTGTCTTTTTCCTGTCTTGCTACTATTCTTTGTTTCTACGGTACTATTATCGTATGAGGGAAACACCTACAAATCATATATTTCGGACTTCTTTACATTGTTAACGTGTTATTTTCGAATGCGGAACGTTTCTTAAGGTGAAATAATGCATTTCTAACTAAGATAATGTCTATTTCTTCTATTTACGAGTACTTACTGTTACTTGTTGTTTCGAATCTGTAACACATTATGGCCGTGATAGCATCCTCGTTTAGGGGGCGTTCTGAGTGTGTTTTGTCGATTTATGCAGTGTTGCAACCTTGTTCACCGGAAAATATCTACTTTTGTGCCCGGATTTGAAATTATGCTAATACGTCGCATTTACGTGTAGAACTTGTAAAATAACCTTGCGATTTACCACGTTCATTGTCCATACACAGCAATTCGGAACCATCTTTCTTTCGCAATTCGTTAATGCTCTTCCTTTACGCACAACAATCTTGCAACCTTGAATATTGACGTCAGACGAGGAATGCCTACGTGGTTAGGTTAGGCCTGTTAGGTTAGGTTCCATTAGCATAAATACAAAGAAAAATTAATCTTTTCGCTAAGAGACGCATTACCTTGTATTGCCTAACATGAAAAAACTCTCTCCTGTGACGTCAGAACACAATGTTGCTACAGTGTTGTGCGATAAGTGACACCCATTTGGGGAAAATGCTTGTTCCGTGGAGCTGCTGTTCTTATGGTAGGGTTACGTTACGTTAAGAAAACATAGTTTATTTCGTTTTTTTTATCAATTTCCATACTTGACCGCCAATTATTACATTCAGATTCGTGATTAGGAGGTCTCAATTAGTGAGTAGGCGAAATTTCATAGCAATTGGAGAGTGGTCCGGTATTGTAAACGCGTTCCAAAAAAAATTAAAAATACTCGACACGTGGTTCTAGTGAAAACACGGTGAGGCTGAAACACTGGCTACGGGGTTGCATCATCTTAACACACGGAACATTGCACTCTCATGCAGAAAGCAAATGGCGGGAGCAGAAACAGCGTGTCGGACAGAGATTTTCGCAGAAAACAACATGCATTCACATTAAAATGGATCAAATCTATATTCAGGAACTTCACAACGCTAAAGAAAATTATTTCCGTAAGTACTTTCTCCTGTAAATTTGAAGGAATCCGTTTCCCTCATACGATAATCTAGAACTATCTCACCAAACGTCTGTGTGACTATATACTCCACAGTAAATCGAATATTGTTGAAACAAGCATAAGGTGTATATATACAGCAGCGCAATGCGGAGGGCGTATACTGAATTTGACAAAAAAAAAATACATTTTCCAGTAGTGACTTGTTCAACAAATTCCACACTTAAGGGTTAATCAGTTTTCTAGCCTTTCTGATGGCATAGTTCCTAATGCCACTCCTTGTTATCAGAGTGGTCCCTGGAGGCACATTACCCAGTTGATCAGACCTCACTTTCAACTGTAGGTCCAGTCCCGATTGACCTATCTGAGCATAAGTGGACTTGAGGCAAACTTTCCTTCAGTTTCATTTAATATATATTCTTCACGTTCAGTGTTGTGATTAGGCTAAGGAAAAATTTAAAAACAATGAAATAAAGGCTCAAAATATGTGCATGGTTGAAAAGTACTTAGATAGCAAAGAATTAAGAAAGTATGCCTAACCTACAGTGACGGAAAGGTGCAATTGGCAATGTATCATACATGGAAAAAACTTCTGTTCAGATGTGTAATAATTACTTCGTGTTACCTGATTTGTTGTTGAAACACATGTTTTATATACATTTGTACCAGATTTTGCATAACAGCAATAATATTTTTATATATATATGGTGAGAAGAGTATACTGAAACATATATTTTTGAGACACTTATATTTTTGTTTATGCCAGAACACAAAAGGTATTTATTTATTTACTACAGTACACTATAACCTGCTGAAAAGACATTTAGAAATGTTGGTTGTTAATGGTTGAGTTTGTTGTGTTATGCAGTGATACTAAAGGGTGTTTTTTTAAGAGTGATAGAACTTTCGATAGGGATAGCTGTCATTTGTTTTGTTTTGATGACATGTTGTTTTGTGATTTCATATCAGTGAGCATTGGCAAATGATCATGGAAAGACTGACGCTGCAACAATGTTTACAAATTGTGGAAATATATTTCCAAAATCAACGTTCTGTTCGCCAAACGTATAGAGCACTTCAGAAATATCGGTGCTGTCAGGGAATTGGACTCACAAGATCATGGGACCTAATGCCACTGGATTATTTTCTTTGGGATATCTAAAGTCTCTGGTTTATGCTGATAAACCAGCAACAATTGACGCTTTGGAAGCCAGCATAACTCGAGTTATTAACGACATACGTCCCCAATTACTTGAAAAAGTGGTTCAAAATTGGACTGATCGAATCCGGTTCATCACAGCTAG
The DNA here is from genome assembly GCF_977018435.1 of Lepisma saccharinum. Lineage (NCBI taxonomy): Eukaryota > Metazoa > Arthropoda > Insecta > Zygentoma > Lepismatidae > Lepisma > Lepisma saccharinum. The sequence goes on along the minus strand of NC_139255.1, from coordinate 41,758,083 downwards.
TCGTGGTGGACATATGCCGGAAATTATTTTCAAAAAGTAAATGTCAGAAAGTTATCTTTCAAATGAAAACACAATTGGCTTCAAACTTATTTTTTTGTGTGTTTTATTTCAATTCAAAGTTCTATCACTCTAAAAAAAAACACCCTATACATTCCAGTACATGTCATTTTGTAGCAATCTCTGATAAAAAGGTATTGTGTATATTTTTGTGTCCATAATACTATTGTAGATGCCAGATTTCATATGTATTGTGTAAATTTGAGTTTCTATTGTACTGAAATCATGATACACTGGTAAATTTCTAGAATATTTACATGTATTTTGGAGATTTCATGAATGATTGTTAATTTACAGTTATTGTAACCAGTAATGCAATGACAATAAGTGCCTAATTTTGTATTTTAGACTTACAGAACAAAGACTGAGTGTGTATTTCCATGCCCAGCTGTAACTTTTTATAGATTTCTTTTCCATCCTTGGTTTTTCTTGCCTACATTCGGATTCTAAGTTTCAGATACAATTTCTGTGTTATTTTTTTAATGTGCACATGACTCCAGATAATAACAAATGAGAAGATATGTGCAGTTACATATGTAGTTTAATTTGGGATTTCCAATGCTTTAATTTCTTCATGAAGGACGGTCCAGTAAACAGTATCTAAGACAGTCTGTATCAGCTACATTATAATTAAATTTAAAATTGTTTTGCTGTGATTTTACATTTGTAAATGTAATATTTACAATGAAAGCCCTATTGAGAATCTTATGTTATAATTTGTTTTTGTGACAATAGCACACCTATTGATATTACTCCGTACAGGGTGGCTCCAAAGTATAACTGCCCAAAGTACTATTATGATGTGATTTTTATTTTATAAGAAAAAATAATCTGTGATTTGCTGAATATTTTAATTGATACTTATATCTTCTTCATAGAAGTATAGCTAAAGAACTTACAAAGACAGAAAATATAAAAGTAATAAATAATGCCAAAAGATAATTAGCAAAGTTGTATTTTATTGCTGAACCTCTACCTCTTTTGTTCTAATATTCTTTTTTAATGAATCATGTTCTGCCGGTTATAAAGCTCTGTGTGTACAGTCGTGGAAATAAATACTTCCCCCTTAATGCTACGGGTATGAAGGCTCTATGAGGGAAGTACTTTTTCCATGACTGCACCCCTGCTTTGAGGATTACCACACCCCAATGTATAATACTGCAGTCTACTTTCTTTTCTTTGTGTAATATGCATTGTTACACAATTTCATTAAATAATTGTTGTACACCCTTAATATTAACCTTTAGAGGATGGAGCTTCATGCTCATGTATTCCCGTTGAAGCCAGCATCTTTTCAAGCACGTGCTTTCAAATTTGCCATGAAGTACAAAGAAAATCGTAACTCGATAACTAATTGACGTACAGAGATGAAATTTGTTTTGTTTTCTATCTCAAAGACGGGGCTTGTAGCAGAGGTAAGAAAGTTCAATTTTTAAAAAATTGCCACACTCAATACGAGGGTCACTATTTATATTTTTAGCCTTGGCAACACTGATTGAAGTTAGGCACGATTTGACGTTTGCACGGAATCGTCTGGCATTATTGACCATAACGTACTTCAAATGTTTTGTCAATAACTTCATTTGTGTTGTTTATGTTGCCTTGGAGATTGCACGACAACAATAAAATGGAATTAACTCGTGAACATTTTCGTGCAATGATTTTTACGATTTTCGACGTGGATTATCAAGACAAGAGTGCATCGATCAACTTACTTCCACATTTGGCGATGAAGCCCCATCCTTTGCCACTGTGAAACGCTGGTATAACTAATTTAATCGTGGTCGCCATTCGCTCACCGACAAGATTTGCGAAGGTCGTCCAAAATCAGTTGTTGTTCAAGAAAACATTGATGCTGTGCAAAACCTAATACTACAAGATCGCCATGTGACATACTGTGAGATTGAGGCAACCATAGGCATTAGTTCCACCAGCATATATAAAATATTACATGATCATTTAGCTGTGAGAAAGGTATGTTCTCGTTGGATCCCACACAATTTGACAAAAACTCAAAAAGATGCTCGCGTCAATTGGTGCAAACAAATGCTCAATAAATACAATCGTGGTGCTTCAAAAGACGTATATAAGATTGTAACAGGTGACGAATCATGGATATATGCATATGAGCCAGAATGTAAACAGCAGTCGACTGTATGGGTGTTTCAAGATGAACCCAATCCTACAAAAGTTGTTCGCGCTCGAAGCACATCGAAACAAATGGTCGCCTGTTTTTTCGGGAAAACTGGTCATGTGGCAACTGCCTTTAGAGGAACGTAGAACGGTCAACTCTGAATGGTACACAACAATATGTTTGCCAGAGGTCTTCAGTCAAATACGGAAAACAAACAAATGCCGTCGGATCATTCTTCATCAAGACAATGCCAGCTGTCATACATCTCGTCTAACAACCGACTTTATGAACAGTCAAAAAATCGAATTGATGGGTCATCTGCCGTACAGTCCTGATTTAGCACCCAATGACTTCTTCTTGTTCCCGAATGTCAAGAATAAATTGTGTGGACAACGATTTTCGTTGGCCGAAGATGCCGTTGATGCATGCAAAAACCATGTCTCAAGAAGATTGGAAAAACTGCTTTGACAAATGGTTCGAACAAATGCAAAAATGTATTGACCATAAAGAAGAATACTTCGAAAAACAATAAAGCAGTTTTCAATGCCAAATTCCTGTTTTTTCATTGTTAGGCTCAAAATATAAATAGTGACCCTCGTAGACCGAATTGAAAGAAAAAATATACTATGTTGTGATGGTATGATCCTACAAGTGTGCAAGTTTTGTTGAAATCAAACTGACTATTATTGAGTAAAAAAAATAACTACATTATGTATTCAAATGAAGTCTACTTTTAGAAAAATAATGCCAGTTTTGAACTACCCTTGTACAGGGGTTACAAGGACAAACAAATAGAATAATTTAAAAATGTTCGGATTGACCCTGAAATTTTACGAAATTTCCAAAAAACATAAATGTTTTATTAGAAGAAGTAAAAAACCAAACATTTAATTTTTTTTAGAGAAAGAGCATGTCTTTTCAATGATTTTCAACATCAAAAGCTTTTGGTTCCATCATACCCACATGATGAAAATTCGGATTTTCGTAACCTAGTTTTTCCACCACAAAAATTAGGCTACAAGTCCATTATTAGTCTTCTTATAGGCATTTGTAAAGTTTTTTGAGTGCTGATGTATTTTTTCTGAAATCCTCACTATTTAATTGAACTTTGTTTAAAACTTCAAAGAGATCTAATCATTAGTTAAGGAGAGAAAAAAAATGTAAGCAAGGGTACCTTGTGTCGTGGGTCTCAAGAGTGACAACACTGATTTAATGACATTTCAAAGTGCTGGAAAATGAAAACAGTTTGATATAGAGTGAAAAAAATTTAGGAGTTTTTTTAAACCATAAAGGAAGGGTGTTTACCCAATTTCATCGAAATTGGAGTTGGTGGGTGACATAACCTTGTTGAAATGGAGTGGAATGACCTGGTGGTCTCTTTGCCCAACGACCATTACGTTATGTTCCATTGACACCCGCACATCAGCGGCACAGTTTGCGGTGGTTCCAAGAACATCAAGACTGGACCGAGGAGTGGGGTCGCGTTTTCTTCTCAGATGAGAGCAGATTCAGTGTGAATAGTGACTCTAGACATACACTCATCTGGCAAGAGGTGGGAACATTCAATGAACCCAGGAACATTGTCGAACATGATTGTTTTGGTGGTGCAGGTATTCTTGTGTGGGGAGGCATAATGTTGCATGGGCATACCGACCTCCAAATTTTTGAAAGTGGTACAGTCACCAGTCAACATTATTGTGACACTGTTCTCCTTCCCATGTGCGTCTTTTCAGAGGTGCAGTCTGCTCCAAATTCATCTTTATGGATGATAATGCATGACCGCATCGAACAGCGCAGGTGGTGGAGCTCTTGGAACGAGAGGATATTCGGCGCGACTTGAATCCCATCAAACACGTATGAGATGCTATGGGGAGACATCTTGCAGCACATCCATATGCACCAACAACCATCCAACAGTTGACAACAGCGCTGGTGGAGGAATGGACCACCATACCACAAGAACTCATTACCAACCTTGTGAGCAGCATGGGAGCACATTGCAGAGCTTGCATCGCTGTCCGTGGTGATCACACACCCTTCTAAGGACCATTTCATTCATTCTGTCATGTCAAGGAGCTATCATGAGTCGCAGTGCCTTCAGTGTAATTTCTTGTCTATGCATAAAAATGCAATTTTCTATTCTGATCATCACGTGTTTCTCTGTTGTTTCCTGTATCATACTGTAGCATTACTTTCTATGTATGGTTGAAGTTTCACCGATCTATGCTGCTTGGGACTGGCACAGCATGTGAAACTTACTTTCGTCTGGGTTTTGCACACCAGTTTATGTTAAATTGTTTCTCTCAATAATGATACAAAAATTCATATTTCAAAATATCCCTGTATTCTAAAGGAATCTTTTATTCATCTTTTATTTAGCAATATACTGTGGAGACAGGTTGATTGATTTGGTGTATTTCACTTTGCTTTTCTGCCACTTTTGGGTAATCACGAAGAAATGGATGAGTGATGACATGATGAAAGGACACTCGTAAAGAGCACCCATGCCGGGTTTCGAACCTGGGACCCCTGGTGTCATAGTGCATACAGGTTATACTTTGTTAATATAGCGAAGCAGCATGGGTCTTCACTAATCGTATGTTTAACAATAGAAAAATTGGAAATAACTTCCACCATTGTAAACTCAATTCTACAAGCACAGGTTCCGGTGTTTTAACACTAAAAATCAGACACATTTGACAAATTAATTCATTTATTTATTTTTGTTTTGCTAACAGTACTGTACCTTAATGCAACACCTGAAAATACAGATGATGCTAAAAAATCAAATACAATTAGCATGGAAATATATAAAATATTTTTTCTGGAGGAAAACAAAAATGCATTTCTCTTGGAAGAAATGTGAGATATACAAGTATAAAATAGCAGTACAATAGAGTGAAATTAAAATAATATATATTAAGTTGCAACACTAATCATCACAGAAGATAATGTGAATACTGCACAAGCATACCTCAGTATGGTGTTTTACTAATACAGAGTTTAATTATATTAATGTTTTTATTTTGGAGATTCTGTCTTACTAGTAGCAGTGATTTTGTTACTTGCCATTTTTCATACTATGGGAATGAGAGACGCGGTAATAGATAATTCAGGTATTCATGTTTTCCGCGAAGTTGTTTTAAGTAATTATTTCATAGCCACTGCCACCATCCTCGTTGGAATTCACTGTGCCGTTGCTTGGCACGTTTTTGCTGTTTCTTCCTAAATCGCCTTTAGGTGTGCTGTTGTCGCCTGTATGTCTGTATATACAGGCGACAACAGCACGCCTAGCGGCAATGTAGGGAGAACGGCAGAAACGTGCCAAGCAACGACACAACGAGGATGGTGACAGTGGCTACCGAAATTAATAGAAAATTACTTAAAACAGCTTTGCGGAAAATGTGAGTAGCTGAATTGCCATTTTTATTACTTCTTTTCTTAGGTCTATAATAGTAGAAATAATACCACTTAGCAATACTTATATTCCAACTAATGCCAATAGTTGCATGTTATAATGATTTAAAAACTGTTCTTCGTAGTAATAAATGTTAGTATGTGTGTGTGCATGCATATACAGGTGTTCTTGTACAATATTGATAAGTTTTAACTGCATAGATTATGTTGTGAACATTTTGGCTAAAAACCTAATTTGAGCCTAAAACCCTTGAAAAAACCTTTATGTATGCAACATGCCATACACACTCATGGTTGCCACCGACATAATATCCCTATTCGATAGCATACTAAAAAAGTGTGTTGTTACAGAAACACTGTCCGTACCAGCAGCGACACTGGTTGGGTGAATTTGCAAGGTTCACAACTAACTCGCACATCATGCTTTCTCTTCAGAGTTCGATACCCTATGGAAGAACATAGTGGTTTGGATTCCACTTTAAACTGTAGATCCAGTCCTGATTACCCTATCTGTGCGTAAAGTGGACTTCAAACAAAAACTCAAATAATGCTCGTACCTCCATTCGCAGATGTTCTGTATCCTATCTTATGCTTTCGCATAGAATTGCCTTAGTACATTTGGTTTTAAGTTTGCTATATGTGCAGAAAGGCTAATCGGGACTGGACCATTTTAAAGTGCGACACAAACCGCTATGTGCCTCCACCAGGTATCAAACCTGGGACTCCTAGATTACAACGCGACAATGTTATCACTGCATCATCAGGGAGACCCTTTTACATTCCAGGTCTGTTTTCGCCATTACTAGTAACAGTGCCTGCCAGTAGTGTGCGGCAGGTTTTTTTTTACAGAAAAAAAAGTATCAGTGGCAACCATGAACTGCAAAGTTGCATACATAAATGATAGAAAATGCTGATTTTTTTACGGCTGATGGATCTGTCAATGAGAAATGTTTTTGTCTTGATGTCCCCACATGCTGTAAAAGTTTGTCAGTGACGTATGGCAACACTTGGTAGGCACACACACACACACAATCGTGTATTCAAATACAACTGCCATATAACCACAAATACAGTTTCTAACATAGAATTAATAAGCAGTACACTTTTTTGCACATCCTGCAAGATACCAGAAAATTATCAAGTAGCATTGACAATTTTGCCAGTACATCTTTATTGGCTCAGTTATATCTTCACTACTGCTAGTTCATTTTTGAGTGATTTCTCAGTGAATATAGTGGTAGTAAAATCTAAAATCACCATATTAGCTAGGTATGCCTGTACGAATACTTTCACTGGACAGGTTAGAAGACTTGGATGATGAGATTTGGAACACATGTTAAACCGCTAATAAATTGTCATAATTAGTATTTCTAAGATACTGTAGATGTATCAAGTATTGCAAGTGATGTCATCAAAAGATATTTCTCAGAGATGCAGAGTTATCCATGCAACACGTTAGGACTTGGTGGACTTTTACAGAAGAAAGACAGTGCAAGGCAATTCCATACTTACAAATGTAACATTTTCTAACTTTCACCTTTTGTATTCTTCAAACTAATCATATGAAAAGTTTTGATTTTACTTTACAAAGTTAATAATGACGTATTTTACAGTTATATTTTGCAAACGTAGGCTGTAATTATTCTTTATATATATTTATTACAATTATGTTGCAGACATTACTCAGAAAACATAAAACACCTTCACTTGATAACTGCCATATTTCTGAGAGATGAACAGGCAAACAAGAAAACTTATGATATGCAAACAAAGATTAAGCTTTTATAAATTGAACACTAGGACATTATTTCCTAATTATAGAATAAATTAAATGTTATGAGAATTAACATTTTTATGCTACAGATGTAACTTTTCTGCTGACCACGTTACAAATACAAATACATATCAATGGCACACAAACATTATAGTTGGTTGTAAGCCACTAAATTTTGGTTTCACTTTTCATGGGAATTGCCCTGCTGTACTAAATTCTGAAACACCAGATGTATCTAGAATTTCTTCAAGAACAACTGCAGTTGCCTAAATATCTGAAACAACGTTGTGGCATCATAATCCTATTTGCTACATCTAAACAACAGCAATTACAAACTACATGAAACTTCTCTGCATGCTCTACACAAAATTCTAGTCACATTTAATGTTTCATGATTTAGAAGACTGGTATGGTCCTCAAAATCACGCGTAGCAGGCCTTGAGCCCAACAATACTCTGCAGATATGGCTTTATACTGGAGATTCAAAGTAGCACAGCTAAAAATCTTAAGAATTTTATTCTATTGCTTCAGCATGGGGCTGGAAGAAATCTCACGAACCTATCGTGCTACTCCTGAGAACAATTACCTGTGCTATTGTATCCCCTATCCTCTATTAACAATAATTATGTATCATACTTGATTACTATACAAATGATTTTTTTAAAAATAGGGGGTAGACTTTGTGTGCAAATATATTTATAAAAACTAAATTAATGGGTACATGAAGACTTGTATCAATCCCCACCATATTTTCTGATTCTTTACGTGTCTTCATACTCGATAAGAAAGTTATTACACTGGATAATATTTAAAGCTCTTTCTTATGATTTAATACTTATGCTTCTAATCATTTTTGATTCTCTATTCCCAACCACATTAGATTTACAGAGCAAGAGTATATTAGTTCAATCTGACATCACAGACTGCCATAAGAAATCTAGGAATGACAGCTAACTCTTTTGTTCTAATAAGATTTTGTAATGCAGAATCATTTCTATACAATAGATATACTCAACTATCAGCGAAGAAGTTTTGAAATATGGTAAATATGCTTGTAAAAACGACGGTGTTCCAAAATTCACATCATCCTACTTATTGAATTAGAAACCATACCTGTGCACTCTTAACATTAAATATACAGAGCATTCCCTGACATTCGCTACGAGACTCGGAGGCAAGCAGCACTAGTCTTTCCCGGTGAACAGGGTCCACGCCAGTCGCTAGAGTCGGCTATTAAAATTACAGTTTTCATATTGTGTACTAACCTTGACTACAGAAGGTGTTGAAAATGACGTCCCTCTGCTGCAACACATTCCTGGCATCTCCGAAGGAAATTGGCATTTACACGTGCAAGTTTGTCTACTGTAATTCTCCCAATTTTCGTACAATACTCTCTTTTTACTCATGGTGTGCGGATTGTCTTTGTAAACTTTATTTTAAGATTTATTTTTTATTTTTAGATTTAAGAATTTTAGCGGCTCTAAATGCTGTGGTTTTTGAAACACACGTTTCTTGTGAGAGGCGGCGGATAGATTTCCGAGGAGACTGTTCTAACCTTTGTCCTATCTCAGAGTTTTTCCTCAGTAAGGAAATTTCGTTGCGAAACGTCGTTGCACTTCTCCACAATTCCTTTTTCCGAAGCAACACTTGACAAGATAAATCCTTTGTTGTAATGTAAACTTTTGTGGTGCCATATTAAGCCACAATCTTCAACACACGGACACGACACAACACAACTTCCGAGGGAGGACTATACTGGTGTCAGTCTGCAACGTCAACAGAAAGGGAAAGAGAGTGAAAAAACAAGACTCTAGCGTGCGACTGTCGCGGACCCGTTCACCAGGAAAGACTAGCGCTGAGGCCAGGCTGCTTGCCGCAGAGTCTCATAGCGAATGTCAGGGAATGCTCTGTGTATGCACAGATATGAACACACATGTAAAACCAGTATCACCAGGCTTTATGTATATATAGTTTATCTTTGCAAAAAAAATAAAAAGTATCCACATAAACAAAAATAAATAAACTGTTCAACTATTCACAAAATTACTGCAAGATCTGTGAATAATAAAGGCATAATGCCACCCTTGTCATCATACCTCAGACCACCATGTTCCTAATCAGCTGATAGGGTAAATACAATACAAAAATAACAATTCCTTCAAAATATACTTGCTATACAACTTACATTATAGTACAATATGTACACAATTATTTTGACAGCATCTTCTGGTCCCAGCTCATAGTCTTACATGCACAAATATTTCTCCCTTTAATATGATGCATAATGTATATATATGAAAAATATTTGAAACTTAAGAATATTTACAATTACCAAATCTGGTGTGGTAACTTTTTTCATTTGTCTTGCAAAGGATATTTGCCTTTCAACTGAGGTACCAATCATAATTATTATTATTACCATGAAAAAGATGAACAGGTAGAAATTAAATATCTTTTATAATAATTAACTGCAGCAATATCTTTAGATTATTTTATAATGTTGAAACATTTCTAAAAATCTCTGTTTAAAGCACACTCATGGTTACATTATTTGTTAATAATAGATGTATTCAGTAAAGAAGTCCTTTCTGTTACTTTTGGCGACAATGATCAAACTTATGAAGGCACACTCGCCAAGAACATGCATGCGGGGCCAGGATTCGAAACTGGAACATCTAGTGTCGTGGCATGCTGTGCGAACCACTCCATCACGGAGGTTGGCTACATTTTCTGGTAAACCTAATCACATACCCTCATTGCCATAAGGAAGCAGAAAAGAGACATGAAATATGAAAAATGCAACAAAAAGATGTAAATGCTTTGAGGGTATCTATGGGACATGATTTGATGCTTGCCAATGAGGCACTTAATTTTATTCAAAACGAATTCTAACTCTTGATCATGACTTTTGGGTTTTTCTCTTGAAAAGGTCTAGGTTACCTCAGAATTGTTGCTGATGTATGACAATCATGTAGTCATGAGAAAACTGCCACTGCTGTGGACGAGCTAGATTGTCACAAAAATCAAGCAACAATGCAATGTTTCTTTTCAGGATATGGTGTGATGTCAGTGTTCTTCAATATATCCCTAACAATATAAATTTTCTAGCAGAATTATTATGCCCAAGCAAGTTCAACTTGATCCCTTACATGAAAAGACTAGTAACTAATACAATGGCCGAGAAGATGGGAATAAACTTGAGATTCTCTTTTCAGCATTGTATGAAACTTAAGACTTAATCTAAAGATATTGCTTAAAATAAATGTAAAAATCATATTTTCAAAATAAAATGTTCATTAGAAATATCAGCTCTGCTGATATCTATATCCTAACCAAAAATTATGTAACTTTTATTTTGGCACACTGGATGACTTGGAGATTTATACCTGCATTCTTTTTCAGTACATGTACTGTTAAATACATTTATTCATAGATTATGTCACCATTCATATATATATATATATATTAGGTATTTACTATGCAACAGTTTAAAACAGGTGCATATTCCAATACAGCTCTATTTCAGACAAGTTCTAGAAGTAAATTAAACAAATATATTTCCTCCACTGCATTTTACAAAAAAAACCAAAACCATGAAATACTACCAACAAGTGTCTGAATGCCATATAAGGAATTAAAAAGAATAAAATACGAAAAAGCTAATACTGGATATTTTACATTAGCTCCATTGTTATTGTTTTTATATGCACAAATTAAAGGAGTTTAATTATGAACAAGCGATTAACTTACCTTGCTGTATATTATCAACTATATTCTCTTGTATTCATTCTGTTTCATTTCATACCAATCAAGATTCTATCTATGTCCACAAAATTTAACGCTTCAAATTAATCTTAAATATATATTGTTACGAAGAACAATTCTTGAACAAACTTTGACCCACAGTCAATATATTAAATTGTAAAAGTTAAAGATGTTTTCAGAAAACTATGAGTAAGAACATGTTTCCAATACACAACAATTGTCTTATGTATTAAATAACATACTATAGTAGTGTTTGGGTTTAAAAAACTTCTGCAACAGAAGATTGTCTTGTGAGCTTAATACATTAAGTTTCAAATATGAAAAGTATGTAGCTTTGCACATAAAATGCTTGCAGGTTGATTGAATGCAAATGTCTTCTTATAGGATTAAAGAAAACAGTGGGATATTTTAATTCACCCCAAATTGTGCTCCTTGGAGAGTCATTGACACTTAAGATATTTCGGAGTGACAGTTAACTAGGTAGCAACTTAGTAATAAAAAAGTTGCTTATGAGTAGTCCTTCACTGTAAGCTTAAATGATGAGGTTTGCCATTTTTCTCACCCAAACTCTACTTTAACTTATGTATACATCATCTGCAACCTCAACCCCCCTTTCTTCCCTTGTAAATCTGAATTATACCAACACTAGAACTATTTCTTATTAGCTATGATACACCCATAGCTTGTCCGTCAGGTTTAACCTCATAAAAGATTAGAATTATACAGATCTAAGTCTATTACACAACCAGAAAGGTTAATGCAACATTATACAAGACAACTTGCAGAAGTGGTTGGATGCACTTCAATAAAAACATACTTTTCGAGTACACAGTAAAATAGTTTCCTTACCATCATAAAAATAAATCGACTTTCCTTAAACTTCAAACAATTTCAGTCTTCCATTACATACAGCAAATTAACAATAGAGGATTTAATGCAAAAATTAGTATTGTCACAAAACCCTTGGCACATAGTTTGGAAGATTCATTTATGAATCTCTTTTACAAATTCGAGGCTAAAGTATAGTGGACAGAAATTATCAATGCAAGAGAGATTGTTTTTTTTTTTTTACAAAATCACTAACATTTTCATATAAATGGACGAGTTTATATATTATGATTACTAAACCACCAACAATGAATACTTATCTACAGTAATGTAAGCAATATATATGTGCACTGAAGTTGTGTAGCATAATGACTGCTTGTGCAACTGAGTATGTAACTAAACGTTCTGTCAAAAACAATAATACCACGAAAGAAAAACATTTCATCTTACATATATTTAAATATATCTAAATGGAAGCACAAGATAGCAAAGTCTCCAATGACAAAATACTTTACAGTCATGCATTTGGATTAAAACATGGTTACAAAAAATACCATCAGTCTATGAATGTCCATTACCCTGAACACATTGCATATGACGGACTGAAGCATGTAAATGTTGGGTCATGCCTGAAAAGTACAACTATCTTATGTACTAATGGATAATATATGTTTGTTGACTGGATAATAACTGTTGATATATTTGGAATTGTATAGTCCAATACATATTATCTGTAAGATGGGAAATTTGTAACTGAAATTTCATGCATACCCACATTAGGTTTATTATTTATACCTCACAGTTATTTTCCTCTTTTGGTTGATTATGGATGCTGGAATAGAGAACAAAATAACTTAGCTGGGATTCAAACCAAAAGCCAATGTTTTCTGTTACTGTCATGTATGGAAATATTGCTAAGATTACAAAAAGAACAGTGAATTTTGAAATAGAGAATTAAAGACCACCGAGTCTATGTTCTTTTAACAACTAACAAAAAAGAAAACTTATGATATACCAAGTGGTCATAGTTAAATTCCCCCTACTCAAGAGCCCTCTGAGGCATTGGATTGCAGAGAAACTTGGTATAGAGACTATGGTGACCATGTGGAAGCAAATGATGATGAAAAAAAAATAGTTCAAATTCTAACCACCAGGTGGAAATGTGGTATTGAAATATGGTGTACAGTGAACAACATGTTGGGAAACTCTTCATGTAACCATTGATCACACTGTCTTATGCTTCCAAAGGGTCATTTATGTTGATGGCTCACATATTGAACACTGCTACACTGACTCTCCAGAGGGCTCTGAGTAGGGGAAATTTAATTCTAAGCACCACATTTCCACCTGGTGGTGAAAATTTGAACTACTACTTTTTTTTGTCAGTATTTGCTTCTCCATGACCTGCACATCATGTTTCACAACCCTTTTTTTCCCAGGTGCTCTGAATAGGGAGGCTATAAATATGACCACTTGGTGCATAAAGAAAACACATGTCCACAGTTTCTAACGCATTTGCTGATCAGAGTACACATTCATTGACCTTAAATGTGGTGGGAAATTTTTAAAAATATGAAATTTTGCTTCTTAGTGTGGCCTTCAATAAAACTAAATCCCAGATCTAACAAGAAATTACCGAAGGACAAAGAAAATCATGATTGGAATGACAATTTGCAATTATGAGGAGTCCAGTGTCCCATCAACTCTGTTATTAGGTTTTGAATTAAATGCACATCTACATATACTAGCTTACTGAGATCAGAATGATGAATAAATATTGTAAATGCAAAAAAAATTGAAGATCGATTTTCAACTTCCCTATACTTTTCAGGCATGCCCTTCATAATGTTATCACATTCAGATGGACAGCCTACATTTACTTTATAAAAAAAACAAATATAAGTTGTTAAAAAAATTAAGTAGCAATTTGTTTCATTGAGATCAAGACAAAATTTCAGTGAGATTTCCATGTTAATGTGTTCATTTTCAACTCTTAATTGTATTCAGGAATGTTCCTTTGTGAATACACTGACATTTCTATGTACATGCCTGGAAACCATATTGTTTATTTTAAACTGTTAAGGATTGTATTTTTCCAGACCATCTTTGCACATGAACAGTGCTTACATGCAATATAAAGTTTACAGTTGTCAATTTGAAAAGTAGGTTAAAACTGTGTCTCAATCAATTAACATTTTTACTAATTTTTCAAGTTATAACGTTCCAATTCATTTGGTCAATTTAGTAAACAATCACACAAGATAATAATTTTTGTCATGTTTCTTTCTTTCCCTTTTTTTGTACAATACGTTTCCACAAGTACTGTTCTGTTTCATCAGTTATTTTACCTTTTTGGAGCATTGTTGAAACACACATGAGATTCTACAGATGCAACTTCAACTATATCATTACAAACTAACCCATTAAATGAACCATTTGGCTGAACAACCTAACACGAATGCAATAATGGACTCAGTCAATTCATTTTTTTACAAGGCACAGTGATTACCTGACTTGCATAAGCTGGTAACGTAACGTTACATAGCACTTCGTAAGCAGTACTTGTGTGGACTTACATAGAAGATACTCGACACCAAACACTCTTTTGTCACACAATAATGCAATATAGCATTGACATGGAATGTATACGTCATGTACATAGTAACACACTCAATACCAAGGCATCAATAACAGACTTACATGCATTTAGATAACAGAATATTTTTGCATAGCCCTAACTTGTTCTTAAATTGGAAAATATATATTCACAAGATATATTACGACGTACAACAAATATAAAGTGGCACTTTGAAACATTTTCAGATATTATAATGATCTGATTATTAATTTACCACCAACCAATAAAATAACCTGTTGACAACCCAAAATATAAAACATAATCTGCAGTCAAAATTTTCAGTAACCATTACAAGAATACAACACATTTCTAACATTATGTGAATCTTCTTGTAATGAGTTCTCACGTACTTTTCAAATTGTATATTGGTCAGTGAAGGGGAGACATTTTACTTGATGTCTACCAATTTCACGCTAAAATGATCTCTTTCGTTCTGATGCCATTAAGAAATCTATGCCCTGGCAAGACGATGCATCAACATCAGTATCTACATATTGATACTTATGCAATAAAGCAGACATATCTTATTATTTTATTACTTTTTATAGTAAAGATGCACCATGGACATCTTGAATTCTCAATGCAAAAATAAAAAAGATATGTCTAGGCCAAGAACTACCTTTCTGTTCCAAATATAAAAAATCTGAATAATTACAATTGGCAAGGATATCTTTAACAATAATAAAATACAGTGGAATTCACAAGTAGATTGGTTTAAAAATGTGACCAGTTCTAACAAGTGCCATACAAAAAGCACTATATGACTGCACATATACATGGATATGTTTTTAAATGCACTGTTATGACCAAGTGGTCTTTTATTACCAAAAAAAATGTTGCAAAAAGCAGTCTTTTGAAGCAGGAATGATTTTGGATTTACAACAGTTCCAGCATGGAATGAACATTTACAATATTAGGACAGGTGTGAGCTGGTTGTTAAGGAACCGGTTGCAAATTCTCACATGAAAACATACAAGCATGGAAATGTTATTTGAGCTTCTGTACAAGCAAAGGCAGATTAAATACATGAACTTTAATTTTTTTTTTGCTGAATGTTTGAAAATAGGTTCATCTGCTTCTTACCGCATGATCTTGCAATATTGCCAGACCATCAGTGTGTCATTTTCATTTTGTTTCAATGTATGTTCATAAAAATGGATGGATGGATGAAAATATACGACCATAGTTGCATCTGCACATGGTTTAGTGTGGACAGGAAATTTTGAAATTACGGAAATTATCACAGCTAATAAAAATTCACAATGAGCTCTAACCCAGGCAATTCAGTGGCAGTACAAAAATTAATAATAATAAAAAAAAATGCACTGGCCTGGTAGAGCAGAGATTCAGATTCAACGACTGGACAATGCACAATTTTTCACTGATTAGTTGTACAATTTACATGCTATGTCCACACCATCATTTAATGTATAATCAAGGGTTGTTCGAATATTTTTTTACCTTTAATAACAGTGAAGTTTAAGCATATCAATGCATTTTGGAAAGCAGTAAAAGAAAATAAACATTGGAATGATATATACGCGTGCACACACACACACACACACACATCTAAAAACAATTTTAAAAAACATTAAATTTGCAACGATTCCTTGCAAATCAACAATATATATAGAAAAAATCAGTCCAAATATGGAAATGCTGCAACCTGTAATATTTTTTTAACAGGTTTTCCAGATCCAAAATAGAAATTCCACTGTATTTGTGTAAGTATGCAAATATACAAGTTCTTTATGATATAAAAATAAAAAATATATTATGTATATATAACAGCACAAACTTACATATTTTGCTGGGATTCTATTTCAGGTATTGTAACTGGCTCAAGCTTCACGGCAATGTCCCCATTGCTTTGAAGTATTACAATGTGCCTATGAAAAAGAGAGTTTGTCCTCCGCATTGGGTGGAAGTACCAGTAATACAATATCATGAAACCTATCCCCAGAAAATAGCTAAATATCTGCGTCAGCACGGCTGGGTAAAAGAACCACAGATCTGAATTAGCAGACAGACACCACACTATGATCATTCCTGTGTTCTCCATGAAACAGATAAAGTAGTAGATGAAGTAGCTGTATCTCGTCTGTCCATCCTTTGCCGTGATATATGTAAATATGTACACAAGCCCCAAGACCATGCTGAACAGCAGATCCTCGCATCGGCTCCCACAAATGGCAGTTTGTTGCAGCACCAACCAGACAACCATTACGATCCAGTGAGCCATGCAGATCATCCCCATCCAAAAGGGATACATAGATGCAAACAGACTGAGGGCAAGTATCCTGGACACTGAAAATGATTATTAGTATCTTTTTTAGCCTACATGATTTAATACCATAATACAGGGTGTTCCAAAAGTGTGAAAACGTCTATATAAGGCATCTTTTACACTACATTTCACTAACAGCTGAAGTCGTATTTTTAACCCTTTACAGAGGAGATTTAGAATATAGATTTTTCCCTAGGTGATTTTTTTTTTTGCAGTTTTTCAAAAACATTATAGATAATATGCTGTTGAGTGTTATTATTTTTTTTCTAAAATCTACAACATTTCTTCTTTCCACAGATGTGTGTGTCTAATATAATATGTCACATTTTACAAAAATTTTCTCACAAACAATTTTTTGGAAGTAAAAAAAACTATAACACTACATAAAAGTTACTCAAAACATATTTTGAATAGGTAATATAAAATTAATTCATGAAAATATATAAACTTTACATTAGGATCAAAATTATCTCTAACTGCGAAATACGAAGCCGAAATTTCCACAGTGTGTATATAAATTATTAAATGCTATTTTCAAGAGTATAAACAAGCGCAAACTTAAATCGACATGAGTGCAAGTAAAATTCAGCAACAAAGAAATTAATAGAACCATTACAAGTAAGTCTTGCGGAAAAAAGTTAGTACTGTATTTCGCTTTCATAAATTTCTTATACTATGCATCTTTCAATACTCAAATATGAAAATTGTATTCATGGTGGTTGCGGTAAACGCGGTTTAAAATTACTTACGTGAAATTTAAAAGATTTCGTAATTCCGCATTGCACAATTTAATGGTTCAATCCTATTAATTTCGAAGATCCACTGTCTTCATTCACAAAAGGGTACGGCGTTTGAAGCGGAGATGGTACCGCGTCAGTACATTGTTTGTTCCCGGGCGGCGGTGGTTGCGATTTTTCCCGTTCGGCAGCACTGGCGCGCGCATCTTGGTTTGCGTCGTCTGCTTCCTGTTGTCCGGTGGCGTTGTCAGTTGGGGGTTGGGGAGCTGGGCCGTGTTGCTCGGTAATGTGCCGTTCCTGTTCCCCGCGTGGCTGGAGGGGGGTCGAGTATGTGCATAGCATCTTTTCTTTTTCAGGTCGGGGATCTTTCTGAGGACAGGGTGCCAAGTTGGGTGTGCTTGTCCATTGTCCAGGTTTAGTGCTGGTTTCTGCTGGATGATAGCATGGGTTTCTTTGATGGTGTTTTCTATGACAGAGCCGGTTGGGTGAAGTATGGATATGGAGGAGATGGTGTGGTTAGTGGAGTGGAGGTGTTGGGAGAGGCCTGATTTAGGTGTGTCGTTTTTGGAATCTTTTACATGTTCGTTAATCCGTTCTTGGACAATTATGTGGGTCGTACCGAAAGTAATGCAAAAGTGGTCATAACCTCTTTATTAACTGATGTAGATCGTTCAAATTGCACATGTAGTTGAAGTGACTTTCTCCATACAAACCAGCTACTCAACATAGTCTCCATTTAAAGCGATGCATTTGTGCCATCGTTGAACCCAACTCTAGAATCCTCTTGAAAAAAGTTTAGTGTGCACTGTCCGACACCCACTTCTTCACAGCCACTTGCACCTCGTCTGTGTCATCAAATCGTTGTCCCCAAAGACTGTCCTTCATGGGACCAAAAAAGTAGAAGTCTGAGGGTGCCAGATCTGGCTGTACAGTGAATGGGAGACCACAGACCAGCCCATTTTGCCGATCACCTGATTTGTTGACAACGAGGTGTGTGTGGTCGAGCATTGTCATGGTGAATGTGGATTGCTATCAGATTCTTGTTCAGTCTCTTCCTCCTAATGGCTTCTCTAAGCTTATGGAGTGTCTCAATGTACCGCTCGCTGTTGATGGTACGGCCGCATTCCAGGAAATCAAGGAGAATGATGCGCAATCAACTCATCCACTCGCTGACGATTCGTGTAAGTGGTCGAAGTTGATGGTCTCCCACTGCGCAGTTTGTCTTCAATGCTGGTTTCCCCTTCTGTAAACTTCTTCATCCACCTGTGCACATTGCTCTTGTCAATGGTGTCATCTCCGTACACATTCTGTAGCCTTCTGTGGATGTCAGACAGTGCACACGGGACTTTTTTCAGAGGATTCTAAAGTTGGGTTCAACAATAGCGCAAGTACAACCCTCGTATGCACAAGAAACAATAAAAATAGTGAATTGGAGGCTACTAATCACACACATACACAAAAGCAGCTCTGATGCACCAGTCATGTCTGTTCATCGTCAAATGTCAATAACTACCACAGTTACAAAAATATATTTGATCCGTGTCAACTTTGGGCATCCTAGTAACTATGAGAGCTATAAGAATACAGAGCGTCCCACGGCATTTACACTGTCTTTAGCACAGGACACGTCAGTGTTTCAGTATCCAGATAGCTGGTGTCCAGTTTGCACGTGTTTGTGAAGTTGTTTTGTTTTAGTTTACATATTACTGGTGCTTTCATGAAGGTTTTTTTCCTCTTCTTCTTCTTCCAAGTAACGACGAATTCTTATAGGGAAGGAAGTTAGAAGGCATTTTGCAGCAAAATTCCCACGTTTGTTCCACACAGAAAACTTGTGAAAAATATCAAGAGAAATTGAAGTAATTTGGGAAGAGGCCAATGTTTAACTTGCTTTGACTAGGATTGATTTAGTTTCTCTTACTTCGCTTTTGTGCCACTTTTGGCTAATTGCGAAGATGAGGATGAGTGATGAAATTGATGAATGGACAATGCCCAGGCCGAGATTCAACCCCGGGACCATTGGTGTACTTTGACTGAGATTTAGAGCCTTTTTGAAATTTAATTTTCAGTAAATTGTCACCCTTTCTGCAATGCTTTTCTCACATTTTGATCACACTGTGTGTCTTTATCTTTCCTTTTTCACCAACAATTTGACCTTTTCTGCCATTGTTGAACTTGCTTTGACTAGGATTTAAAGCCTTTTTTATATATTAATTTTCATTAAAAAAATCTTACTCTTTATGCAATGCTTTTCTCAGATTTTGTTCACATATCATTCCTTTTTACCATTTCCCACCAAAACGTAATGGAAATCAACGACTTTGGCTTGATATAAGCAAGCTTCTTCGAGACCCTGTCCTCTGGCCGAAGTTTGCATGTCCCAAATATGCTCATGCACGGAGTGCCGATTTCATGATGTGATCCCACAACCTAACGATCTCCCACCTGCTTTAAATCCTTGTCAAAGGGAGTTCAACAATGGCAGAAAAGATCCCACTGTTGATGAAAAAGGAAAGATAAAGACAGTGTGATCAAAATGAGAGAGAAACATTGCAGAAGAGCTCAGATTTTTAGGGAAAAATTCACCATCCGCCACTGGGCATGCAGTAAAAATTTCGAATAACTCGCTGGAAAATAAACTAAGACAGGCAGGACCTTAACACTTCACAAACACCTGCAAACTGGACCCCGGCTATCTAGATACTGAAGCACCAATGCGCCCAGTGCCAAACTGAACATAAAGCTCTAGGTCTAAATGCCAGCAGACAAGCTCACAATGCCCGGCAAGCTGGCCACCATGCCACAGCCAAGTTTACGTGGGACTCACTGTATATTCCATCCATGTCAACTATTATTATCTCAGTAACCACCGGAGCTATAAAATTACATAGTAGATTCAAGCAACATAAATTAACACAACCACCTCTTAAACTTGCATAATTGAAGATGTAAAGTATTCTAACAGAAAATTAATGTGGCATTTCACATCTAACTGTCTATTAAAACTAATAAAATGTAATTTCATCTTGAAGAGTTATTTATGAAGAAATTATCATAATAAATTCAATCCACACTTGATTACTCACTATGTATTTGTTGTGACTAAGGTTATATACTAATTCGTTGTGCTCGCCAGCTGATGGAACATCAGTTGGAGGGAACAGAATCGAAGTTAATTTTGGATGTTCGTTAATTAGCCCAAAAACACACATTACTGCAGCAATCATGCAGTCAGTGTGTGTGATCACATTATGTACGTGTTAGTGTAGTTTTTGATCTAAAACAATCTATCAAGTGAAATGTCAGTGTGTTATTTTATTTGCAATAACTAAACGACAGCGGTCAAACGTGTCGCACATTCGAGCGATTGAACCGGCTAAACAGTACAAATACCAGAGTTTTAGGTGAAAAGAATCATGGTCCTTCGTCAGTTGTATGTAAGTGTTAATCATGGTCCTTCGTCAGTTGTATGTAAGTGTTCGGTAAACAATTGCAACATAAACCACACCCAAAACAGTATTTTCAAATGTGCGAAGTAGCTCCATAGTTTGTGGATTTTGGTAACTTCTGGTTAAAGGTAATACACTGAATACTATGTTTGAAATGTGAAAACCTCAGCAAAAATCCAAATTAAGATAACAACTTCCTTCTATTGAGGAATAGACAACACAAATGAGTTATCCACACAGAAAACACTTTCTATGAAAAGGACGGGAAAACTATTGTACTTACCAGTACTCATGAGATGCCAGAGAAACTGGATGACTGTTCCTTGCCAATCCATGTTGGCTTTGTCTTCCCTGGAGAGCCTAACAGACCTATGATATGAAGCCAATGTCCATGCTATGCTTACAACAGAAGATGCTATAGCACACAGCTGATAATCTACAACAAAAACACAATAGCATTAAAAAAACAAATAAAAAAATCTATCATATTTACATATATAATTCAGCAGGCATAAATAATAAAGAGTGTGGAACATTTAAAACAAAAAGGGAGAACGATACAGTCTCAGAATTTTACACTGGTTGTGGAGAAAACTGAGATAATCACATGCAAAAAATAAGACAGGAAAGACATATTAATGCAGTAGCTAGATTGTGAAACATCTATGATGTTATTATATCTTTGAATATAGATGTTCAATTGTTTTGTTGATTTGGATTGTCAAGCATGGAGTTAGCCATGTTGTATATTCTTAGTTATGGATTAAATTATTATTTTGTATAAAATCGAACCCACATGATTTATTATATCATATTACCGTGGTTGGTAATACAACACTCCTAGCAACCAAAATCTTCAGGTTATATACAGCGTGTCCTCAAAGTCCTGCTACCGTTACAATGAAACTTAACTCCTAAACTATATGAGATAAAGACATGCAGATTTTTGAAACGTGATCTACAGCTCTCAAGGTTTTAATAAGTAGTGGTATTTTTTATTATTATTATTATTATTTTAATTTTTTTGCAGATTAGAATTATAATTTTGTATAAAATCGAACCCACATGATTTATTATATCATATTACCGTGGTTGGTAACACAACAATTTGGCGACTATGTATGGGATTCAAGGACAGATTCTGGAACCTTTCGAGGTGGATAAAGGTAACATTGATTCGTATTTGGAGCGGTTTGAACAGATTTGTGTTGCTAATGGCATTCCAAATGAAAAGCAAATTAGTCATTTTATTGCATTCTGTGGAGGAAATTTATATGATGTTTTAAGGTATTTAGTTACTCCAGATTCTGTTGCTAATAAAACATACGAAGTAATAAAAGATGTATTGTTGAATCATTTTCAACCGACGCATAATGTTGTTGCAGAAAGATACCGTTTTCATCTTCTGACGCAAGAGTTAGGTCAACCTGTGTCTGAATATACAGTTTCTCTTAAACATGCAGCTACTAAATGTAACTTTGGAGCATTCTTAAATGATATGCTAAGAGATCAGCTGGTGTTTGGAGTTAGCAGTGAAGTTACAAGAAAGAAATTGTTATCAGAAGGCGATGTTTCCTTTCTTAAAGCTTGCGACATTGCCGTGAATATGGAAATGGTTGAGAAAGATGTACGGCTATTCCATCAAAAGGAAGGTTTTGCTACTGATTATAATGTACATGAGCTTCATGAAAGCAAGACTAAACCTTTCCAAGCTTTCTCCAATAGAAAAACTAACTTTAATAATCAGTTTGAGAAGAGCAGAGTTAATGAGAAACCTGGAACTTCAAGACAATGGATTTGTTATAAGTGTGGAAAGACGCATAAAAAAGGTAAATGTTATTTAACCCCTTTACCGCGGCAGCCTTGAAGAGAAGTTCGACAAGAAAAAGATAGTCTACATATAGACGCCACTGCAAAATAAATTCATCATAAATAATAACTATATTTAGACTCTCCGCAAAATGAAGTTAATCAAAACAATCTATATATAGACTCTGCCGCAATTTACCATTATATATTAATTTTTGGATTCATAAATTATTTTTATTTTTATATTTTTAAAATGCACATATTTTTAATTTGTACTTTTAATTATTTTCATAGGGTAAAATGTGTAATAGTTTTTTGTTTATTGAAATTTTTGTTTATTTTTTCAATAACAAAGAAAATACACGTAATTACAAAATTAATATTAGTGATTTTTTTTATATTTTGATTACAATAATGCCACAAAAACTTTTGTTGCTATAGAGTCAGTATATACCTAACTTACAATAAGAAAAACTAATAATAGCAATTGTGATCTACATTCATTTTATAATGTCACTTTCAATAGTCCATCTTTTTTTCTCAGGTTCATATTTACTTTGGTAAGTTCACCACTGTATGATACTCTCTAAAACATGGTAAAGGTAAAAGGTAAAGTGCTCCCCTGTGCATAGCACCACGCCATGAAGGCGTATAGGGGGTGTGGGGGTAACGCCCCACACTTTCTTGATCCGGTCGTGAGTGGGGGTGATGTGATCAGCATCACGCCCCTGACCGCCTTTACCCCCCAGGGTTTCCCCCAGGTACCCATGTTATTCGACGCTGGGTGGGCGCCGGGGCTGCTTTCACCGTTAGAAAAGTTCCCGGATTTGAACCGGCCGGGGATCGAACCCGGGACCTTGAGCATGGTAGTCAGACACGTTACCGACTGAGCCACCGCGGCCACATGGTATGATGCACAATGGCAACTCGCATACATCACAGCAATAGATACTTCTTCTAACTTTGTTTTGTAGTGTGCAATACACGCATCTTCTTTGAAGCTTCTTCTTGAGACCAGGTGCATCACCTGTAAGAATTTCGACTGGGAAATGTCTTCCTGTAAGCCTTGTGGGACATGTTCCTAAGTTGAGGGGACCTGTTGGTTTTCTAATCCAGTACACATCTTTTCCATACGCACTGATGAGCTGCTCAACGAGATCCATTTTGAAATCAAGAAATTTCTTTCCACCTCCATTGCGCCTGTAAATGATGTGGCTGTTGAGAAGAGTTATCTCAAGCAATCTGAAAAATATCTTCTTGTAGTATTTCTTAACTCCTTTTCTTGTAGGCGAGGAAGCAGATGTAATTTGGTCCATTAGATCTATTCCTCCCATGTGACACCTTTTATACTGTACACACACTGTGGGTTTGCTAATGGGTTTTCCTGCAACCTGGACTTCTTCCTTCATGTCATCATAGATTGTGCTCAGCATATGTACATATTTCTTGTCTCTCCACTTCATGTGCATGAGCTTACTCTTGAACCTAACAATAGTTTCGCCTTTTGTCAACACTTTGTCATTTACTTCCTTGCAAAGGTTCTTCCTCGTGAAACGCACTGTTCCTATGGCATCTGTTTTGTTAGTGACAAGAATCTCATAAAGCTCAGGAGAGGCATAGAAATTGTCTATTCCAAGAGTGTATCCCTTATTCAATAATGGTTCAATAAGACTCAAAACTATCTTCGTTGGCTTGGTGAATCCTTTGCTAATTTCTTCAGATATTCCTGGAATATTACAGGGATAAGTCGTTTTTTTACCCGTGTAAACTAGAAGATTCCAAACATAGCCAGTTTCTGCTTCTGCTAATATGTAACATTCAATGCCAAACCTGGCTCTCTTGAGAGGGATGTATCTTTTCCACCTGAGTCTTCCTTTCCACAAGAGCAATGATTCATCAATACTTATATTTTTAGCTGGAATGTAATGGGATTTGAACTTTCCGAGAAGAAAGTCTAGCACATCTCGAAATTTTATGGTTGGCACATCTTGTTCTACTTTATCAGACAAGTGCAAATATTTCATAAGTAAGCTGAACCTGTCCCTACTAATGCACTTGGAGAAGAAAGGAGTGGATATCAGAGGATTGGTAGAGTGGTAAGATTCGATTGTCGGCTTTCTGACAATCCCTTGCAGAATAATGATAGCTAGGAAGACGTACATCTCACCAACACTTGTGTCCTTCCATAAAAGGTCTCTGCTTTTCCGTCTCATTTTACCTGATCTTCTTTTGTCATCTCCTACTTTACTAGCATATTTATTTGTTTCGCTCACAATATATTCCATCAGAACTTTATCAAAAAAAGACTGAAATATATCCAATGGACTTTGTGGATTGGAAAGCACTAACTTCACACCACTGTCACCTGTGAATGGGAAAGGGTCTCTGCTTACCATTGAAGATTCAGTCCATGTATCAGATGCAGTTTCATCTTCCAACTCACTGCCGCTAGTTTCACCATCTTCTTCTTCAATTCCTGTCCTATCGTTTTGAGCATCTTCATCACTTGAAACAATATCTTCACTGCAAGTACCTTCACTTTCAACATCAGAGATTTCATCCAGAAAATCATCATCTAAGTCATGCTCCAGTAGATGCTGAATATCTGTACGTCTGAGGTTTCTCCCCGCCATTGCAAAAATTCTGTGTGCAATACACAAAATAAATATGTACCATTGCACAATGCACACCACTAGCTAACGAAACTTCCTCTTGGGAAGCAGCTCTCGAACTAAAAGAAAAGCCACCTAACACAAAGCAGTATACGATAATCAATAGAGTCCATATAGTAACAATGGTAAACACACAATACAAAGTTTTTTTCGGTACCAACAATGCATAAAAATGGATTGTTTGCTTCCAAACTTCTTGCACAGACCTGTAAAAGCATTAAAATGAGGGGCCTATAAATATGACTTGCCGCAATACAACAGCCGTTAATTTTCAGACACCGTCTATATATAGTCGCGCCGCAAAATAGTCCCGCTTTTTGAGAGTCTATATATAGTTCCGCCGCGGTTAAGGGGTTAAAGCAAATTAGATGTAATTATTGTGGATTCTTTGGACATATTCAGAAATTTTGTAGATTTCGTAATAAACCGACAGATAAAAACTTATCAAGTTTACAAAGTAAATCCGCTGAATCTAACAGTTGCTTAAGTAATGTGTCTCTTGATGTAATTTCAAAAGAATGTAAAGATTCTATTAAGTCAAATGCAGAAAAGGAATCAAGAATTGTTAATTTCACGCGAGCCCTTGCACACTTTCCAGTTACCGTTGTACAAGTATGGTTCTACTAAAGAACGGCAATTTGAATTTAACTCTGTAGTTGGAACTTTGTACAATACAGACAAATGTACAATTGATCTGAATTGTGATGGTAAATTAGTTAATTTTGAGATCGATACTGGAGCTTCGGTAAGTGTGTTTGATAAAAGATTTCTCGATCAATCTTTTCCGTATTTAAAGATTCAACCTGCAAATATAAATTTGAAAAATGCTGACGGAAGACCATTAGCATTAGAAGGTCAGGTTATGTTGGATGTATTGTGGAGAGATAACAAATATAATATGAATGTTTTTGTTTGTAAAAATCTGAAACAACCAATTGTAGGATGAACTTGGCTGGATATTTTATGGCCCAATTGGAGGCAAAATTTCATGTTACAGCAGATAGGAGTTCAGAGCTGTTCTAATAAGGAAGTGGTGAGAAATGAGACCAATAAGAACGAAGAATTACCATCAATCGGAAGTACAGTGTGGACAAGAAATTATACATCCAGATTTCCGAAATACGTACGAGCCACAGTTACGGGTCATTTAGGAAGACGCTTGCTATTGGTCAATGCCGGTGGAACAACGAGAAGGGTACACCTGCATCAAGTGAAGTATAAATCTAACAGGTCGGATACAGACAGTGTACAAGATAACTTTTGAATCTTTGATGGTTCCGTGTCAGCGCAGGACAGAGCATGTGAGGAGAGACCGCAAACTGGGCGAGAGGAAGCTGTTACTGCCTCCGCAGTGAACAGTCCACGACGATCTTTTAGAAGAAGGAAACCACCTGATAGGTTGCAGCTGTCATTTGGAAGAAGGGGGAAAGTTGCAGTAGCTAGATTGTGAAACATTTATTATATCATATTACCGTGGTTGGTAACATAACAATTAAAAGATAATCCTGATACACATCATGAAATATTCTTCATTGTTTAAAATTTTCACAAAGGTTATGTTCACTTTTTTAGCATGCATCTTCCTTCCTCAAGTTTTCACCATGTCATGTGGCTTCTTCAGGAGGTTGGACAAAATTTAGATTGAAACATGATAGAAGGTACTTTGTTTAAAGGTTAAGAAGAAGTTAGAATTTCACATAAGGTACCCATCTAGACATGAGATAATAATGTTAACACCATTACACATTCAATTTTTTGTACTATACTATCAATCCAAGGAGGTTTCTGTGACTTTAGAAAGTGAGTCATGTGAGTGAATCATGGCAGAACAGCAACTGAATTGACTGATTTTTATAGTTTGTGAACATCAGCATATAAACTATTTTTGATTGACTTATTGATTTGGTGTTTTAAGTCCACTTTATGCACAGTAAGTCTAATCGGGACTGGAGCTATAGTTTAAAGAGGGATCCTAACCACTTGTGCCTCCACCGGGTATCGAACCTGGCACCTCTTGATTACAAGGCAACGACGCTACCACTGCGCCATCGGGGAGGCCACACAGACTATTTATGATTAATTGATCGAACTAAAATTTTTTGGTGTGTCACCACAATAGGTTATTTTGCACCCTTCAACGTATGCAGGGAAGATCTCATCTAAAACCCTTACCTAAAATTAAAAATGGGGTGTAGTGTACCTGACATGCAATACAAGAATAGCCTCTTACAAACAAAAAAGAGGACAGGTCCCTAACAAGAAATGAGATATGTTTCTTAAAAACTCCCTTACTCAATT
Source organism: Lepisma saccharinum (assembly GCF_977018435.1). NCBI lineage: Eukaryota > Metazoa > Arthropoda > Insecta > Zygentoma > Lepismatidae > Lepisma > Lepisma saccharinum. Next base: position 41,730,221 of record NC_139255.1, on the reverse strand, counting down.
TTTAAAATTAGTGTGTTCAAAGGCTAAAGAATAACAAAGCACCTGGCATTGATTTAATACCAGCTGAGTTAATTAAATATGGTGGAAATTCATTAATATGTCAAATTCATAAATTAATTTGTTTAATATGGAATAAAGAAGAAATCCCTCAACAGTGGAAAGAATCCATACTTGTTCCTGTGTTTAAAAAAGGTGATAAAATGAACTGCAATAATTACCGTGGAATTTCTCTACTCTCAACAACATACAAAATATTGTCTAACATTCCTTTAACAAGACTAACCCCATATGCTAATGAAATTATAGGTGATTATCAATGTGGATTTAAACGTAACAGATCAACTACAGATCAAATTTTTCACATCAGACAGACACTTGAAAAAAGTGGGAATATAATCAAAATGTCTATCAGCTATTCATTGATTTCAAAAAAGCATATGATTCGGTCAAAAGAGATAAATTATATGATATATTAGTAGAGTTTGGAATACCTAAGAAGCTTGTTAGTATGATAAAAATATGCACCAGTGAAACAGAAAGTAAAATTCGTGTAGGTATTAATATGTCTGACAAATTTACAATTCATGATGGGTTAAAACAAGGAGATGCATTATCTCCATTGCTCTTTAATTTTGCCTTAGAATATGCTGTTAGGAAGGTAAAAGAAACTAAAGAAGGACTAAAATTAAATGGTGTGACTCAGTTGTTAGCATATGCAGATGATTATAAACTTACTAGGGGATGATGTGATTACAATTAAGAATAATGCTAAAATATTTATCAAAACTGCTAAAGAGATAGGTTTGGAAGTTAACAAAGAGAAAACTAAATATATGCTTACAGGCCGAAACCAAGTGTTAGGTAATAATCAAAATCTAATTATTGATAACAACTCATTTGAACCAGTTTCCAAATTCAAATACTTAGGAGTAATATTAACAAATGAAAATTATATTAAAGAGGAAATAAAAAGTAGGCTTAATTCAGGAAATGCATGTTACTTCTCTCCTCATAAACTTTTGTCTTCTCGTTTAATATCTAAGAAACTAAAAGTTAAAATATACAAAACAGTAATTTTGCCTGTAGTATTATATGGATGTGAAACTTGGTCCCTTACATTGAAAGAGGAACATAAATTGAGAGTATTTGAAAATAAGATCCTTAGGAAAATCTTTGGACCTAACAGGGATGAGGAAACAGGTGAGTGGAGAAGGTTACATAATTTAGAACTACATAATTTGTATTCATGTCCAGATATTATTAGAATAATTAAATCAAGAAGACTTAGGTGGGCAGGCCATGTGGCACGAATGGGAGAGGAAAGAGGAGTTTACAGGATTCTTGTTGGGAAACCTGATGGTAAGAGACCTGTAGGAAGGCCAAGACGAAGATGGAGGGACAACGTTGAGATGGACCTAAGGGAAATCGGTAGAGATGGAAAAGAGTATATAGAACTTGCTCAAGATAGGAAAAGATGGAAGGCCTGTGTTGCTGAGCCATGAACCTTCGGGTTTAAGAAGGCTAGGGAGTTAGTTAGTTAGTTAGTGTGTTCATACATTACTAAACAAGAACTAAAAGTATACTGTCTCTGAAGTCTAAAGTCTCCTAAGGTGTGGCCACAATTGGGGTAAAATGTTAAAGGGAGGGGGGAAATTCATTCAAGCTGAACCAACTCTATCACTATCCAGAACTGTCTGAACTCTGGAAAACCTGAAAATGTAGAACTACTGACATCAGGCAGAAAATTGAAATGACGGGCGTTCTGAAATAAAAATTCATCTATATGTTGCTTGAAGACTTGACCATTAGGAACGTGTTGTGTGATGGTTGCCATAGTTTCTCACGCCACTTCTAAGCAAAATTGCATCAACATTTTGAATGAATTAGTGAGAAGTGTCCAGCCTAATAACAGGGGATGAGACGTGGACATGCTATCATGACCCCAAAAGAATGGGTGTTTGCTTGCAATGCGTATCACGCCACAGGCATGAGTCGAACCCAAGACCCTGAGTGTCATAAATAAATAAGCTCATCACGTTATAAAAAAAAAGAAGAGGTTCCGGTGAGGCATTGGAAGAGAGCTTCTTAAAAGCTAAAAGTTGGAAAAAATTTGCTAACATTGCACTAGGCCGGGAAGAATATGAAAATCAGGAACTCGGCATTTTTCCTCAGAATCGCCGTTGCAAAAGGATGTGGTCGAGACAACGGATTTACAGATCTGAAGTTCAAATTCCGAATAAATATCTCGCCTGAGAAAATCTCCCTCTCAGTTGCCTTCAGTTTTATACCAGAACTTATTCAGTGTGACAGAGCTCCGAAATATTGTTGAAAGAGGAAAGAGTAGTTGTCGAACATTTTAGTTTAAGATATCGGGACAACGTAAGGGTAGTTTTAGGAGCACAGAGTTTCGCTCCCGATTTGTGGTTTATTACAGGGTAGGATCTTATCAACGAGGACCAGCGGAGAAGTGAACTTCAACTACAGGATTATAGAGCTAACAAACATGTCTTTCCTCCCCCACCTGTTCAGTCAAGTGAAGTGTTAAATTGAATGTTTAAGTGTTCTTATTTCACGGAGCCAGTCCCCTTGCTGTTTGAGTGATGACGTTGCTCTTCAGAGCTTACGATAAACCTCTCGCCACCTATAAACTTCGAATTCCAGGCTCTCACATAGCCTATCTACGATCCCCTAAATCTAAACTAAGTAGTGTTAAGACAAATGGAAGCATACGGCAAAGTTCAAAAATCAACACGCAAGCTGTTGTTCACTGTGTTTGAGACTGCAAAGGCTTTCTGCTTATAAAGTTCCATCCCAGAAATATCATGATTAATAGCAAGCACATCGTGACATGACCCCCAGTTAATTTTATCTGTTTCAATAATTGAAATTCAAGTTAAGGAAACAGTGATTCACCATGTGTGTTGTGAACTCCTTTTTTCAATCTTGGGTCAAATCCTACAGCAATGAAATTGAGCTTGTCATCCAGATGGGAAGAGCGTTAACAGAGGTAGAGACTATATTGAAATTTAAACCAGATGTTTTTTAACCACATGGTATTTGTGTATACTTCTAAATTCACCTTGAATTCTCCTTGTAGTCAAATAAGATGAAAGCACAGTAGCAGTTACCCTGACATAATTCTCGGCCTTCTGTGTCTGTGTGACAAGTGATTTTCAACCAATAGAGAGAGGAAGCCAGCACGTGTTCAGGGTCAGTATATGAATCTCAAATCCTAGATCCAACACCCAAATCTCAAATCCTGGATTAAATATCCAAAACTTCATTATCCCAAATTCATGAGGATGTGATGGATCTTCAAAGATTTGGACTTGCCAATCCCATCCCTCCTGTGTAGCATGAATAATAGTTTAATAAAACAGGAGAGAAGTAAACAAATACAGTGGAACCTGTGATTTTACGTTCCCCAGTTTTAGATTTTCCCGCATATTGGACCCAACAGAGTAAAATGCTATTAACATTTTCCTGGAGTTTAGATTCTCCTGCATTTTAAGTTCTAACACCTTGGTTCGCTGAAAAACATAACATCAAGGTTCCACTGTACATGATTGGAAAGATGAGGCAATACTTACCCAGTAAACTTTCCTGCTGCTGTGTTGCCTCGAAGATCAAAATAATCAGCTGCAGAATGACTTGAGGCGCTGCCTCCAGGAAGCATTGGAACAACCTCAAAAGAGCAGCATCCGAATCCTCATCCAGCATGCACCTGTAATACTTGAACTGCTTCACTCTTTGATTCTCCTTCTCAGCTTTTCTGCTCTTCAAGCAAAACACTAAGGCATCACAATACCTTCAAAAGAGGAAGACAAAAGATTATATTGAAATATTCACAAACATCCCAGCAATTGTATGCAATATTGGAATTCAAAACTGAGCTTGCAAATTAAGAACATCCTTAAATAAATAACCTGTAGCGCAACAGCCCATGAGGGCAAGAGCCTACGTGGGAGACCATCCAGCCAGATATGGGGTGATATGTAATCAGTACGACAAAACCCCAGTTGTTGTACGTTTTCATGACTGGGTTACGCTATTCTTTTGTAGCTCCCCAAATTCCGCACGATGGTCAGGAAACCACCGGTCCCATACACTGGTCAAAATCTCGTAAGAAAAGTTGTTACACTTTCCCCAGGAGACTTGGGACCAGCACGTGTCCTGTAGCTGGAGAGGAGAGCATGACGCCTTAGACAGCACAGCCACGATGCAGGAAAACTACCGCTTGGGTGGAGATTTAAACACCGCTTAAGATGCAAACAATGTACACTGAGCAACCAATATGGTGGGGACTTGATCAGATGTTGGGAAATTGTGAAAGGTTCCTGTCTGTTTTGCATTAGCCTAATGATAGTAAAAAAGGCACAATATGCTAATTATATCAGAAACCGCAATAAATACATCTCAGTAATTCTGTTAAGGCTGTGATGGACCTTTGGCTTACACCAGTCGACCCTTTACTGAAAATTCTTCTACATATTCACAATAGCCTCTTTTCCATCATGGATATCTAGACAACAGCAACCCACATGGAGGTTCATGTGAATGCTCTAGAATGAATTTTTCAGAATTGGGAATATACCAGTTTTTTGAAAGGATAGGAATTTTAGAAATCAACTAGGCTGGCATTGAACAATGGCCTAGTGGAACTGTAGGACATGCAGGAGCATTATAAAGCAATGCATGTTTTTGGAAGTTCAGCTTAGTTAAACAGAACTTTCTCCATAAGACTTGGCAACAGAAACTGGAGAAAGTTGTATTTACCATCATGTCTTGTTTATGGCCGTATATGTCTTCTTATTATTTCTAAGCATATGCCTTGTAACTGAAAATATGTTAGATCACAAAATCTTTATTGAATTAAAATGAAGCAGTTGATCAAGAAATAATGCATTTCTTCTACTTTTACTTAATGTCAAATAAATATGTGCTAATACACAATAAAGCCTGTAATCTTTCAAAGTAGTATGGCATTATTGTTGCAACATTTTAAAATTATTTTTTACCTCCTCTCATTAATGTAATGCAGAAAAAAATATTTATTTGCAATGGAAAGAACGTTTTAAACAAATGTTTATTATAGTATTTACAACCTGCTTCATTTTTATATCATTATTTTTCATGAATTATTTCAAGGTGTCAAGAAATCAAGAGGTAGGTCAAAAAAGTCAAGACATTATGCTTGTGCTCAAGAATTTTTCCTAATTTTTGCAGTATAGTGAATTTACATTGTTATATACCTGTAGTGGGACTTGATAAGACTGAATAATTGGAAATCTAAAATTGTATTGGGTTGTGGTCTCCTTTGTTTTGTTGTTAAGAATTACATTTTTACATGCGTAAACTTTTGTAAAAATATTAAACTTACGTGGCCATTCCCCATCCAGGATGATGTCTGAAGCATTAATTTGTGCATGCATTAATAATTAAAACAAGTCTAAATATTTTGTGAAATACAGCTTCAGCTTCAACTTTCATCTTACCTAGCCTTGTGGTAGGGGTTCATCATTGAAAAACAAAATATATCTATTTCCTTCATTTCCATCATTTTCCCCTGCTAATTTTTTCCTATGGACTGATGTTTGAATTGTTGTGTCAGTTGTATTAATTTTCAGATCAAGGAAAGAAATTACATTGTTATTCATGGGTTCACAAGTGAATTTTATGTGATGATGTGATTCATTTAACAATTTAAATACGTTTATGATGGTGTTCTCATTTTTAGCAATAATTAGCACATCTTCTACATATCTGATGTAGAGTATGACATCCAAAGCTAGCTGATTAACAATTGGCAGATTCTATGTAATGAAGGAAAATGCTGGAGATGATTCCGGATACCAGGTTTCCCATTGATAGACCATTCATTACTTTGCGGATAGATTTTGCCATGAAATATAAAGTAATTGTAATTTGCACATACAGTAAACCATCGAACCATTTCCCATGATTCTACTGGGTTAACCTTCATCTCAATAAGCCGGTAAAATTTTGATCTCCGGGAAACGTATTTCTTCAATTTTACAGGAGAAAGTACTTACCGAACTGAGTTTCTGTAGACTTTTGAAAGATTATGGAAGTGTTTTTTCCCATCGTTTAATTTATTTGACCGGTAAATCATGTATTTTTAAAGATTAATGTCTCTCCGATGCACAAAAGCTGTTGCATCTATGTCCTTCCACTACGTGAACCAAATGTTGTGTGCGATGTAACCCCCTGGTCAGTGTTTCCAACCATGCCATTCTTTTGCAAGAACATGATAATTTTAACTATGTTTGCCTAACCTAACGTAACCTAACCTTGCCGTGCATGGTTCGTGGGGCTATACGTGAATGGTTTGTGGGGCTACCCGTGCATGGTTCGTGGGGTTTTCGAACCCGGAAAAAAAATACGAAATCAGTAACACAAAAGTAGGTATTTTTCGGTGAAGAAGGTTGGAAACACTGCATACCCACTGATGATATACAACGCTAGTCAAGATTTGCCCGCCATATTGTGTGTGTAATGCAAGCGAAAAATGAACAAACAATAATTACTCGATATGTGGAAAATTGTAATTGCTTTCGTGAAAAAAGTGAAATCCCATCTTAAAGAATCCTTAGCAATGCAGAATAAGTAAGTACGAATGTGAAAAATAACAAAATAAACAAATTTGAGACGTTTCCCGGAGATTGGAATTTTAATGTTTAATTTTGCTACTTTCACAATATTAAGGAACCTGAATGGTCCATATGTTTTGTCATTTCTGCCCATTCAGCATCTCATTTTTGTGTGGCCCCTAAGGTATAGCCTAGGATAGTCTAGTGGCAAATGCCCCCTGTACATACCTGAGAATAGGTGCCATCTGAAACAATAACATGGTGATACGTAGCACCCATTTCCACAATGGAGCCTTTGGTAATGAAGGGTCATCTGCATCGATTATATACCTAGAAGAAAACAAAGCAACAATGAAAGTTTAGGTAACGGTTCTGATTTTTTTATGACTTTTTTTCAAATTCTCCTAGCAGGAAGACTAATTATAGTAGAATTTTGGAAATTATTGTCGCACGAAATTTGAACCTTCCTTAAAGTAACGAGCACTGTTTGGATTTTGAAAAAAAAATACTCCCTCTGTCCCATAATTATTGTCCGGTACACTTTTGTTTGTTGTCCCATAATATTTGTCCAATAGGCAAACTGTGACATTGGTGTATACAGAAGAAGAAAATTAAACATGGAAATGAGTCATACAACGTTATTACTCAAGGATCAGTACAAATTTGCCGATCAAGTATTGAAAAGAACATAAATAAAAAGTCACCATTTTGGCATACCGGACTATAATTATGGGACAGAGGGAGTAACAAAAATTACCTTACGCAAGCATGCACGCTTCCCATGGACAATGTATTTTCCATTGACAAGAGACTGTAAGTATCGTAGGCCAGTGGGAATCAATGTAGAAGTAAATTGGAACCTTAGTAGAATGCATTTAGGGACTTTATTTTAATGCTAAGGGAACCAAACCTACCTGCCTAACCTAACTACGAAAGCATATATTGAACAAAATCTTAAGTAATCGCTAAAACTCCGAAGTATGTGTTAACAGAAGTAAATCGAATTGGTCCATGTTAAAATTGCGGTAATCGGAATAACTGATTTCTTCATTTTTACACAAGAAACTACTTACAGGAACGAGTTTTTCTAGCATTTGGATACTTCGTCGAGATATTTTCTGTCATCGTAGAATCTGCTGGAGCGGTAAATCATGTGTTTTTCACAAAAAATATCTCTCCGATGCACAATTGCTGTTGCTGTTCCTTACTTAGTCTACATGATGACATAATCTCCTGTCAGTGTTTCCAATGACGCGGATGTTTTTCAAGAAGATGAAAAAACGAAAAATACATTCACGATATTACTACGACCCAAAATTTTAACTATGTTTTCATAACCTAACCGAACCTATCTGGGAATGTTTTTTGGGGCTATGCGTGAATGGTCCGTGGGGCATTTTTCGATTAAGAAAGTTGGAAACACTGTATACCCACTAATACTACTGAAGCTGTACCCGTCATATTGTGTCTGAAGGAAGCGAAAAAAGGATGAACAATAATTAGCGTTATTGACATTATTTTCATCAGAAAAGCAAAATATCACCTTAAAGAATGTTTCGCAATGCACAATAGTAAGTACGAATATAAAAAGTGACTAAATAAACGAGTGAGAGGCGTTTGGCCGATCGACAACATTTAATAAAATTGCATTCGTAGCATGATGAAATCGCAATAAAACAAAAGGAACTTGGGTCGTGCAATTTTCATCAGAACTAGAGAAATAATGGTACTACTTTACTGTACCTGAGACACCTGGGAATGATTTCTTTCGCACTCCAGAACACTTATTTAGGTGAAATAATGGAATTTAACGAAAATAATGTATATTTCTTACATTTACGAGTACTTACTGTTCTTGTTTATTTCCACACACAACATGGCGATAGCTTACCGTTGATCGTTCGTTGTGCCAGTGTTTTGTCGATTTGGAGTGTGCATGCAGTGTTGCAAGCTCCTTTACCGAAAAATACCTACTTTCGGGCCGGATTTCAAAGTATGCTCAAATAAAAAAAAAATAAAAAAAACACCTCAGGAAGAAACCATTGATGTTATGTTAGGTTAGGTTAAAAACACACTAGGAATTTTAAATTGACTTTTTTACTTACTTATGGGGACGAGGTAAGCCTACTAGGTTAGGTTAGGTTCCATTAGCACTCCCTTCGTTCAATTTAGCATATACGGACAACATCGGATTGTAGCAGCAGCAATATCGCGTATTGTGCTCTCGTGCAGAAAGCAAATGGCGGAAGCAGCAATAGCGCGTCGGAAATAGATTTTCGTATAAAACCACATGGATTCGCATTTAAATGGACCAAAACTACATTCCGGAACATCAACAACACTCCAGAAAATGAACTCCGTAAGTACTTTCTCCTGTAAATTTGAAGGAATCTGTCTCAGGTATAGTAAAGTGTTACCGAAATAATTACAAGCAAGAAAGACCAAATGCTAAGGGGAAGAGGAGAATAGGCCATAAGCTCTTTTCTTTCTTCCCCCTCTTAATTTGTAGAAACACCACTGACTATCAATTTATCAGTGCTCAAATTGGATCCGGATGCAGGGGGTTCACTCCCCAGCTGGAAAATATTACATACACAAAAAAAAAAAAAAAGACACCCCAGCTCCATCATCCTTCAGTTACTATTTATGATTTCATTTGATTTATTTTACTTCGGATTTCTTTCACTTTTGGATAATTGTAAATATGCGATTATATATAAAATGAACGATCCATTCCTTTTCATTGGTGCTTTACAAAATGTGCGTCTGAGATAGTGAGTTTAATAAAATGTACATAAGCATATTCATTGCTGCTCATTATTTTGCTGTTATGTAATCTATTACATGAATGAGCATTCACAATGTGCAGCGTTGTATAGTACTTGCCACCATTTATTAGCAGGGAATGTGCAATTTCGACTGAAATACATATGAATAAATACAAATCAAACCGTAAATATTTGGATAAAACAGTTTGAAACTTTACAAGGTCGCCATCCTACAGGTAGCACGGATAAAAGTAGGTCTAAGAGGAAAAAGTGTGCATTTTCTACGCACACAACTTACCATCTCATGCTGAACGCCGTAGTGACAATCGACGGAAAAGCTATGAAAATTACTGTCAATGCAAAATAAACTCCTTGGCCGTGAGCATAATAAAAGTATGCCAGGCATACATCGAAACCTACATCAAGTATGTAAGTTACTACACTTAGTAAAATACATACTATATAACAATGCGAAAAATGAAACAATTTGGCCAAAATTTCATTGTCTTCTTTTTGTTTCAAAACAGAATTTTCAACATTTGCCGCATCCGATTCTCGAGTATATTTCACAGCGACAGTACCTTCCATTGCTAATCTACATCACTACATTCGCTACAATATTTGCTGCATTCCTGTTTATTGCCTGTTTGCTACCTGTTTCTCGTCTATGTTGCCAAGTAATCTGATAGGGAAATCTCCGTATGGAGTACCATGATATAACTGTATAGTGGACTTCATAAATATAAATATTACCATGCAATTTACTTCATGTTTGTTATTTGTAGGGAAATAAGAGAGAAATCACCCTCTCAGGCTGAGACCTTGGACACACTCTGAAAAGGAAAAATGTCGTTACGAAGAAACAGGTACGGCCAGGGGAGCTGTGGCACTCCCGAAAAATTGACTGGCTGGCACTCCGTGCTCGTCCTAGCGAGTTTCAAAAAATATGTTACTACAATATAGTAGTAACCTGCGAAATTTACGGAGAAATTTACAATGAACAGGGAAGTTAGTTTCACAAGTGTGACGACGTTCCTCCATTTTTATTTATTTATTTTTAGACTAAAAATTTTAGTTTATTTCTTACAATGCTGGATATTTCTTTGTCTAAAAGTGCGAAAGTACAAATCAAATTGTCTTCTTTCAGTGCGAGGCGGCTCTGACGGATTGGTGTCGGCGAACGACCCCCGATTGACCGCCCCCCCCCCATCAGAAATGAAACATCTTATAGACCGTGTTAAAAATGTAAACATAAACCCTATGCATAAACCTTGGTATGGTCTTGCCCGGTCCCCCCGGAACTTCCGGTTTAGGCCAGTCCCCGTTGTTGCCAGTGCAAATTCACCGGCATACGAAGTAAGAAATGAGCGCTTGTTTTCATCAGTTGTGCGACGATAGTCAAGAAAGGTATTTGTTAAAGTTCTACCTGGTTCTACTATGAAGGAGTGGACGTCTAGAATCCGTCGGATGATCATCTGCAGAGCAGATTATTAAAATATGACGTGTCTTTGTGGCCGCCAATTGTATAGTATATATTGTATATACGCATATACAAGTATCTCATGTAGACGCACGACGAACGTTTAGATATATTGAATTATTTTGTAAATGGAAAAGTGGGAAAGATAATTCTATAAAACTAGTGATATTATTATATTATAAAGTATGATTAAGTGAATCTTTGCCAACAAATCTGCAGAAGTAATGACATAACAAATGCTAGTAAATATTTGTGCTTTCAACGTCGCCTTTCCGCCTGAGGGATTTAGGGAAAACCTATGATATGGCATGCCACTTTCACTTGCACGAATTTACTTCAAGCAACAAGGGAGTTTTCAGACTGAAGCGACAAGCGATATCGGGATTTCGCACAGAAGTATTCGATCTAAAGCAAACCATTCACCAGTCCTATGCCAGTCACGCTTGTGCAAATAACAGGCCGGGGCAACACATTGCGCGGTATTGATAAAACGGCCAAGCAACACATGCAATTTGTCGTTCGGAAGGTGTTGTTTATTTTTTAATGTTGGTTTCCAAGAGAGACGCATCGCTGCAATCTGAAAGCTTCCTTTCGAACCAATTCACCACGAGAAAATGCACGTGTCGCTTGGACTGGACTGTTGTTTTCTCAGTACCATACATCGTGTCGCCTCGCTCTGCTGTACTCGTATGCAAGGTGAATTGTTTCCTTTAGAGTAAAGGGGCTCTTGCTTGTCGCTTCGGTGTGTAATCTGCGTGCCACTTAAAATAAAGTGAATCCTCAGTGATCAATGAAATTTTTCGAACCGAAGCGACACGACAAGCTGCACGTGTCGCTCAGATTCCCAATGGCGTGTATTGTGCAGCCTGAGACTTGATTTCCCATGAGCGGTAAATGCTTATTTATAGACTAAATGGGCCTGTGTCGCTTGTTACTTCTGTACGAACCACTGCTGTTGCATGTCGCTTCGGTTTGAAACCTCTCTAAGAGGCGAGCTTTTCGCCACAACACAATACGCAGATAAACGATCAACATGCTTGTAACAAAATGCAAGTCTTAAAAGTCCTTTCCGGGTACCAATCCTTTCTCGTTCTGCTTGTATCAACAGGTTTCGTCTCTCTACGTCCTTCGGAAACCTACGAAGTAATACTTGACTCAATAAATTTGTTCCCGATTGAACTGTGCAACCATATGTTACACAGCTGACACGCTATTTCCTTGTAAAAGAATCTCCACTTTGCCGTTTCATATTATCGTCCATAGCACCGTAAGCGTAACCGGATGTTCGAGGGGGACCAGACGAGTGCGCATGCTCCGCAGTAGTTCCGCCTTTAACACCGTCTATATGATACTTCAGCTTAAATATGCATTTTGATTCCTTATCCATCTTATTCTTGCACTGCCACTGTTTATAGGGGCAACATTGATATAAGATTAAATAATAATTTAATAACAAGTATTATTATAAAATAATAAACTATTATTTTGTCTATTTATCATTAATATATCCTGGTCGGTTCTTGAATTTTAACTTGTGTGCGTGTTAACTTTCTTTTATTATTTAAGTGACTGGAAAAGGATTTTGGAAGATAATAATATTTGATCTTATTAGAAATTTTTTGTTCATTTGTTTATTGAGAAAATTCCAGATACAACACAGATGGCCATTTTACACTGAAATTGTCAACAATGAAAAGTAATATATATAACAATAGCAACAACATTACTTCTCACATAGAACATTATCATTCCTTTTGAAGGGACCCATACCCACACTAAGGCCGTCTCCGAAATGTGCAAGACCATACTTCAAGCAAGCATCCTCCAAGTATGCTCTTGCAGTGCGGTCGTGCACAGGAAGTGAAAGTCTTTCGAATTGCACTTCGACTGCAATGCCAAATACGATCAGTAGATGAAACTGAGGACACATTTTTTCCCTCACGTTTTAAACACTTGTTTTTCATCATAGATATCACATAGAATTTTCAAATGTTCTTACACATACATTTCCACAGGTTAGAAGCACTTTAACCAACAACTTGCTGACCCATAACGTATATTTAACCCATGTTGCTGGCTTTCTGTCTCCGCAATTTTAAACAAATGAACAACGAGTGTGGATATCACGTGACCTAGTCATCTGTGCTGCGAGCTGTGTACTTGTGTGCTTCTGTTCTTGGCGCTTTTTAACTGTACTAGGTGACGTCACTTCCGTCAAGACCATACTTCAAGTATGTACCTTGTACATTTCGGACAAAGCCTGTATCCACCAATGTGCTACCAGTGACTGCATTTGAGTCTCTGATGTAAATACCCTCCACTGATTTATTATCATTGGTATTTTATTACTCATCCTCAAACACCATCCAACAGAGGACAAAAAAGTGACTAGTGATCCACATGCAAAAAAAATGTTACCTCCCAGGAATAAAATCAAGATTACTCTACTATGTTGGTAGAATCTAATATGTACTATTGCATTTACTTAATAACATCATTAATCTTAAAAGCATATATTACTCAGCCTTATTCACCTATAATGTGTTATTCAAAGTAGAGGCAGGTCAAGGTCAACCAATTCCCTCCCCTTTTTTTCTACTTCTTCTCCCAACACAGTGGCTGCAATGTTGCCAGTAGCATAGTAGTTATTCTCAATAGATCAATCTCTGCATGTTCTGAATACACAATCAAATGACTTAATCTTATATTGCACTGCAATATGCAGTGTACGATTCTGAAAATCATCATAGAATGTCATGTGACAACCATACGAGGGGAGTCCAAGGTGAATTTAGAATACCATACAAAGCGAACCATGTAGACATGTCATATCGTGGCAGATAATTTTAGCACCATTACACATTTTTTGTACTCTGCAATCTCATTTCTGGTGGTTGCTACGACTTTGGAAAGTGAGCCACACGAGTAAATCATGGCCTAACATCAAATGAAGTGTTGAGCTGTGGTAGAGTTCTTGATGCTAATAGGGCTACCACTCAAGGACATCCACACCTGTTAGTTCAATGTGTATAAGGGCTCTTCACCTTCCACCTACCATGCACAATTGGGCTGACAAGGAAAATTCATTCGAGATGAATCAACTCCATCACTGCCTAAAATGGTTTGAACTCCGGTAAACCTTAAAAATTAGAACTACCGATATCAGACCAAAGATTAAAACACTCTGTAAGAACAGAGGCAATGGACATTCCAAAATCGACAATTCATCTGATGTTGACTGAAGACAAGATAATGAGAAAAGTATCCACGCTATTGGTGCCTAAGTTGCTCGCACCACTTCAAAAGCAAGATTGCATCAACATTTCGAATGGAACTTTGGAATTAATGAGAAGTTAGAAAAAAATCTGTCTACTCTAGTAACAGGGAACAAGACATGGGTACATTGTAAGTGAAGCAGGTGTCCATGCAATGGGAGCACAGGGACTCTCCTCCATCAGACAAGGCAAAAGTTCAAAAATTCAACAAAAGCTGTTGTTCCTTTCTTGAGACTGCAAAGGCCCATTGCTTATGAAGTTCAATCCCAGAAATATCATGATTAGTGCATTGTATGCAAAAACTTTGACTGATCTGTATCAAGCCATTCTTCAGAAAAAGGGGGACAAATGACAGGTACAGGGTGACTGTGATACACAACAATGCACTACAACTACTTTACCATGGCTGCAGCAGATAACTAGAAATTCAGAATGATCAGCCACCTCCCTTATTTACCACACTTGGCCCCCAGTGATTTTTGTTTCAACACTTGAAATTCAAGTTAAAGGGAAAGTTATATGACAACAAAACGATCATGTGTATTGTGAACTCCTTTTTTTGGATCTTGGGATAAATTCTAAATACTAGAATTAGGAGCTTGTCATCCAAATGGGAATAAGTGTGTTAATTGAGAGGTATATTACCTTAAAAAATAAACCTGATATATTTTGACATGGTATTTTGTGATTTTTCTAAATTCACCTTTGCCTCCCCTCGTATTTGCAAATGCTTACATTTTATTTATATTGTGTATTCCAACGTTTTAGAACTTACTTCCTAAGGTGGCATGTTTTTAACCAGTCTGTTGCATCCAATCCAACAATCAGGGAACTCCTTGTCAGGTAATCCTCCACTTGATGGCTTCAATGAGCAGGAGCTCCACCTAACTGTTGGTAGAAAATAGGCTAAATGGCACAGAGAAATATTGAAGCATGTAGATATGAATTTTCCTGTACTGGTCGGTTCCTCAAAGTAAAATGGAGCATACACCACAAATTTAATTTAGAGAAAAACATTAGTCACTGACCAAGGCAGATTAATTTACATACAAAAACACTATACACGTAACATTTCGACCCTGTACCAGGGTCATCTTCAGAGAAAGAAACAAAAACAAAAATTTTAACTTGATTTTTTAAAAATGTGTTTCTTAGTCTGAACAAGACCCTGATACATGATCAAAACGTTACGTGTACAGTCACGGACAGTTCTGGGGTGTTACAATCCCATTGACTCTTAATGGGATCATTACAACCCAGAACTGTACAAGGCAGTGCCTTGGTGAGTGTTTAGTGTTTTTGTAACTTGGAAACATGGCTTAATTGTGTTAGTTTAGAGGTATTGCAGATGTGCTCCACAAAAATGTGCAGTTGTCTGCACATTATACATTTTACTTTTCCATGTGGGTGGAAGGTATCTTTTTGGTGAATGCATGAATCTCGGGCTCTTTGTCAATCCACCTTAGATGACAAATGAACGGTAGTTTGGGTTTATCACTAGGCAGTTATATCCCTCGATATTCATCTTGAACAGGTGACTTCGTATAGTGACCACAAAGAAATGAACCTTCAGTGAAAAGTCTCTCCGCACCTCCCCTTGAACTTGGGCCATAAGGAAGCATACTCCACTCTGCCCCTTCCCTCCACGTGGGAGTATGGTGCACAGGAATCGTGGGTCTGCACACTTTTTTTTTTTGCTTGTGGTTCCACTACAGGGTTGGCTGCCTACCTGCCTCACTAAAAGACTTCTGCACACACTGATGAAAAAACCTTCCCTGATCGCATCCACACTGTCACCTAATAGGGTTTGCAGTATCAGTGAACTTTCAACACCCTTTCTACGTACAGAAATAGCTTTTTGCTTGCCTTGGTGTTGAGTGATAGATACTTTCCAACCACAAAACGAAAGGTTCAGTACACATGCACAACGGAATTATTCTCAACATACCATCATGCAGATGAAATATCTTTTCAGCAGATGTGACTTGGACTTTTGCAACTCAAACACAACCACATAGTCTAATTCCTCTTACTCATCCAATATATATATATATATTGTGCAATGGTACCAGGTGTAGAAGTATGAAACCAGAATTTGTTTGCAAGAAGTAAACGGCTGGTGTTTGCAACTGAGAAACAATATTTTATTCAAAGTAAGCTCCATTGCTAGTTACACATTTCTTCCACCTTTCCGGCAGGTTATGAATGCCACGCCAAAAAAAAAACGTTCTTCTTTTGAAGCGAGCCATGTTCGTACACGAATTGAAGCGGTGTTCTGCAAGAGCGTGTCCCAGTGAGGCAAATAGATGATAATCTGAAGGAGCCAAGTCGGGAGAATACGCCGCATGCCCTAGTATCTCCCATTTGAACGCCTCGATCGTTTCCCGGACCCGTTTTGCTGTGTGTGGTGAGGCATTGTCATGGAGCAGGATGACCTTGTGTTGCCTTGATTCATATTCCGGCCGTTTGTCACGTAATGCTCGATGTAAATTG
The DNA here is from genome assembly GCF_977018435.1 of Lepisma saccharinum. Lineage (NCBI taxonomy): Eukaryota > Metazoa > Arthropoda > Insecta > Zygentoma > Lepismatidae > Lepisma > Lepisma saccharinum. The sequence goes on along the minus strand of NC_139255.1, from coordinate 41,713,594 downwards.
ATCATTTGCTGTTGGTAGCGATCTGCGTTAACGGTTTCACCGGGTGTTAGCAGCTCATAATACGAATAATGACGCCCCGCTGATCCCACCAAACACAGAGCAGTGTCTTTTTTCCAAAGCGATTTGCTCTTGCAGTGGATGTCGATGGTTCGCCTGGATTCACCCACGATTTACGACGCTTAGGATTCTCCAAATATATCCATTTCTCATTGCCGGTCACTATGCGATGGAGAAACGACTTACTTTTGTATCTGGCGAACAGCATTTGACAAGTGGTCTTGCAGGATCCTTGCTGTCTTTCATTCAGTTCATGCGGAATCCATTTGCCCGCTTTCTGCACCTTTCCCATAGCTTTCAACCGAAGAGAAACGGCTTTCTGCGTCACATTCAATTGTTCTGCGAGCTCCTGCTGCGTTTGGGTATCATCTTCATCCAATAAGGCTTGCAATTCGTTGTCTTCGAACTTTTTCGGAGGTTTCCCACGTTCCTCGTTTCGCAAGTCAAAATCGCCACTTTTGAATTTCTTGAACCACTCGAAACACTGTTTTCCCGAGAGCATGTTCGCCGTAAGCTTCGACGAGCATTCGATGCGATTCTGCGGCGGTTTTCTTCAAATGATAACAGAACACCAATGCTGTCTGCAAATCGTAGTTCGTAGGCACAAAACTCGACATGTTCCGGGTGTGCAACACCTTCCTCTGACTGGCACTCGGGTTACTGTGTTCCGATATAACGTCCTCGGGACTGGCGGGCAGCAGCTGGCGCTGCTTACGCGATCTTCCGTGCCCTCCACTTCCGGCTAGCACCATCTATCAGCCAATTCCGGTTTCATACTTCTACACCTGGTATATGTCAGTCTCAATCTAGGTAATCAAAGATTATATCAAACATCTATTATTCATACCACATACAACGGGCTTTGTTTTTTATTGATTTTTATTTAATGTATCTTTTCTGCCTCTTTTGGATGATCACAACGAGGATTGATGATGATATGATGAAGGGACACTCACAAAGAATACCCATACCCCGACCAGGATTTCAACCCAGCATACCTGCGATTGTAGCATGCTGTAGCATCTTTGGCCCTCTCTTGTTCATTCTATACATGGACGATCTCCCTCAAAGACTTTCCTCACTTCCTGTCAATATACTCATGTTTGTTGACGACTGTAAACTTTTCAAAGAAATCTCAACCACACAAGATTCTGTGATTCTCTAGAATGCTCTTTCCGAACTTGTCACATGGTGCAAGCAGTGGAATCTACAACTTAACCTGCAGAAATGTTCCTCCCTCACAGTCTCTTTAAAAAAGAACAAAATACATTCTCATTATGTTCTTGAAAACAATTATATTACTACAGTTGCGACCCAAAAAGATCTAGGTGTTATCATAGATGAAAAACTGAACTTTAAGGAACACATCGCAGCTACAACTAAAAGTTCAATGCGCCTCTTAGGCCTCCTCTACAGATTCACTGAAATTGATACTCCAACTTCTCAGCCTATTTTTCAAGTCATTCATTTCTCCGATTCTCGAATACTGCTCTCCAGTCTGGGCCATGGCTTCCAATACAAATCTTTCTAGCATGGATTCCGTCCTCAGCTTCTTTACCTCCATTGTTAGTCATAGAATCCCTTCTCTGCGGCATCTTCAAAAACCTGACATCCTGACTACTTTGAACATCCAGTTACTGCAGACCCGACGCAATATGGCTGATATGAAATTTTTCTATAAAATCATGAATGGAAAATTAAGATCTGAATTTCTGCTTACAGAATTCAACTTCAGAGTTCCCTCTCGATCAAACCGAAACACTGAATTGTTCCACAACTCTACCGCTAGGCTTTCCCTTATACAGTGCGCTGTATTCCACAGGCTGCCCCAGTTCTACAATAAACTACCCACAAACATATACATTTTTGCCCCTGATAGTATTTTCCGATCTTCCCTAAAAATGAATATGTAAATCTTTGTTTATTTCCTTGTTTATGTCTTATGTTTATATTTAACTCTTCTTGATTTTACCTAAAACCATCTTGACTTGTTCTTGTTATTTGTAGAGTTTTCAGTGTAAAATGGCCCTAAAAGTTCTGTATCTGAAACTTGGAATGAATAAATAAATAAATAAATAAATAAATCCTCTGCTATGGAGGTTGGCTACACATATACAGGATACCATATTTTATTTTGTAAGGAAACATTTTACATTTTTCTTAATTTTTCCAACAGTTTATCGAGTACCACAAACTCAAACATATATTTAACTACAAATCATGGATGGATAGGACAAATAAAAAGATTTACTATTTGTTTCTTATGATTTTAATTTACTCTCCAAAAAAATGTTTTGTACATAAAGACTTCTTAATAAAAAAAAATCCTCAAAGAATTCAATCATCATACAGTTATTGCAATCCCCCAATATCATAGTTCGACAAGGTGCATTTTCAGATCCAATTTTTGAATTATTAGCTACATTATTCCATCATAGACACACATTATTTTGTCAACAAAAAGTAAGCAGTAACAACTGCTGTTATACCACTGCTGTGTAGAAAACAATAATATGGTAAAAGAAAAAAGTAGTGAAAGTATTTCTTAAAATTTAGCAGATGGTAGACTCTCGTGCCAGGAGGTTTTCAAGTGCATGCTTTTCAAATAATGAATTGCTGCACAAAAAATAATCACTGAAGGAAAGCTACATACGGTATACAGTTGGGGACAGTTTTGTTTTATTCTCCTCAAAGAATTCCAACCTTGAGAGAAGAAAATTTTGGTAGATTAACCTGTATCCACAAAAATACAATTGGAAGGAAATTACTATTTTACACAAAAATTCCTGTTTGGGGAACCCCAATAAACAGAAGTGAATAAAAAATTCTAAAATGTACACAAGTTGTGTTGATAACAGTTGAATAGTTAACCATACACACACAAAAAATAATTGGATTATGCAGTACTAAAAAAAAAAGCATGATAGGTACAGTAAGAATATTGGTCTAGCAGTAAGCTAGATAAATATTATTTTATTGTAAGTACGGTGTACAAATATATATGCCCTAATGTTTCAAACCATCATTCTCACCATGCACTAAATAGGAGTCAAGTAGGAGCTAATTAAAGTTTAGAAAAAATACTTTTTTCGAAAAACTTTAGGTATTTTTTTAAATTCTTAGGAATAGTTGGCAGTGATACTTATTCACTATTTTCAACTAGTGGTAATGTCATCAAAGGGATCCCGGTTTCGATACCTGGTTGAGGTACATTACATTACACAGTGGTTTGGATCCCACTTTAAACTGTAGGTCCAGTCCCAATTAACCTATCCGTACATTAAAATGGACTAAAAAAAATTCAAACAACCATACATTCAACTATACTTTGCAAAATTCTAGGTACATAGCAGTGGTACATATGCACTTCGGTTTAATAAAGGTCACAAGGATCCCAGAAAAGGAATTTCTTGAGTATAATGTCCATTCTTTTTCTACTTATAGCTGTATCAACATGGAATGTCAATATTGCATTTTCTGTGAAAGTCCTAGCTATTCCATCCAAAATTCAACACACTTCAACTCTCTGCAATGAATAGTTCTCTTTCCATGAATTTCTAGAAAACTTTCATGCATTTGACTAAAATTCGTATCAACCAAAAACTTTTGTTTGTATTCTGGGTTGCTACTCTAAGACCATGATAAAATTCAAGTATAATTCCCAGTTTTCAAGGAGAAATTTCTAAAAATTTAAGGGTACAGGCAAATGTTTCCTCTATTTAAACCTTGCTATATTACCATATGCAATCATAAGCATATGAAGAAAATGTTTATGATTACACAAAACAATATTAAGAAAACAAACAGTTCCATCTGCAATAACATGCATGTGAGCAAAGAACTGAAAACGAACCGATGCTAACGCAGACGAATTTCAGTCATAAAGGAACTCGTAGCTTATAAGCTCCAAAAAAGTTAGATCTGATGCCTTTCCATGAGTCAGATAGGTTATTCTGCAAAGAACATTAAAAGTATAAGGACTGAGAGATTTGTGTTTTTTTCTGCAGCTATATTATTTTCCTTCCTCGATAAAAATAAAAGCTAAAGAGTGAAAATGATGCCACAGGGCATTTATAAATACGTATGGATTCAATGAGGTTTGGATTAATAAAAGCTATAAATTAGGGATGTGCTGATATGAAATTTTGGCCGATACCGCTAAAGTACCTATATAAAATTTGCTGATACCGATAACCGATATAAAATTAGAAATGGTCCTTGAAGTACCTGAAAGGTTCATTGACCTCCTTAATAAATGTGTGTTTTGCGGTGACTGCAGTGCAAAAGATGTTCAATATTTAAACATTTACTTTTTAGAAAGTAGGGTATGGGGATTATGCATAAAAATTACAACAAAATGGTAGAATTTTGCACTAAATTATCAGATATTTATCGATATATCAGATCGGTAAAATAATCGGTAATTTTACCGATAAACCGATATGCCTATATCGGCCGATACCGATAGAGTACCGATTAATCAGTCCCATCCCTACTGTAAATTTAAACGTCTGCGGAGAAGAATTCACAGAGGCACATATTTGTGGTAAATAAAAAAGCAAAATTTCGGTACAAAACTAGAGTCGATTTCGGGTTCAAAAGTGGTAAATAAAATAAAATTTCGGTGTTATAGCGGTGAATGATCAGATCAAAAGTGCTATATAAGATGACATTTTGGTTTTAAAATTGTGAATATAATCCTAAATTTGATTTAAAAACTGCCATTATTACACAAAATAAACTTATCCCTTCTAATAGCACATTTATGTACTTACCAGAGTATTAAGTTTATTCCTGTGTAAAGGGGTCCAGTTTTGCTTCTCAAATATTTACAGCAGAATTAATAAATTTTCCGTGAATTGCATAACTCACAGGATACTTCAGACTTCAGAAAGTGTCTCGTCGGTATATAAATGGTAAATTTCGTGTTTAAGAGTCAATTTCGCATTTTGCAGTTCATTTCGCATTTTGCAGTTCATTTCGCATTATTTCGTGACAAAACGGGGTAGAAAAATGCACCTCAGACCTTTCAGAAATATGAAATATGAACATTACAGCATGTTATTTCGTATTTCCGTCAAAAACGAAATTTGCATGCCTCTATTCATGCATAATTCCCAGAATTCAAAAAATTCCTGTTGAGTAGCCACCCTGGTATTGCATTACAATCTGAGGATGCCATACCTTAAATGAAAAAATAACTAAAATATCATCTGTAGTTTTGGAGAGATGACATTTTAAGAGCTACCATGTGGTACTGGGTCTGGTGTAAATCCAGACATCCCTCAGACAGAATTTCTACTGTAAAAGAATAGAATAAGACACTCAGCCCTTCATGTAAATTTACGTTTTATAAAGTACACCCTCTTCAATAGCATACTGGTTGAGTTTCTGGCCTTGTAATGAAGGAGGTGTCAGGATTGATCAAGTTAGAACAGTGTAGTGGTTTGAACTGCACTTGAAACTGTGCATTTCAAGGCAATTTAAAGACATCGTTCATATTCAATTTGTAAAACCAAATTCCCTGCCTTTTCCAGTTTCCAGATTACTTTATAACAAAGTAACATACTAATAAATAAAGTACTCTTTATTCAACATTTTTGAAAAATAAAACGACTCCCTGTTCAACAGCCCTCTAAGGAACAGGGCCTGCCAGACCAGCTTTTTTATTGGGTAGCGCATGGTCAGTGCATTGAGTTCCACCACCACTGTTTTCTTGCTTTTGAGACCGGAGCCACTTCTTTTCAAGTAGTCCCAACTATCGCCATGACACTGGGTGAACACCCGAAATTTTGGGGGTTCCCACGGGACCACTCGCACCAAAGCGAGAGCTCTACCCATTTGGCTACGCAGGAACCCATTGGAAAATGAAAGAACATTTGGTAACAGTTTGATCTCGGGCCAACGTATTTCTTCATTTTGACAGATGAAAGTACTTACTGAAATGAGTTTCTCTAGCATTTTGAAAGTTCGTGGAGGTATTTTCTTTCATCGTTGAATCTATTGGACTGAGAATTCATGTATTTTTGAAGAAAAATATATCTCCGACACACAATTGCCGTTGCTTTTATTTGCTTCCTCTACGTGAACTGAATGTTGCGTACGTTTGATGACGTACCCTCCTGTCAGTGTTTCCAACCACGCCATTGTTTTGATAGAAAGTGAAAAAACAAAATATACATTACTGATATTACTACGACCCCAAATTTTAACTATGTTTGCCGAACCTAACCTTACCGTGAATGGTTTGTAGGGCTATGCATGAATGGTTTTTGGGGCATTTTTCGGTTAAGAAGGTTGGAAACACTGTATACCCACTGATCCATCATGCTACTCAAGCTGTGCCCACCATATTGTGTGTTACGGAAGCGAAAAAAGTAAGAACAATATTTACTCGTAAAGTGAAAAATTGAAATTATTTTCGTGAGAAAAGCAAAATCCCACCTTAAACAATGTTTCGCAATGCACAATAGATAAGTACGAATGTTAAAAATAACAAAATAAACGAGAGAGAGGTGTTGTACTGAGATTAAACAGGTAATAAACATTTTTATGTGAAATATTCCCAAAAAAGAAACCAGTTTGGAGGTAAACGTGAAATGTGTTTTCACTTTCCATACCTGGCAAGAAAAGAAAAAAAAATAACAATTGAATTTCCATGACTGAATGTTTTTATAAAATTCCTGCACCTCTCCATGGCCTTTTCACTCCTGACTTTTTAGAAACTCCAGATCAGAGAGAACCCTGAAAGATTTGCATTTCAAAGTCAACTCTTCATTCCTTCTTTTTGTCTTTGGGATAGAGGGCTGAAAAAGAAGACACTACAGTCATGTTCTTGGCATCTGATCTAATGATCAAATATTGGTACAATTGTGCCTTTGGTCCTGTAATAAAGCAACATGCAAACTATAATTGAACCAAGAACATGAGTGTAGTGTCTTTCCTGTCAGTCCATCCATCCAAACAGGAATGAAGAATTGACAATGAATGTTGCTCGTCACTGCCTGCTCCAGCTTTACAGCCGTGAGGTTTTACAGGTACTAACTGTACCATCTTCTCCACTGGACAGAGGACAAAGACTTTACAGACAAACCTTAGCACATGCTATACTCTTGGAGATCTTACACTCTCAATGAAGTGGATATTCACATATTTATGAGAAGGCCTGCTTTAGACAGAACCACTTCCTTTAACATTTTTCCTGGCATAAATGCTTCCAAAATCTTATATAAATTTTTATAGCAGACACTACTTTACACAGAAGCAATTCATGTAATTTTCCAGTTAGCATTTGCGAATGTGGTGTGAAGAATGCAGAGAACATTAGATACGTATATAAGGCATGGAAGGAATACCGAGTTACACTTTTCAATTAATTTTAATTTAATAACAAATACATTTAAAGAAGAAGAAATGTAATTTGAGAGAAAATTGTTATTTAATTAATAAGATATCATGTAAAGAAACTGATACTCTACACATTTTTTTGTAACATTAAGTGACCATCAACCTCACCTATATATTGTACTATTTCTGTCCATCAGCCAGTGTGTGGTGTTTACAATTGAAACAACAAATGCATTTTTCAATATGCGCTAAAAGTACATATTTATGGAGCAGGATTGGTTTGTACCTAACATCGTTTCGCAGGAAAATATTTTCCTCTCAGTTGAAGTTATCAACTTTTAGAAATGTTAAGTGATATATTGTTTGCTTCTGATCGGTCACGCTATGCGATAAGCTAAGAAAATTAGGACCAATTTTATCTGTGAAATGCTATTTTTTTTTCAATGTGTGTGGTAGAATTCGACTGTAGTAGAAATGTTAAGTAAATGCCAAGGAAAGAGCTTTTGTCTAAAGCAGGTCGAACCGTGAGAATAAAACACTTCAAAACTACATTCCGATATTAGGTTTTTCGTTACAAAAGAGCAAAATGCTGTACTGAACAAACATGTTCAAGTTATAACAATGTGTTCTCAATGATGAAAGTTACCTCCCATGTAGCGTAGTGGCTAACCATGTCACCTTGTAATCAAGGGGTAATGGGTTCAGTTACATATGTAAATAAATATTTATAAACTAACTATTGCAAACAATTTCACGACTCACTATCCTTTGTGTATGCTATAAATCATCTCTGAAGAATAAAAATAAAATATGCTATTTCAAACAAGCTACACAGCATCACTAACTGTCCACCACTAGAAAAAAAAAAATGTACTTGCACATGGAGAGACAAGTCTTCCTGTAATGTGTCTCTCATTTCACAAACCTTGATCGTATTTACAATAATTTTAGTCTTAGGATACTTTTGAGGTACGTATTGTCAAAAAACTAACAATGTCATGTCAGCCTTTATGTGAGTCAACAATTACCTCCCAACAATGCATTTTAGTTGCAAACTGTGATGTAACCACTGCATTCAGTGAATGTTCAAGCCATCAGTGAGTGGCTACATGCATGTGGCAAATGGAAAGGTATTAACCATAATAACATGGAGGGGGGGGGGAGTACATTCTCACATAGGTCACAACCAATTCCTAAGCACATTGGAATGAAACTTGAGTTCAAATACTGGTCATTGAGTTAAAAATACACTGGTGCTACCACTATTCCTGCCCGCTCTCCTGGCCTGCCTGAGTTGCTGGTGCCGCTTGCGCCAAGAAAACTGGTGTTCCACCACCTGACTGGCCTGCAACCTGAAGAAAAAATCACAAGTTTGTGTAAGTCCACGTCTTATATTGCTTATAGGTTTCAGTAAGTTTTACATAATACTGTTAAAATTTTATCCAAGCTAAAACAGAACAAACTGTGAATTACCTTTATCTTAAGCTCACCTCTTTGATATATAGGGTGCAGCAATGAATCTGGCGATTTTAAATACTCCACACTTAAGACAAAATAATACATAATACAAAGAAAATATACATAATAAAGACAAAATAATTTACTTTATTCATTGAAGAAGAAATACCACAAGAAAATAAAATCACTACATTTTCATTTATTTGAAAATGCTCATTCCACACACCTTACAAGTCTTTGGGTACGAATCTGAGCGACTTCTTCCTGGGTCTGATCTGTAAGTTCATTGAAGGTGTGGGGAGGTCGGTTGGAAGATATTTACTTTCAATACTCCAAAAAGAGAATAATCATATGCGAAAAGTCCAGTGATCTGGCAGGCTAAGGAGTATCCTACGTAACAGCCGCTATTATTTTTTTGTAACATGCTTTTGCAGTGCATGCGTGCCGTGCTCAGTTTTCTACAACTCCATCATAACTGGATAGTACAACATGGGCTGCAATATGGCTGAAGTCAGGTGCTACCCCTGACAACAACTAGCTATATCCAGAGTTGCAAAATTGCCCGATTCATTGCAGCACCCTATATAAATTAGTGCAATTTATATTGATATGCTTTAAATGGAATGTTAGGGAGATTCATAATTCTCAGGAGCACAATACTCATATTTCCACTATATTACCACTGTGTCAAATAGGGTAGAGCTGATATCACTTTGAACCAGTACCCATACCGGTGCCCTTACAGATTCCCACCAATACCGATGCTTAAAAATTGCAACAATTAAACACTGATTAATATTAGTGGATGAGTATTTTATCCCAATTAAAAGCAACAATTTACTCGAGCTTTGATTCAGTATATTCAAAAATTCACCAGAATATAAAAATATCTGTTAAGTAATCACAAAAAAAAAAGTTGTCCACATAATATTGGAACAAAATCATTACAAACTTCGAATTTTGCATAACTTCCTGGATATTTAAACTCTGCAGAGGTGTCATGCAGCATTTTTGCAGATTCCGCAAATTATCGAAATGCCGAAAATGTATCGACAAGTAAAATCCAAATGATACTTTCCGATACCGATATCACTTGTATCAATGGAGTGGCATCGGCTCAGCTATAGTTACAAAGAGTACTTACAGTAATTTGTTGTGTTCATATTCCAAATACCCAAAATTGTAGAATCACTGATTGAATCGAGCGAAAGGTTGGTGGAGAAGAAATTTTGTGCTATTGAAGGTCCTGGAAAGCAGAATGATTCTGGTGTTTCTAGGATGGCAACCATCCTAGACCAGTTTCTCAACCAGCAGGCTGCGGAAGGTTCTTCTGAAGTTTACGACTTGCAGCCTGAGCTGGCAACCTTTCTCGGTAATGCTGGTGAGAAATAAAATCTGCTTAAAGTTGACTGTTACTCGTGAAGTCTCCAATTTGAATTACAAATACCACTGGAAAGATGGCCGCTTGTTTGGGGTTCACACCAGCGATGAGGGGAAATGCTTTCATGACATTGCTGGTGAGGAATCAAATGCGCTGAGAGGGGCCTGTCGCCCGTGCAGCCTCTAAATTTGAATTACAACCACAGGGTCATTCTCAAGTTTGGGCCGAAAGGATGAAGCAACTTGCAGCATGAGCTGACAACCATCTGAAAAGATGGCCGTTTGTTTGGGTTTCGACTGCGATAATAGGATATCCTATCGTGACAATAATGGTTAGAGATCAAATGATCTAACGAGGGGGCGCACTGCTTTCTGACTCCAAATTTGGATGTTGACAGACTGGCACCATGGACAATTTACTTTGCGCAGCAATTTTCATTAACAAATTTATTGAAGTGGAAAATATTTTTATTTGATGTTGATTAATTAGTGATACTTAGACGTAGATATGTCACAAAGGAATACCAATGCCCAAGCTGGAATTTGAAATCAGAACCTCCTTTGATGAGATGGTGAGTCATTTACCCCACCTTCTCGGCTCCCAAGCAAGCTGTGTAATATATAAAGACAAATTCACATAATGATTACCATTAACAATTTAATGTGTACACTATGTACCATTACGGCCTTCTTATCAATAACTAATCTACAAAGTTGTTGGAACATTTCATAGTAAATACCTGGATAATTTGTGGTTGTGATTGATTGGAAACTACTGTTGGCTGTTGTATTGCTTGAATCGGAGCTGTCTGGATTATGATTGGTTGATTTGTACCTCCTTGTATCTGCATCCTGATCATCTGTAGCTGTGATGGTGTCAGCTGTATCTACGAACAAATAAATGTGTTTATAACATTTTTCAGATGTATCATTACTATAAACAACCGTAACATGCATGCTGCATTCTTGAATGTTTCACTTGAGCTTATGAGTAAAATGTAGTGCTGTTGAAACCACCTGTTATGGGACAGAAACATTCTGTAAAAAGTAAAACAGTTCTGGGTTTCAAAATCTTTTTTTGACTTCCAGTTTTAAATACAATATTTTTTTCAGTTTTAAAATATTTAATCATCACCAATCATTCTAGGGCTTCAACAAAAAACTAAATTATGACAGTCACTGTCACTGATTTACCTGTGTGGAATTGAATTTGTCAGTGCTACCTCAATGTTATCTGTTGATGCTGACGATGTCTATTGATTGATTTGCTTTATTTTACTTCGCCTTTTGTGCCACTTTTGGCTAATTTGCGTAGATGGGGATGAGTGATGATGTGATGAAATTGACGAATGCACATTCACAAATATCCATGCTCAGGCCAGGATTCAAACCCAGGACCCCTGATGTCTTAGCGCGATGTGCTAACCACTCTGCTACGGGGGCCGGCACTGACGATGTCTAGTTTTTAATTACCTGGCAATTCCACACAGGTAAAACAGCGGCAGCGAAAAACAAGATGAAGCAAGGCTGGTTCGGTTGGGAGAGCAATGGCACAGTATGCCAGAGACCCAGGTTGGAGTCCTGGTCGAACCTGCATCTTTTACTGAAATTTCTACATAGTACATCTGTGTGCGTCAAATTGTAAAGTAAAAAAAACAAAATCCTACCGGTATCTGTTGGATTTCTCCATTAGGTGTCACTATCTGCTGCACTATCTGAATGCCTCCCTGTTGTGGTGCAGTCTGGTTCTGAACCTGAGGGGCCTGCAATTGAATTACTTGGGCCGAATGATGCTGGGCTGCCTGGGCGACAACTGTCTGGCCTGAGGTTGCTGGTGCCTGCGTCTGATGTACAGTGACTGTTTGAGCTGTGTTTCCGGGAGCGACCTGAGTTTGCTGAAAAACAGAATTGAAAGCTCTGTGAGCAAAAGTTGACACAACGGAGGGAACAGATATGGAGAAGCAACAACAGGGGTTCCCACTAATTTTGGAAAAATACAGACTTGTCCAAGGTTTTTTGCTCATTTTGAAATAAATTTCCAGAACATACTATAGTACTTCAACATGCTAATATTATTGACAAGATACATTGCATAACTGCTTCTTTATGCTATTGTTAAATCTATTCCATTGTTATAACGGCAACATTAATCAAACAAAAAATAAATGTCTGCCGAGGGTGTGTCTCTCTCAAAACATTCCATAAAAAATTATGTTTATATGCTCGTAACAACCTTAAACTACAAGAGAAATAATGAAAGATTAACTATAAAAATATTTTTACATAGAAGCTGGCTCAAGAAAAATGTGCCACATATGTTTATAAGTTCCCTGATTTTTCACTAAAACATTGATTTCCCTGACTTTTCCAATATTTCCATGTTGGTAGGAATCTTGAACCGGGTTTTCAGATCTATATACAAAGGGAAGTCAAAAATTATCTGCACTTTCGCTCTAACTTTAATTAGGTTGGCCACACTGCCTTCAGTGCACATGTGCTACAAGGTGGTACTCTTATGGTTATGTGGCTTTATTTGATCTTATTCACTCAATTTTTCATGACCACTCCACTGGTAGCGTGCATCGAGGAAGAACATAGATCAAGGATCCAATTTCTCTGGTCTGAAGGTGTGTCAGGGGCTGAAATTCATCACAGGCTTTCAGTACAGCACTCTACCAGTAGCGTAGAAGTGTGTGTGTACGGATTGAGAGGTTTAAAAATGGTCAGACAAGCGTGAAACACAAACTGGAAGTAGGACGAACATCAACCTCCATCACTGACGGGAAGATTCTACAAGCTCGAGAGATGATTCTGGCGAACTGACGCGTGACCATCGATAGGGTGGCACCTTCAGACAAGAAATCGGATCACTGATCTGTTCTTCCTTGGTGCACACTGCCAGCGGAGTAGCCATGTTTACTCTGTAACAAAAGAAAGAAAAATGGAGCGATTAATATGAAATCACATAACCACAAGAGTATCACCCTTTAGCACGCGAGTGCGGCCAACCTAAACAAAGTTATGGCGAAAGTGTGGATAATTTTGACTTCCCCTCATATGACCACTTGAACCTAGGACCTCTGGCTTTGCAGTGCATTGGACTGACTACTTCCTCACAGAGGCCAATAGCTATATTAATGCTTTCAACAATCTCATTACAAATATTATAGCCGATGATACTTAACATGGAAGCATTTCATGTAGCGATTAGCATCTGTTATTGTGAAAAGTACGGGAAAGTAATTATGTAGAGCGGAACTCTATTGCACTTTTCACGGGACTCTGGCTAAGGAACTTACAATGTGAGTGTAAAATGGAGAATCCATCACAAAAGGCATTCGAGTTCAAACATAATACACAATTTTAATTTCAAAATTAATAAATTCAGAGGAGAAACAAACTTCTTTTTCTAAATTCAATAACGTATTAACATAGCTAGATGAAATATACCTATGCATTATTAGCATTATTAGAAATTGCTCTATTTTGGCAAAACATGAAGCCAGGGGAGTTCCACATTCTGCTTACATGCCTGATCTATCCTTTTTTCTCCAATGACCGAATCGAAATGGGGTTAAAAGTTTTGAGTTGACTGACTCGATAGAGAAAAGTTCACTACCAGTACTGCACAATATAGCAAAAGAAAATGGCTTTCACACTAACAGAATAAACCAAATCAAAAAAACAAGTCGCAAGAAAACTAAAGGAAAAGAGAAATACAGACAAGGATGAAAAATCTGTTGAAAAGAAATTTGTGTGCATTCCATTCCACAAGGGATTCTCACATAAAATTGCAAAAATTTTTGGAAGTTTTAATTTCAAAATTGTTTTTAAATCACCAAGAACTTTGAAATGTACATTTAACGAATTCGAAATGAGAAACACCAGATGTGGAAACCACAGGAATATATAATATAAGTTGTTCATGTTCAAAGGATTATGTGGGAGAAACAGCAAGGAAAATGGCAATAAGATGGCACGAACACAATTTGGACATTATAAATCTAAACCCAAGAACAGGTTTGTCAGCTCACATCATCGAAGAGAAGCATTTGATTAAAAAGAGAAGGGTTTTAAAAAGATTAACGGGAAACACAGAGTTGAATGTCTGGGAAGCTTCGTTCATTGCAGAAGAACACTGGAATAAATTAAATAATGAAAATGGTAACATAGATTCAGTATGGAGTTTTCCTTTTCACAAATGGAGTAAGCCACCATCTTTAAAATTTAATGTAACAGAAAACATCAAGAGACTTTGTGAAAACAATGATGAATTTGAATTACCTGATGATATTTGGGATTCATAATTTTAAAAAAGTCTGAAATAAAAATAAAACAGACTGCTTCTTTTCACAGTTAAGTTGCTATATTACAACAATGTAATATTGACAACATCCATTATATAAGGGATTCTTTTTGTTTAAAAATTACTAACCATTGTTATAACTGCATCTTTAGTCAAAATGAAAATAAATGTTTGATGAAAGGAGCGTCTGTTCTCCTGAAACGTCACAAAGAAAAACTGTTTTCTTATGCTTGTAATAACCGTAAACTACAAGAAAATAATTCTATAATGCAAGCAATGCGTACATACAAGAAAAACTATTGTGAAAGTCGAAATAGTAATGTTATTAAAATATCGCTCTGAAACTTGCCAGTTGAACGCTCATTCACCCCAACTTCGACCGGATGCAGAGTCGAGCAACAAGAATTTTCCACTCGGCTCTGCACAGTCAGCAAGGAAACGGCCCTCGCCAGCGGTGAGTGCACCTCCACTGTAAATTTCCACCAGCACCAAGGGATATCCCAGGTGAATAGTTGGAGGTGCAAATTCCACCACAACACAACAAAATTCCGATGTATAAATACCCCTGGAGATGATAAATCGATCTCCACATCATCTGCAACATGATTGACAAGACCACTCAGAGAGACCGCAACGAGCTTGCAGTACGAGTAGCAGTCCGTTCTATGGAAAACCAGAAGCCAAAAGCCAGCCCGAGTCTGGAGAATCAGTGTTCCGACGACTAACCCGCCGATTCTCCAGCCACCTCTTATCGCCATTAGTATCTAGGTCAGCACTCTCTCCAGCGTCTCCCGCCATCTCAAGGGTACCAGTCTCCATCCAACTATCGCCGATGCCAGAAGCGGAGGACCAGATCATCAAGCAAGGGGGTGAGTAGCATTCAATGACTAAGGCTCCCAACATCCTTCATCTGCACCATTCAGGGTAGAGATGGTTCAGCGAGACCCAAACTAAACCTAACTTATTTAACTGAACTACATCCCGGGTTAACTCGATCCCCTTCCATACCCGACGTCACACTACAATAGACTTTACTTCCATTTGACAATAACAAAAACAATATTGGGTTTTGGAAAATCAGGCAAAAGAAGACATTGTAATAGTTTCTCTGCTTGAAAAATAACCAGATACGACGAACAAATCACCTACCTGCTCTGCATTTTGAACCTGCACGGCAGCCACTGATGCATTCGAGGAGTTCCCAGAACCACTACCAGATGGCACCACACTGATAGTCTGGACCTGTCCACCTGGTTGCACAATCTGTATGGTTGGGGTGGCACTTTGGTTTGAACTGGTGCTAGGCTGTGACGACTGTTGAAGGGCAGCCTGGTGTTGCTGAGCCAGTTGGAAATAGTAGTGAACCTGTAAATAAGCATTTGCAATTAGATAGTATACCCATGGGTGTCACAAACATTGTTTGCAGGTAGAGGGGTCAGGCCATTGACGAAACTTGAATAGTAGAAATAGCAATAATAATAATTACTATTATCATCCTTCTTATTATAAAAAATAAAATGAATAAACTTTATTCAAAATTTACTACTAGTAGCGGTGGTGGTGCAATAACCTAGGGGAGACCTTTCCACTCGATTCACCAGGTGAGTGAAAATCCAGCACAACTTCCTTGTCTTTATTTCATACAGTTAGGATACTGAAATGCATATCTATTCTATTTGTGTTATTAACTTTTTCACATCTTATTAAAAAAAAAAGCTTTACAAGTTAGGAAGAAATTTAGGTTTGAATCCGGCTCTGGTCGGAAATTATTCGGCCTACGTATAGGGCCGGTGGCAACCCACCATCGTGAGGAAATTGGGGAGCTACGAATGAGTAAGCGTAATCCGGTCCCGGAAACCTAGTATAACGGCTGGGGATACGTCGGGCTGACGACTATTCCAATCTCCACGCTTAGAGGTGACGAAGGAAAGCGTGGGAGGGAGCCCGGCAGTCGGTAGGTAAGCCAAGGCCCTTCAGGGCTGTTGCGCAAAGGATTATTATTAGGATTGAATGGTAGAATATGAAAACACTCAATTCTTTCAATTTAATGCAATTTTACTTAGTTATTCTGTTTGAATACTACCTGAACTCTATTTCTGTTATCTTCTAATATATGTATGTAGGTTTGTTCCGGCATAACTCTCGAACGCCTGGAGTGATTTCAACCAAACTTGGTACACATATGACTTACAATCTGGAAAAAAATATTGTGAGGGTAAGACACCCCTGGCATCCCTAGCAGGGTGGGGGGTGGGAATGGGGTGACATGTAAAAATAATAAAAAACGATCGATATTAGTGTGGAATCCACAGCTTTTGGGGTCGCTAAGATGAATAGTGACACTCCCAATGCCGTTCAATTTATTTTTAGTTAAATTAATATTATAGTGAATTTTAGGGATGGGACTGATTAATCGGTACTCCATTGGTATCGGCCGATAAGAGGCATATCGGTAAATTTACCGATTATTTTACCGATCCGATATATCTATAAATATCTGATAATTTAGTGCAAAATTCTGCCATTTTGTTGTAATTTTTATGAATAATCTCCATACCCTACTTTCTAAAAAGTAAATGTTTAAATATTCAACTTCTTTTGCACTGCAGTCACCTTGAAACACACATTTATTAAGGAGGTCAATGAACCTTTCAGGTTCTTCAAGGACCATTTCTAATTTTGTATCGGATCGGTAGAATATCGGTTATCGGTATTGGTACTTTATCGGTATCGGGCAAAATTTCATATCAGCCCATCCCTAGTGAATTTATAAAAGATTTCACTTTATAATTTGTATACTGTACTTATACTTTTAAATACCTGTAAATAAAATTAGTTACATTTTACACTATAGTTAGAATTCATTATTGTCCGGGCTAATAGAAGATTAGAATGCAAGAGAAATTAAACACGATAAGAGTATAAACTTGCAAGCAATACCAATTAATAGAAAGGATTACTGTCAATTTTTAACAGTTAGCCAAAAGAATTATAGTTTGATCTACTTGTTTGGTCCTTGCAAGTAATTGTTTGGATTGATTTTAAAATATTCAGGATTATCTATAATGCTTTTCTCATAGCGTAAGTTTTAAAACTATGAAGCAAAAGTTTTATGAATTAGCTTTTAGGAGAAAAATCTATAATTCTCTGTAAATACCCGGGCAATGCCAGGTAATCAGCTAGTTAACATTAATTATAACATGCTTTCTGATTTTCTCTACCTTGAAATGAAGAATGCCATTTTCCGGGTGGGATTGACAGACCAGATTCACCCCTTCTCCCGATGGCCATGAGTGTAAATTGATTACTCTTTTCTGAACACTGGGTCAAGTACAAATGGAAGCTTCAACCCATGTTTTATATATATAAACAATAATAATAATTCTCACCTGGTCTGGGTTCATGGAGGTTGTCCTCACTGTTGATTCCTCTCGAGATTTATTTGGTTTAATATCATCCCGAGGCACTATATCTATGAGGAAGTCAAACTGGTCAAACTTGGTGATAGCCATTGCTATGTCGTTTCTCTGAAACAAGTAAAATAAGACAAATTATCTCACCAGCATGAAACAGCACGTAAAGACAATTCATTCACTCATTACTGCCACTGTTAGGCACATGAAATTTTAGTTTCTCCTCTAAAATCGGTTATTTTATGATGCAAATTAATGTTACCTTTTATAGTCTTGTGTAAAATATGGTGGTGTTATTGTTATTTCTAAAATACAACATTTCGGTTGTAAAGTTCTAACAAATTTTAATTTTATAACAAAATAAATTTCAATTTTATTCTGGTACAAAATGGACAACTATGTTTGGATACATATTCATCACACCCTAAATATATGAATATGAAATTTTAACCAAATAATATCATACAACTCTTTGAACACAGTTCCACTTTCACAGAATAAAACTGCTGCCTTGGGAAAGTTCTCCAATAATAAGGCTGATGGGTTTCTATCATTGTTGAATCTTTGTAGTATTCATTCACAATACTGGTTTTCCCGATGGCACCGTGGTAGAGTCATCACCTTGTAATCAAGGGGTCCCGGGTTCGATACCTGGTGGAGGAACATAGTGCTTTGGATCGCACTTTAAACCATAGGTCCAGTCCCGATTAACCTTACTCTACATAAAGAGGACTTAAAACACCAACTCAATCATTCACAATACTCTTTTCCACACATTATAATTTAGGGCCATTCCATGAAAAGTGACCCACGTTAATAACAAAATTAATTAATATGAAAATTATTATTGTTTTAATTTCATTAAGGTTTAGATGTTTGTGAATGCATATAATTTGCAAATTTCACCAATAAAAGTTACTAGTATCTTTGAATTTGAATTTAAAATTTTGGGTGTGTCAGCACTTAGGCTATTTTGCACCAGTCACTTTATGAGGGTCCAGCCCCTTACCTGAACTAAAATGTAATGAATAACATAAATGTAACGTTGGAAGACTAAAATATTCTGAATTAGGTTAACAGAACTAAAATAAACATAACTGTAATGTCGTGTCGTAACTAAACTTTTAAAATATTCTGACTTTGGTTAAAAGCTGAGGCTGTACAGGGGCACTCAGCACACATAAGGACAAGACACAAGACAACACACAGAATTATACTGGTCATAGGGCCATTCGCCAGAGCCTCGATCGTCTGCCAAATGCAGTCCAGGGTGTTCTATGTGGAAGTGAGGATGACAATTGGGTGTACTAAGTGGAAGGTCACCCCAGTTACTAGCATCTGCAGCCTATATGCTTCGCAGACAAATAAAGTCAAAATTTGCTACTTTCTTAAAGTGTCACACTGTAATGCACTTTATTTTAATCCAATCTCTTGTATAGAACCTCAATTTTTTTGTGTGTAAAATGTCACACACGTAACGCTAGAATGCCCCTTTAGCACAAAAACCACAGTTCGTTCATTTACAATTTATAAAATAAATTTTCAAAGTCTATGTTTGAGGTGGGTTCTTATTAGTGATTGGAAAGTTACTACTTAAAAGTACCTGAGTACAGTAACTTTCTGCTGGGAATTTATTTGCGAACAAACTACACACAATCAGTGATCATTATTGTAATAAAATAAATATATGACGACTTAAATGTGTTTATTTAAGTTACTGGTACATAATATAAGTCTTTATATATTTATATTATTACAACACATAAATGATGGAACAATGCGATATTTCCTTCTGTACCTTTAATTGAAAAAACTGTTTGCATGCCAGCCATGGCATGTGACAGCATGAATCCCACCTCCTTCATTCTCTTCCATTCTAAGTTTGACATGCAATGAAGCCTAGCTTCCTTGCCTTAGGCATTTCATGAAAATCCTTTCACCTTAACATCCAGAGAAGATGCGTAGTTGGAAACAGATTTCCCAAATTTAGCTTGTTTTCTCTGTGATTTAAGTGCCCTAAAGAAAATGTTGATACTGCTTATCTCTATTGGGAAAAAATAATTGTCTTAGTTACACCTATTCTTACCTTTTAAAGTAGCTAGTTAAAGTTAAACTTAAAAAGTAACTTACTTCAAAACACTGGTTATAATATTGCTTCAGACAGTTGACACTTTAGGGAACTTGCTTGGAAAACAAGTTTATATTTAATTTTGTATTAATGTGTAACATATAGCATTATTCTGACAGAATAGTCAAATTTACATTATAGCATGGTTCTGAAACTTCAAGAACCTGCCTCCACAACCTTCTGAAACAAAGCTGAACTCTACGTTTAATATTTTTCAACTATTGGTGTTGAAACGTTCACCTCTATAATTATAGTTAGTTGTGTAGATAATTTGCAGTTCCATTCTGTAATTACTACAGCAAGCATCCCAAGAAACAAACCTGCAATGTACGGCGCTTGTTATCTTCGGTGTGCACCCATGCACGGAGGGTCAATTCGTAAATAAATATTTCAGCAGCTTTGGCAAATAATACTGGGGCTTCAGCACTGATCATCTTCACATCTTCATCTAACTTCATTATCTTTTTGATGCGTGCCAGTGGTAGCTCTTGCGTTTTAAGATCCATCTGGAACAAAACGAAATCCACAAACAGCAATTTGTTCGCAAAACAAGAGTTAGTATCTAGACATGGACATTTACATGTCATTTGACACCTAATATATCAGGATTGGTCCCAAAGCCTTGAAAAAAGGAAGAATAATGAAAAACATTGCATCGACAGTGTCAGATTTAAAGTGATGCCAACCATAGGCCAGTTTGAAAACACCACCCGTCCCACAGACTATGTTCAGTTAATGTGTTCTGGAATACTACAGAAATAGTTCAGCTCGTTTGTACCACCTGTGTTAAATGTGAATGAAAGATGGTAGGCGACTTTTAAGATGAAAGGAATGGGACAAGGAAGTCAAAGGGACAGTCCTGGCTTTCTTTAAAGGTTCCATAGCAGCAATTGTCCACAGCGATTGAAGTAAATGATGGAAAAGTTTAATTCAGGATGGACTGATATCATAGATTAATAAGAGCCATCGATGAACATACACATTATGCAACAAAGAATTCTCATACAGTTTGACGGAAGCGACCACTTTTTCAGTAGCCGAACTCCTCCTAAAATACAAATAAGGGGAAGACAATGCACAACTTTGATTCTAAATCTAATCAGTTCCAATAGCACCATCATCTATAGCTAAAAAACGTTAATGTATGAACCAAAACTGAAAGAAAAGGTTTTGAAAACAGGAACCAAAAAAATCATTTTATGAAATGTGATGTTTCAAAAACCAATATCCAGTACACATATTTAATAATGGTCTTGGGTGTCTTAATCAATTTTTCCAAGTGCAAGGCCAAAACCTTTGTGCACAAAAACTGACCACTACAACTTCATGAAAATATTCATGATGGATGTGGTAAACACGGCTTAAAATTACTTACGTGAAATTAGAAATTTCGTATTTCCACGTTGCACAATATAATAGTTAAATCCTATTAATTTCGAAGATCCTCTGTCTTCATTCACTAATGGTACGGCATCTGGAGCAGAGATGATATCGCGTCACTGCCAAATCCCAAACGGATCGCTTTTCCTTACCACCCCACCACATCAGGAAAATTCACCAAGGCCCTCAAACCCTTCAACATCAGACTGGCACACAAACCCTTATTCCAAGTCGGAAGAGCACTACCCAACTTCAAGAGATACTACCTACCCAAACGTGCATCCCTTGGTGATTGGAATTTTAATAAAAGCAGATTTCCCTCGTTCGTGTTTTGGGATTTTTAAAGAAATTGAAATCAGGAATCACAAAATAAGGCCACATGCCAATGCCACAACACCTACATTGGCAGAACCATCCACACTGTCCAAGAACAGATTAATGAACACTAAAAGATGCCAAAAAAGACATACCAAAATCAGGCCTTTCTCAACATCTCCACTCCACCAGGGTAGCTACGATTTTTTGATTATGAAATTCTCTGACTTTTCCAGGTTTTCCAGACCAGAAATAAAATTTTTCCAGACATGTTTGTCGTCATGATTTTTGCTTTTGAACCTCATGTTCTTCAATTAAAATATGCAGGCACGTTAATTATTATGAATATGAATATACACAGTTATTAGCTGAAAATTTACCAAGTGATTAATATAATGCTATTCAATGAAAAAACAAATAACTATTGTACTTCCCCATTTTCACTAAGTCATTACAATTAAGGTGGTGTAAAAAATCTATAAAAAAATGTGGCATATATCAAAGCTTTACAATGTAACCTTTATACAACCTCAATTAGCCTATATCAATACAAATGAGAAACAACAGAAAATTAGGTCATGTACCTTTACAAAATATGCAATAAGTTTAATGATTATATATTTTTTAATTTATTGAAAATAGTACATATTACGGAAATTCAGAACTTGAATGGGGCCGGTGACCAACCATACACCTAAAAAATATATTTACGCGGGCCATACTTTGGAATCAAATATCTCCATTATTTGAGATTTCCACATGCTGGAACCAATTTCATATTACGGAAAACATCGAAATCTGTCTTTTAAAAGGTAACAGTTCCGAATGTTTTATGATTATTTTTTTTTCAAATTTTCCTAGCAGGAAGACTAATTATCATATAATTTTGGCAATTATTGTGAAACGAAATTTGAACCTTCCTTAAAATAATGAGCACTATTTGGATTTGAAAAAAGTTATTTATGTTGAAAAAAAACAACTTCAAAATGACCTTACTCAATCATACATGCTTCCCACGGACAAGGTATTCTCCGGTTGACAAGCAACAGTAAGTATCGTAAACTAGTGGGAATGAATGTAGAAATAAATCTGAACCTTAGTAGAGAGCATTCAGGGTCCTTATTTTAATTCTAAGACAACCAAACCTGACATTCCTAACCTAACCACAAAAGCATATATTGACAAAATCTTAAGTAATCGCTAAAACTCTGCAGTATGTGTTAACAGACATAAATCGAAATCGAACCATGTAAAAGTTGCATTTGTAGCATGATGAAATCGTAACAAAACAAAAGGAACTTGGGCTCATTTTCACCACTTTTCAGCATAATTTCATTCTACACGCAAACAATACATAAAATTACTACAGGCATCAAACCAACATTCCTAACCTAACAACGATGTGTGACCACCGTACGTTTAATTACTCTATTTCGCACCAGTTTTTAAAAAATAAATTCGTTCTACATGCACAAAACACATGCATATTTGAATAATGACGTCACTGATACTGCATAAAATCACTAATTTCTCGGGCATAACACATCTCTGCAATGTAAGAACTACGACAATGAGCAAATGAACTAGTTGATCAGGTTGCTTCTGAACGGGTCGCAAATGAAGACCTTAAATTCACAGAACAGGTTCATGGGGGAACGAAGTAGTGAGTCCCTTTGTTTTTACTCGGCGTCCGCACCCATCCAGTGTGACGTCAACCACAGCCAGTTACGTGAAATTCTGCTCTTCAAGCTTTATTGCAGATCCAAAACCAATGAACTGTCCAAACACCAACCTGCTCCACTTCACGTATCAAAAGAGAACAGGTTCCGAACGGGTGTGTTCTTGAAGAAAGAAAATTTCCTCACCACACACAAAGCTAAAGCAACATTTCTTCCGCAAGAAATTCTGAGGATGGCTGGTGCGTAGGTTTCACCTTGAGTAGCTTGTTCTCTAAGGAAAAATCTCACGCCTCTCCAAATTCCGGTCTTGAACAGGTTCACAAGAACGAGTCGCAAAATGAACGGATCCAAGAACCTAGATCCGAGAGTGAATAAATATAGAATTGAAATCCGAAGGAACCATAATTTTGTACGTAACAGACTAGAAGTCATAATGACGAGAGGAACAAGTTTCTGAACTGAATCTTTTGGGGGGACTGGAATCACAAGAACAGAATTCGGAAGTGGAAATGAACCGTACGTTCATTTTGTAACTGGTTCTCCTGCAACTCCAAAATGCACGTAAATTCCAGAAAATATGCAAAATTCCCTGACTATAACCTGACCAACCAAATTCCCTGACTTTTCCCTGTTTTCCAGTCACGTAGCAACCCTGTCCACAAACCACACAATCGCCTCTGTATCCATTCATCATCCAACCGGCTCTGTCATGCTATCATCCAACAGAAACCAGCACTGAACCTGGACAATTGATTAATTGATTGGTATGTTGTTTTAAGTCCACTTTAAGCACAGTTGGGCTAATCGGGACTGGACCTACAGTTTAAAGTGGGATCCGAACCACTTGCGCCTCCACCGGGTATCAAACCCGGGACCCCTTGATTACAAGGCGACGATGCTACCACTGCGCCATCGGGGAGGCTGAACTTGGACAATGAAAAAGAAAAGATGTGGTGACCATACTCGACCCCCTTCCAGCCACGTGGGGAACAGGAACTGCACTGCATCGCGGAGCATGACCTAGCCCCCAACCACAACCCGGCAGCACCACATGACAACAGAAAGCAGATAACGCAAACCAGGATACACACGCCAGCGCCGCCAAACAGGAGAAATTGCAACTACCACTGCCCGGGAACAAACAAAGCAGTGACGCGATATCATCTCCGCTCCAGACGCCGTACCCTTAGTGAATGAAGACAGAGGATCTTCGAAATTAATAGAATTTAACTATTAAATTGTGCAACGTGAAAATACGAAATTTTTAAATTTCACATAAGTAATTCATGAAAATAGCTTGATTGATTGATTTCCTTTGCCTTTCGTGCCACTTCTGGCTAATTTGCGAAGATGGGGATTGAGTGATGACATGATGAAATTAATGAATGGACACTCACAAACGTCCATGCCCAGGCTGGGATTTCAACCCAGGAGAAAATAGCTTGAAACGAAAATAACATAAGCAGAAGGTATTGTACAATACCCCAAATGCGTGCACCTCTAGCCCAGGACTAGTGAATATGGTCCTAAATCTGGTCCTGTGTAAGGGGGTAAAGCATATAATTATGATAAAATATATTCATATTATATTCAAAAATGAAAAATAGCACTGAAAATTAAGGAAAATATATTCATCCAGATCCTAATCTTGGAAAAACATCTTAGAGGAATTAAGAACTCAGAATCACTTTTCGATTAATCCTACAGCGGTTACAAGAAACACACACATGCATATATATCGTTACGGATCCCTCATTTTCATTTTCGAGTTACGTGTAGCTAGGCAGCCTGGCAGGAAGTATAGGAAAGTGTTAACTTCAGCACCAGCTCAGCGAAAAGCATTCGCCTATATTTGCAAAGGAAAATTGATGAGAGAGAAAAAGGGGAGGAGTTTTGATGAGGAGGAATGCAAGTGGGATCTGGCTCGAGAGAGACAGGGAGTTGGTCTTGGGTTTTGGAAGAGAACAGGAGAGTGGTTCGGGAGTAAGAAAAGGGGTTTTTTGAGTTTTGGAGAGAGGAGAGTGAGTTGGATTTTGAAGGAGATTGAGGATGGATGCAGACTTTCAGAAACTTGTTTGGAAGTGGAGTGCAGCGAAGCTGAGTGAGAATTTAAGAGGCGAACTTCAGCAAGCAAGTGACAGTTACTTTAGAAACTCTTCGGTCCACGATTCTAAAGAGAGACAGGTAATATACTTTTATAATGCCATCCTTTGCCAATGCAGACTTAAGGTCATAGTAACCCAAATCATGAGAGTTGCCATTTTATAAAGGGTTCTGTAAATTTAAGTTTATTCAGGTACCTCCTGCAGTTAGCAGATGCAGCCAAGCGAGAGCTTACGAGCTACCGCTAACCCCCAATAGAATAATTACTTTCATCTAAAGGGCTCCAGGTTTGATCCCCGAACCTTTCGAGGTTCACACACTCAGTAAAAGTGTGTCACAAGACGATATAATGTATAAATGTGTGTGTGTGTGTGTGACAATCCTTAAAGTGACCTAAAAAAAATATTATCATCATTTTTCATTATTTCAGTAATTGTACATTAGCTTCGTACCTCTAACAGTTAATGTATAACTTCCAACAATGAACACAACATACCTTATCTTTGATTTGATCCTACAATGGTAAGTTTATTATGCAAACAGTTCCTCCATAGAAGCCAGACATCTTGAAGTAGCATGTAGCAACTAGTTACATGCACATCAACACTGAATATAATTATAAAATAACTTCAAATATGCAAATATTTTAAGATGTCCATGCAATATAATTTGTAACTCCAATCATAACTTCACGAGACTTACTATCGTCATGTTCCGAATCTCCTCTGTAATCCGTGGCCAGAATCCATTAAGTAACGCCTGGGCTTCCGACTGACCCTGGGAGACTGTGCTTGACGTGGTGGTCGCCTCTGCCTCCACTTCCCCATCCGCCCTGCAAAATTAAGAGCTTATTTTAGATGCTTGCTTGAAAATACTGTCACATCTATCCCCCACTGCAATATCACTTAAAACTAAGTTAGTGTGTGGCACAACAGCCCTTTGAATAGCTTTTCTATGAGTGTTATGTCAGTACATTGAGACCCATCCCTATTATTTTATGGGTATGAGACCATAGTTCACCACTTCCTTTCAAGTAGTTACCAATTGTTGCAAAAGGTACCAAGTCCATTTTCAAATCTTTATTGCCGCCATCTGTGGCTGAGTGGTTATCACAGCAAGCTACTGACATCAGGGGTTCACGGGTTCAAATACCAGCCTGAGGATGGGTGTTCCTTGTGAGCGTCCCTTCATCAAATTATCACTCACCCACTCATCGCAATTAGCCAAAAGTGGCAGAAAGGGAAACTAAATAACAAAAGTTAAAACCAAATCCTGCATTATTTTTAATATTTTACATTACTTCTCTGTCACTTTCAGTGGAAAGATCATGTGTTGATGACTCAGTGCATCCAGAGGGTAAATAGGCACTATTTAATTCTGATTTAATATAATTTTCTCTAGATTGTAGAAACAAAGAATTACATTAAGAATATACATAAGTTAACAATGTCCTTAATATTTTTTGCTGGGCTGTAGTAGTAACAAGTACACCCACAAGAAAAAGTTAATATTTATTGTAAGTAATTTAGCATGTTGTTTTACAATATGATGAAAAACTGACGATTGGTGAAATATTGCAGGTTACAATGTGGCCCAGATAATATAATATGTTGAAAAACAAATATTTGATGTACAGATAGAAATGAGTACCATGGTTACTTTTTAATGTTTCTGTACCTCTCTCAATTATGCTGGACAATGAAGATGAGTGACGAATCAACGGAAGAGACAACAGGTAAAACAATACCATGCACAACCTAGAAACCTCTCGAAATAACACATTATGTAACCATGCACAGCACTTTGGCCAGTAACAGGATACTTCTAGTAACTATTAAAGCTATCTACAAACTAAAGGAAATTGCAATATTAGAATTTTTAAAAGAAAAAAGTCATACATAATTTCTAATGTGTAAGTGAACTCATGTTGAAAGGCTCAGTTAAAAAATAATATCAACTTGATAAACAAATCAAAACACCATGCCTTCTCAAGACAATTAGTTTCCTTATGATCATTAGAAAAGGTTACATGAAGCTTCAAAATTATAGTTTTCTTTGTAATAGCTAAGCACTGCACTGTACTATCACTTCAGTCATGGTTCACCCCTGATATTTTGACTTTCATACTTTTTATGGAAGATGGGTATTTAAAAGAATTTTCACACATATTTGTTGCATGCAAATATGAATTTACTGAAATACAGGGAGTGCAAAATTGAATTCTCAGATTGGTGATCTATATCTGTGTTGATTGAATGCAATCTTATTGTACTGTAATGAAAATATGTAAATTGAAAGAACAAATATTTATTTTTGGAAGCAGATTGAACCAAGGTTCGTTAACAACTGGCTGGCTTTGTAGTTCACAGAGCGCACTCATCAGCTGCAACAACCACATTCAATGCACAGTGTTGCCACACATACTCTACGCCACCTTGTCCCTCCCCCGCACTAGCACCTTACCACGGTTTCCACATTGAACTTGCAAACTACGGCAACAGCAACTGCGGA
Organism: Lepisma saccharinum; assembly: GCF_977018435.1. NCBI lineage: Eukaryota > Metazoa > Arthropoda > Insecta > Zygentoma > Lepismatidae > Lepisma > Lepisma saccharinum. The sequence continues at coordinate 41,685,517 of NC_139255.1, read as the reverse complement.
AGTCATGTGACGGAGACTCATGGAGAAGATGAACAGCATGACAGCTGCGTCAATTGGCTGAAGGTTGAGTGTGATTGGACAAAAACAACTCGCCCGCTGTTTAACCCCACCCACGTTTGTGGCAGCAGCTTCCTTCAGTTCTTGGACGTTAACGAACTAAACGCGTGGACTATACCTAAACTAATTTTGAACACTCCCCTGACCTTGAATGTTAATATGCTTGAAACACCCTTCTCTACAGCAAAACACAAGGAAAATTTTGGTGAACAGATGCATCATGCGGCAGTATGCAATAAAATCATGTTAATTTTGTATCCATAACTAAAGAAGGGGAAAAATGGTGGAGACTGAGTACTAGAACAAGTTTTACACAAATTTGGGGGTCAAGAATAACAACATATTTAGAATAAACTATTGATTGATTTGCTTATTTTTATATTGCTATTCTGCCACTTTGGCTAATCACGACAAAGAGGATGACGTGATGAAAGATACTTTTAAAGAACACTCATGCTCAGATTGGGATTCAAACCAAGGACCCCTGGCATTATGGTGTATTGTCATGGAGGTCGACATGAATAGATTAAAAATATGAATTGAAATGTTATCCACCAATAACTTAATTGCTTGTTAGGTAAAATTCCTATCTCCGGGAAACTTATTTCTTCAATTTTACAGGAGAAAGTACTTACGGAACTGAGTTTCTGTAGACTTTAGGAAGGTTGTCGAAGTGTTTTCCCCCCTTGTTCAATTTATCCGGCCGGTAAATAATGTATTTTTCGAAGTTAATGTATCTCCGATGCACAAAAGCTGTTGCCTCCATTACCCTCCACTACTAGAATCAAATGTTCCGTGCGTGGTCAGTGTTTCCAACCATGCGGTTTTGTAACTGTGAATAACAATTTTAACTATGTTTGCCTTTCCTAACCTAACCTTGCCGTGTATGGTTCGTGGTTATTGAATGGTTTTTGTGGCTATCCGTGCATGGTTCGAGGTACTAGGTATTTTTTGGTCAAGAAGGTTGGAAACACTGCATAACCACAGATGATCGACAACGGTAGTCAACCTGTCGCCGCCATATTGCATATTACCAAAGCGAAAAAACAACCAACAATAATTACTCAATATAAGTTTCCCGGAGATTGGAATTTTAATAAAAGCAGATTTCCCTCGTTCGTGTTTTGGGATTTTTAAAGAAATTGAAATCAGGAATCACAAAATAATAATAATTATTATTATGGGGTCATGTGGTGGAAGTCTGCACTGGTGAGGGAAGGAAATGCATATTTTTAATGATTCTCCCTTTATATATCTGGCTCCAAAATTTCCAGTTCCTTGGAAAACTCTATGCTGGGAACATTGTCTTTTTTGAAAGAGCGAAGACTAACCCTCCGCATAACAGCACATTTAAAGTGACCAGAATGGGGGAGGGCACTAGTGTAAAATTGTAGATATCTAGGTAAACTTTCCATATCCGGAAAATGCCTGAAACTCGCTATTTATGTCACTTTCCACATTCCTACTCACGTATTCTGCATTGAGAAACATTGCTGAAGGTGGCATTTCACTTTTTTCAAGGAAATAATCTATATTTTCGACGTATAAAGTAAGTTTTGTTTGTTTCTTTTTCCCTTCAGTAACATGCTAAATGGCGGTCACAGTGTCACTACCGTAGTCGGCATGCAGTGTTTCCACCTCACTCCACCCAAAAATACTTACGTAGCCCCACGAACCATTTTCGGTAAGGTTAGGTTAGGTTGGGTCACATTTAGGTTAGAATAGTTAAAAATTGGTTTAGAAAAAAATATGGATAGCCCCACACACCATTCTCGCATAGCCCCAAGAACCATTGACACACAGCTCCACAAACCATTTGCAGAAACGTACCTTCTTCAGTTACAAAAACACATGTTTGGAAACACTGGCCGGGATTACGTCATCACACAGAGGCAACATCCGGCTGGAAGGAAATGGATGCAACAGCTTTCTTTTGTGCATCGGTCACAGATTTATATCGAAAAATGATTTACCAGCAAAATTCAATGAATGATGCAAGAAAACACTTCCTCGAACTGGCACAAGTCTAAAGAAACTGCATTCGGTAAGTAATTTCTCCTGTAAATTTTAAGAAATTTACTTTCCGGATACGGAAAGTTTACCTTAGTTTTAATTTTTTTTAAGAATTGAGGGATGAAATTGTAAAGGTGGATAGTACATAGTTGCTTTGTAAGAGGGCTGAAAGCACAATAAGATAAAAACATTTTTAAAAGCAAAGGAAGCGGGTAACTCCAGTCGCCCATTATGCACTCCCGTTCCTCTAACTGTTCATTGGTGGAGCTGCACATCACTACTTGCACAGAGACTTGTTCTCGTTCGCCTGCTCTACAGTTAGCTGGTACAGGGTATAGTCTTCTAGCTCCCCTGGCGATTTAACTACAAACTCATATTTAAGGTGACCAGATGTCCCATGTTAGCCAGGACAGTTCATTTTATTAAACATAAAACAAAGTCAAAAAATCACTTTTTTGTGACAATGACTTATCAAATAGAATTACAGCACCAGTACACCTTCCCTACTATACTATAAACCTTGGCGTAGTAACTTTCACAAGATCCATCCATCGGCAAAATATCAATGAATGATTTCTAATTCTAACTGACTGCTTGGTTGGAGTGCAACGCATATCACCATATTATGTCAGTTATTTTCAAAGTATTTATATAATTATAATTTTCAAACATAAATAACTATGAGAACAATTTTTATATTAAAATGTGTACAATTTTTCCTTCAGAAAATATGAAAAATGTCCAGTTTAGTTGTTTAACAATCTTGTCACCTTACTCATATTACTTTCCTCCATCTAGAAACAGATTGTCTGAAGCCAATCAATTTTATTGCGGTAACGGTTCCGATTGTTTTATGATTTCTCCTAGCACAAAGACTAATTGTCGTAGAATTTTGGAAATCATTGTCACACGAAATTTAAACCTTGCTTAAAGTAATGAGCACTGTTTGGTCTCGGAAAAAAAGTTATTGATGTTGAAAAAAACAACTTGCAAATTACCTTATGCACTACTGGACAAGCGACAGTAAATATCGTAGAAGCGTGGGAATGAATGTAGAAGTAAATCGGAACTTTAGTAGAATGCATTTAGGGACTTTATTTTAATGCTAAGGGAACCTAACCTAACCACGATAGCATATATTGAACAAAATATTAAGTGATCGCTAAAAGTCTGCAGTATGTGTTAAGATATAAATCGAAATCGAACCATGTAAAAATTGCATTCATAGCATGTTGAAATCGCAATAAAACAAAAGGAACTTGGGCCTTTTATGTATTTGGTTTATTTCGAATATAAACGAAGCTCAAATTCACACTGAGCCGTGGTGTAACTGAAATTATTCCTGCTTCTCAATTCACTGAACTAATAAAAAGTGTCATTTGTAATCATACTTTTCAATCAACTGTACCAAGAATTATAAAATTAATTGTACAGAGAACTTCCGTCCTGTAATTTCAAGAAAGCTGTTTCTAGCAAGTCCATCAATTCATAATTAGCCAGTCATATAAATAAATTTCTAAAATGTAGGGAAATACTTAGGGCCGCATATAATTACATAGAAGGGGTTTAGAAAATAAGAAATGTAACATAGCATAAAACTTGGTTTGCAGGTTCTACGACCTCTTACAATGGCATTCACATACGTGTTGACGAAGAACACAGACATCTTGGATTATCAGAAATATTTTCTATTCTTCCGATCCAGCAGTAAATGTTCTTGAACTTCTCACGTGTAAATTGACATGCTTCTTTCCAATCACAAACATAATCAGTAACCAATCATAGTTTCTATCGCTTGTCCTCCAATCACTACAGAATGTAGGTTAGTAAGAAACTCCCTGACTGGTCAACGATTCCTCCTGTACCATTGCGCTTCCGCTGTGGGTTACGAAAACCACGAAACTACGCAAGCTGAAGTCTCTACCAATTTCGTTGGTTTATCTTTTATGAAGTGACGTTATCACTAAAAACTTCAAAGCGATAGCAAAACGAAAACACAAATGTAGTTTAATCGCCCTATTTTTCCCGATATTTACTACACAGTCAAAAATATTCTTATACGTTACTAATTTACGGATAGGCTGGGATAGGCTTTCAGTGACAAATAAAATGTTGCCAGTTACACAACGTTTAAAGAACATTTGCATCTTGGAGAAATACACATTTGGCTATCTAACTGTGACAATAAATGTTTGATCCTATCCCTTTATAAAATTTTATATAAAACGGCCAGTGAACGGCTGTTCTCTTGGGTAGAAGTAAACATATTCATTCCTTATCACTGGCGTCGACAGTGGGGGGACGGGGGACGAACAGTGAAAAACAAGTATTTGGGGCAGTCACCCAATGAAACATACTCTCAAATCAAAATGTATAGTTCCAATGTAAGTGCAGTGTGAGCAGTGTAATTACGCACTTTTAAAGACAAATAGAAATAAGCCACCTAAACACGACAAACTAAGGAAAGTATAAAGTATTCAGCCGCTTTTCTGCTACTTTTGGCTAATCGCAAAGGGCAAGGGGGCACTCTGGCATAAGTGAAAGGGAAGCTACAGGGGAAAACATACGACTGTGCACTTTAATTCACGAGTTTGCCACGGCCTTCTCGTATTCTGCACATAACATATTTTACTGCTAATATGGGGCCATGTACTCCCGCTGCTCTCCGCTAACGACGCCACTGATATATTACCAGCTTGATGTCTCGGGGGATGGGTAATCGTTTAATTTTGGATGTCAAGAAGGAGGTCGTCATTTGTGATAATTAATTACTTACTTTTAAATTTCGAAGTCAGCGGGAGGGGCGATGGCCCTCTTCCGTACACATATTGTATTGTGGCGTCTTCGCTTCCGTCCCTATCACAATGCATTTTTTTATACTTCTGAAGTTTGGATCTTGTATCTTACACACAGGTGTACTATATAGTAGCACACGATAGTCACCGATCTCCATGGGGGAATGGTCACACACTATAAGACCAGTGGCGGCGATTGGGTTCCAAAACTAGGAGGTAAATTGTAAAAAGTGGAGGGGCAAGGACAGTTTACTTTCCCTTGGTCCATGGGCAAAAGTGGCAAAACGTGGGGGGCAACTGCACTCCTTCGCCCCCCTAACCGCCGCCACTGTATAAGGCCATCCAGGTCAGTAACCAGAATTTGATTTCGGTGAGAGGGGTTCATCCCCTATCAGCAGCCGCCATCTAAAGGAGGGAAAGTGGGAAGTATAGAAGCCGTGAAGATGAACTTCTCAGTATATTACAGCTTATCATACAAGATGTTTAATCCTGCTAAGGAAGTAAAATTAATACTATTTAATACACCATTTAAATTACACTATTGTAGGATTTCGGTGAGGCTTCAGCATACCCAGCCCTCCCACTCGCTACGTGCTTGAGGCCATCAGAAGTTCAAACATTGGGCACATAGTGCATTGTGTTTATCATTGTGTTTGTTCAACCATCCACTTCATCAGTTAATATCATTCATACTCAACAGTGGTGGCGATTGTAGCAGGGCAGTTGTCCTCCACTTTTTGCCTCTTACTATCGCCTCTTACTGCTAAGTCTTGTCTACCAAGAGAAAGTAAACTGTTCTCCTTGCTCCCTTTCACTTTTGGCACCCAATGTACAAAGTCTTTGGGTGCCAAATCGCCATTGATCCTCATCGTCGCGATTTACCCAAGATGTAGAAAGCTATCTAAAAATACCGGAGTAGAAAGAAAGAAAGACATGAATATGATATGGGACAAATACAGCAACACAGCCATCCCATGCCTTTACGCCAGGATTCGAAACTAGGACGTTTGACTTCGCAGTGTGTTACCACAGATAAGGGTACATACCCTTATCTGTGGCGTTACAATAACTACCCCACCACAGGGAGCGGCAATAGTGACGATAAATAAAAATCATGCGCGGCAAAATATGCACAGAACTCAAACTAAAAGGCAATTCGTATGTAGTTTTACGTGAAGAAAATTGGCCAAGTTGTACATTTAGTAAGTATATCAATGTTCTTTACATGTGATTTTGTTGTTCTTTCTCAGTTAATATGAATAATCTTTACAAAAACAGAATTCGTATTGTCTGTAAAACTGCTTGAAAAAATAATACCTACAGACAAAAATTCTGCATTTCTAGCAAGTTATGAGAGAATTACTGAAGGTAGGTATAAAGCTACACAGTTGAAAATGATGAAACAAACGATGAATTTCAAAGTTCTTTAGGGATAAGACACAATTTGTTTAATAAAAGTTATCATTAGTTATATATTTTATTTAACTTACAAACTCAACAACAATACATAAACATGACTAAAATAATTATACATTATATTATAAAAGCATGACTTGGCAACGCTGTTGAACACTTTGGTATTAAATTGCACACACATGACAAAAACATGGATACCATAGACATAATGTGGTATTTCGAGGCAGGTATTTCTCACAGGACGTTCGACATTGTACTCCAAACAGGTGGCTAGAAAATTCGACCTGGTAAATGGAATAAGATTGCGCTGATGACAGACAATATGGGGAGGCTGTTTATTTAGTAGTGGTGACCTTCGTCAGCAGGTTGCTTCACCCAGAACCCATATGGGGCAAAGTGTTCGTGTCCATGTCCTTTTGTTGGCCCTCGGTATACTTTGATCTGTACACGTCCATGATGCCCTGAAAAAAAAAAAGATGCACATTGTAATTAGCAATATTCTTGTCATATTCATCATAAAGCATTCAACATCGGGGGAGTATTCAGAAGGAACATTATGGGGTTAGTGGCAAGAATGGATTTTTTCCAGGGAGGGGCAAGTAAGGTTTTTTTTTCCAAGGCATATTTTCCCCCATTATAGTGCTGCGCCCTCCAAAAAAAATTGCTTCAATATGAATTTTTCATGTTCGTGCAATAATTAACACATATTATTGTGGCTGAAATGAAATTATGGGTGTGAAATATCAAACATATAATTTTTGGTTGACTTTCAGTTTCCAGGGGGGCATGGCCCCCTTGCCCTCCCTTTAGGACGTGGCAGGGGTTCAACTATCCAGTATACATCAGAAGTTACCGCTCCCTCCACTCGGTTGTCTGTCGTTTGGTGGGAGATCTTGGCAGCCATATCACGTGAGTGCTTTCACCAGTGATCAGAATGCTACATTTTAAAAGTAGCTTCGCTACAGCTACAGCTACTCTTCAAAAATGTAGCTTCGCTACAGCTACAGCTACATTCTCTAAAAAGTAGCTCGCTACGCTACTCCTGTTCGCTACTCGTTACTTCGCTGCTTTTTCGCTACTTTTGCATAAAAAAAATTAACAACCATATGGATATTCCAAAGAAGACCCTAGTATGATAGTTGTAATTACTGGAAAATAGATTCTGTTATTGAAGACTAAAATTGGTAAAGTCTGTAAGCATAGAACTTTTCTATGCTGTAAGTGCCACAATAATTCAAACACCGTTTTCCAAGTTAAACTGTGAAATGTGCCATGCTTTATAATGTGGTAAACGTGAAATGTGGCTGGTAGCCCTCTAAGTAGTTCAAAGGGCGTGTAAAGAGGTCACTAGTGTGAACGTTCTTACGGGCTGATGTGGGGAATGATGCGATTTTCAACACTTTCGCTTTTGGCACTTACCACTTTTAGTCCTCTATTTATTATCATGATTCCCGTCATTCGGTAATTTTGATAGCAGTGTTACTTCAGTTACTTATTTTCAATATAGTGTTGGAGAATAACGTACCTATGTAAGCGGCAGATCAATTCAAATTTGATATACGAGTATTACAATTAGGATGACACAAAATTAATGATTACAACTATACACAAATAAAATTTCGTAGAATTATTTACATTTATACGGGTGACTGGTAATTAGATGTATTCCCTGAAAGGGGTTAAAGTAGAGACAATTTGCAATAAATTTGACCATGTGATACCCCGTCCGAAAATTAGTAGTTTTCGAGATAATCGAGTTTCAATTGTTTTTTTAAAAAATGACAATTTTCCACATAAAAAGATGAATTGAGAAAAAACTGCTCATTGTATGGAACTTATTTCAGCGTTTTCTGATAGCTAACAAATAAGTGGTTCGTTAAAAAAAAGTTTTTCCCAAATAACAATCACATGTAAGTAACGGGTGGGTCTAAACTTACAAGTGATGATAAAAAAATGCACTCTTAGTTTACTTGGCAATGTATTAGTAACAAAAATGGTATGACACGAAGTGTACAAATTACGTAAATTACTTCCTTGTGACATCTGCTATCCAACAAGGTACAAATGTTGCTAACATACACATTTGTGTACAAAAATTAATACTTCATTCATCTTCATGTGAATGGAATCAATGAACAATACAATTAAAGAACATTACACGTCTTGCTCAAAGTGGGCACCTCCGTTACAAATGCAGGCACGCAGGTTTTTACGGACATTTGTTCTCTTAACTCGTGATGTGATGGTGTCCTTGATGTGTTGACCAGCTGTTAAGATCTTCTCCCTCAGCTCTTCTTGCGAGTTTACCAGTGTCTTGTCATATGGCTCCAAATGTAAAAATCGCAAGGCGTCAAATCGATCGGGGGATCGAGCTGGGCAGTCATCATGCTGATAAATCATGTCACGTCTTGTAGCTAGAGGCACATCCTCCAACAACATTGCCATCCCGTTCCTCAAAAAATGTACATAAGTGATGCCATTTAAGATTTGGGGCAGGAAAAATGGCTCGATCAAATGATTGTTGATGACGTCCATCCATACTTCTGCCTGGGCGTGCGACAGTGGCTGGATGAAAATTACCCAAAGAAATGGATTGGCCGAGGCAGCCCGATTCCCTGGCCGGCTTGATCCCCCGATTTCAAGCCTTGCGACTTTTACATTTGGAGCTACATGACAAGACACCGGTAAACTCGCAAGAAGAGCTCAGGGAGAGGATCTTAACAGCTGGTCAACACATCAAGGATACCATCACATCACCAGTTAAGAGAACAAATGTCCGTAAAGTACTGCGTGCCTGCATTCGTAATGGAGGTGCCCACTTTGAGCAAGACGTGTAATGTTCTTTAATTGTATTGTTCATTGATTCCATTCACATGAAGATGAATGAAGTATTATTTCTTGTACACAAGTGTGTATGTTAGCAACATTTGTACCTTGTTGGATAGCAGATGTTACAAGGAAGTAATTTACGTAATTTGTACGCTTCGTGTCATACCATTTTTGTTATTAATACGTTGCCAAGTAAACTAAGAGTGCATTTTTTTATCATCACTTGAAAGTTTAGACCCATCCGTTACTTACATGTGATTGTTATTTGGGAAAAACTTTTTTTCAACGAACCACTTATTTGTTAGCTATCAGAAAACGCTGAAATAAGTTCCATACAATGAGCAGTTTTTTCTCAATTCATCTTTTTATGTGGAAAATTGTCATTTTTTAAAAAAACATTTGAAACTCGATTATCTCGAAAACTACTAATTTTCGGACGGGGTATCATATGATCAAATTTATTGCAAATTGTCTCTACTTTAACTCTTTTCAGGGAATACATCTAATTACCAGTCACCCTGTATATCAACATATTTTCCTTGAGAATAAATATTGAGTTAAGTTACATAGTGGTTCGAAACTAGTCTCGATTTGCTTATCTGTGCATAAAGTGGACTCCAAATAAAAACTAGGAAAGACGCTTGGAGGATGGGATCCTCCTTCTCCTCCATTCCCCACGCTGCTCATCATCTTTCATCATTCTTCCTCATTCTCACATTAGCCAAAAGTGGCAGAAAGCGACTCTAGATAAGATTGATTGATTGACTTTTTGTTTTAAGTCCACTTTATGCACAGTAAGGCTAATGGGGACTGGACCTACAGTTTAAAGTGAGATCCGGACCACTATGTGCCTCCACCGGGTATCGAACCCGGGACTCCTTGACTGTAGATAAGATAATTACTAAATAAAAGATTGGTCTTCATTGTCATGATTAGCAAAAGTAACAGAAAATCTAAACGGAAATATATTGAGAAACTGATGTGTAAATCCGAGAGTTCTGTTGTCATACTGAGCCATTGATTGCTACCACTATTGCTGTCATTCTAGTGGAAAGTTTTACACAGTAATTAATGACATTTTGCTGCCTCTTATACTAGGGATATCCACAACATATGTTCCGGGGTGGCGCAAACGAGGTATTTTTTTTCAGGGGTGACACAAATGAGGCATTTTCCCAAAATCTAAAAAAAAAGTAGATGTTAGCTGGAATATATTCATATATGTCAGTTAGTTATTTGGATATTAGAATTATTAAGATACTAATGAAATAAATTACGCGGATACGTATACTGTAATATCAAGATATTTATAATCTAGATTATCCGTATTTCCATGTAATAGATTTTGTCTTTGTGAACCTCCTGCAAAAGTAAGCGTTATAGTCGATTTTTTAATGCTGCTGCCACATTCAATATTTACCTCAAAATGCTGAAAAGAAATGTAGCTGTAGCGAAATTTTCGCTACAACTATAGGAATTTTGTAGCTTCGCTACCGCTACAGCTACAATTTTCAAAATATAGCGCCACGACAGCTACAGCTACAAATTTTGTAGCTAGCTACAGTAGCGCGCAACTTTCGACCAGTGGCTTTCACCCAATAAGAGAAACGCTGAAAAACAGCACGTGCTTTGTTTTCTGCCAACGAAAATTCACCCTTTCCTCTGGGAAGGAAATTTGAACACTTGGTTACCACATTACCAGTTGAGAGGATGGGAAGGCAACAGACATGGAGAAAGAAGATATTTCAGATAGCTACAGAAAAAGAACTCGCCCTCTGACTTGAATAGCTCATTTATAGTATTTGCCAGTGGCGTCTCGTGGCCTCAAATTTGGCCGGGGCTTATTGTTTAAAGAATTTAAAATATAATGACAATTCACATGAATTACAAAAAATAGGTATTATTTTCTTATAGACTACAAAACTGGACTTACTTTTTTTGAAAGAATTTAAAATGTAATGACATTAAACATGAATTACAAAAAAAACGGGTATTTATCTTCTTCCTAACTACAAAACTGGACTTATTTTTTTAAAGAATTTAAAATATAACGACAATTCACATGATTACAAAAGAAACAGGTGTTGTTGTGAAACATACCTTTCTACGAATTTTGACTCCTGTTCTTCTGCTCAGCAAATTTTGTTATTACTTATTCGTTGAAGTCCTCTATGTTTGAAATGTATTCTATCTCTATTGCAATCTACTGATAGAGTTTATGTTTTTCAACTCTTCACTACAATAAAGAACACGAAGTTCCCTCTTTAGTTTTCCCTCTTCTATGAAGGGATAATAAATCTGGGAAGATGCCTCTGTTTAAAGATTGTTCTCTTTCATTATGTCCTCGTAGAGCAAGTTCATGTCGACCACAGAATTTTAAGCAATCGATAATTCTATTTAATATATGCCTATTTTTCCGGACAAATTCATTGTGTCTTGTAATTGACAGCCTATGTCCTTCATCAATTTGTGTTCGAACATCAACCCTGCCAAACTCACTCAAACATAGCGAATGAAAGCCACCACAACACTACAGTACAACCAGAGGCGAAGATATAGTACAAGCAATGCAAGCACTGCTTGCATAATTCGAATATCATTTAATGTACTTAATGTTCTAACCGTATTTAGTTTCCATCGCACTCGATTTCGCGAAAAAATGCGGCCGCAAACTCCCCCAGCAGCTCTGTAGCAAGCACCAGCCTCAATGCTTGCAGCCGTTCTGCGGGAAAATAAGGCCTCCGAAGGAGTCACGTGGCGAAGCGTGAAATTGTGGTGGAACCCGTCCACAAAGCTTCTACAAAAAGCTGTGCTTTCCGAGCTTGCGTGATTCCCGAAAATAGCCGAGTTCAACCGAAAGCAGAAGGATTCATCTATGGGTACGTTACCAGCAAAAGCTAGTAACGAATATTTGTCTTCATGAACACGTAAACAAGATCGCAAATATAATAATAATTGTTAGTCATAAAATAACTAAAAGAAGTTATTATCACTGTTCTAAATTCCATATATATATCATATTATATTACAAATTATTTTAGATTTCGCGAAATGTAAAACGCGTAAAAAAAGTTGACATTGGGAGTTGGGGCAGTGGAATTTCTGCACCCCCGTGAAGAGTTTTCTCAGGGAGGGAGGGAAGATTGGACGGACCTCGGTCCTGCACCCTGCTTCCTGGTCGGTCCAGCTCAAATTACGCCAGAAGTGTTGACCGCTACCAGTGTTTGCAACTGCCAAATTATTTACGCAGTAATTCAAGTGAGCTCTTTCACAAATTTTACAATCAATAAATTGACTGCTTTTGAATAAAACTTGGGGTGAAAATAAAGCTATCTGAGAAAGAACTATCTACTGATATTTGTACATGGCATAGAAGTAAATCGTATACATTCTGCATATTATGAGCACAAGAATATGTTTTAATGATTGATTGATTGGTTGTTTTAAGTCCACTTTATGCACAGTAAGGCTAATCGGGACTGGACCTACAGTTTAAAATGGGATCTGAAACACTTGTGCCTCCACCGGGTATCGAACCCGGAACCCCTTGATTACAAGGCGACGACACTACCACTGCGCCATCGGGGAGGCCCGAATATGTTTTAAGTTCTATTATTATGACGCAAGTGGTGTTCCCAGGGTCTTTTTACGGTCCCCATTTTGTCATCTTTTCCTTCCTTTGACGTTTTTTCTTAGATATACTGGGCCAAAAGGGGGTTATGTCTACCATCCACCCCCCCCCTTCGCCCCGGGCACGCCATTGAATGACACTTTATTACTTAAATATTAATGTACATACTTGTTCTGCTGAAATGATTCTAATTCCTCCGCGTAATTTTTATCTCCAAACTGATATATCTTTTGTGACGGATAAAAAAAATTAAGGAAATAGGTTGGTATCACTTTCTGTTGTTTCAGAGATTTTCAAAGTGATCTTGTGTGGATGCTTGCAGTTGTGGAAAGCGCGTGGGATAGTGTGAGTGTTTGTTGCTTCGTGTTTTGTGCTGTGAATTTATCGGAATGAACGCGTATTTAGGAACGGTTGATGTGAAGTGCGGGTGTATTATTGAGCAATTGAAAATTGCTTCGTTTAGCTCGAGAGAGATACCAACACCGCATTTACCGGACTTAAAAACAAGTTAGCCCAAGGGGCTTTGTGCGACATTTCCAAAGGGTGGCATCCAATGGACCAAGAGTTTGAAATTTATTGTGGTGAGTACATCGTCTATGCATGTGTTTCTTTGCTTTGACATGAATTTTTTATTGTTTGTGTTTAACTTTTTATTTAGTGTTTAAGTTACTCCAATGCGGTTTTTAGGGTGCCAAAAAATACTAAATTACATCATGCAGCGTAAAATAAACAAATGATTTCCATTTTTTTAAATCTAAATCGGTTTGGTCACCGTTTGACCATATTAAATAATAATGAACAAATAAAGGTACTAATAAGTAAGTAAGAAATTCCGTCTCCCTTTAGTCGTATGCGGAAAGTTCGCATATGCAAAACGTTTAATATCATATAAATAACGTTACCTGGATTTTTTTAAAAAAGTAAATGTGACGTTTGCGGATCATATGGTTTATTTTTAGTACAGTCACTTTTTTACGATATTTTGACAAATCCAGCGACTGGGTAAATGAGGCTATAAACCTTGAATCTTTCCCCTCGGCATGTCGTTGTACTACATGTTTTGTTGTACTGAAACATTGCTTGCCTCCTTCGTAAGACTACGCTTCGCTACTGAGTACAACACGCGAGATCGACGCGATGCAACGGAGCTAGCCCCGAATCAGCACTCAAATCCACTGCACCCTCCCCTCCTCTCTCTGCTAGCATGTGACCTTCACTGTAGCGTAGGTGGGTGTAGCCCACGCCTTCCTTTGCGACGTGCCCCGGAAAGCAAGAATTGACATCAATGCCGCTAGGAGCGCTGTCGTATCCATTGCAACAGACGATGAATTTACGTGGGTAAAAATCGCCTTTTAAAAGACTGTGTGATAATTATGCGTTATGGTGATTGATAATTACGTCAATACGTCCGTTTTTCTTTAGGGGCTAAGCTCCGGAAGCCCCAAGGGACGAGACGCCACTGGTATTTGCTCACCCTTTGTAAGGTGAGTCCTACCACCAACATCCCCTAAATGTGCCTTCATGGCAAGGGGAACTTTACCTTAGAGTCGAATTACTTTCGGAACATCTCCAACGGACTACGCGAGTCTGTCTAGTGAGCCTATAGCTCTTTTCAGTTCTTACGGCGTGCGCTCTAGAAGCTGGCAGGGGAAGTGGGGAGCGGGGATTACGAAACAGTCCAACCAGACAACAGCAGTGGCGCCGAGAGACACTACGCGGCCGGAAAAAGTACTACGTGAAACTCGTTCTACTGGCCGCTACGTTTCTTATCGTGCTGGATTGGTTGCTTCCCCGCTTCCCCTGCCAGCTTCTAGAGCGCCCGCCGTAAGAACTGAAAAGAGCTATAGTGTAGAACCTGAGCAGGGGGCTTAGCGATAGGTTCTGGGTTGAGATGACGTCAGTGGCTCGCTTCGTTGATTGGCTGCTTCGAGAGTTATGACTCGTTCCGAAGCTTCAAATACATAACAGCCAAAGATGTTATGGAAATAATCTCCCTCTACCTTGTAAGGATTCGTGCAACAGTCCGGTGTTTGTAGGTGGGCTTCACAATCAACTGTCCCTTTTTTCATTGGACAAGGTTTTTCTTTTCGTTGAATTTGTCGGAAAATACTAGTATCAATATATATGCAAGACAAACAACATATAGATAGCAACAAGAGTTCGTCCCTTATTTATATTACAATTGGCATCACAATTTTGCTGGCCTCCCCGATGAAGCAGTGATAGCATCGTTGCCTTGTAATCAAGGGGTCCCGGGTTCGATACCGGTGGAGGCACATGGTGGTTCGGATCCCAATTTAAACTGTAGGTACAGTCCCGGTTAGCCTTACTGGAAGGTGGACTTAAAACACCAACTCAATCAATCAATCAACCTTGTATTTTGCTAGAAAACATGAAGTTGAGAGAGTCCAACAAGCAGGTATTACTGGAGTCCTCAAATTTGAAAACACTCAAATGGATAGCCCCTATGCAACCATTCGAAAGCTCCCAGCAGATCCCGCACACCTTAACTTAACACACACACTTCATTATTTTTGCTGGGCGTGTCATGTAAGAGAATATTGGAAGAGTCGAATATTTGTAAGAATTCCACACCATAATTACAAGACTATTTGCAAAAGCAAGGCTTACCGTCACCAGTTGCCGCTGTAAGCAAATCTTGCTGAGCAACGGTCATTGCTTGAGGAACAAGCACGACTTCTGCCGCCTGTTGGTCGATGGGAAGTCGAAATGGAGATGGCCGTGCAGGGTAAGCTTCACAAAGGGCGACCAGGAAGGCTGCCAGCAAGCCAAGACTCAGCTGCGAAAAGAGTGAAAACAATGGATATCACAGTCACCATAAATACAGGGTGTTCATAAAGTCCCAGTACCATTACAATGTAATGGTGCCGGGACTTTATGAACACCTTGCATAATTAGTATTGGTTTAGTTGGGGATAGCAGAGAATTTGCTCTGTTTCCCTCTGCACCACATTTCACACACAAATATATATTTTAAGGTGGAAAGGGTTCAACTGCTGAAGAAATATTTTTGACGAAATTGTGAATAAGAAGATAGTGCTAAACAATTCGTTGTAGGAAAACCAGAGGAACGTAACTCAAAACTTTGAAGAGCTCTGTTTTGAGTCAGATTGACGTAATCTATATAAGTACAGTACAACCTCGTTAATCCGGACCCCGATAAGCCGGACTTAACTTAATCCGGACAGGCAAAAGGCGAAAAAAAAATAAAAGAATGCAGAATGCAAGGTTTTTAAATGTGGCTGGAAGTCAACAAGAGAGCTTCTCAAAGAAAAGGCAGTCAACCACTGATGAAATTCTGTTTCCCGCAGACTTTGTACTGTACTGTATAGTGTATTTAGGCCTATGCCCTTGAAATACACCATAATAAACGTGTTTTGTTGCTATAAACGGAGTTTTAATGCACTTCTACTGTTCTTTTAGGCTATTTCAGTTAATCCGGACTTTCGTTAAACCGGTTAACTTATCCCCCCTTATTAGTCCGGATTAACGAGGTTTTATTGTGTATATAACCATTAAATTGGAAATCCGTGATTCCACTTTAGCTATAAGGAAAAGGGATGAGGATATCTTCATTTGGTTCCAAACAGGGCTCTTCAAAGTGAGTAGATACGTTAAGAGAATCGATCATAGCATTTTCTGGAGTTCGAGGACGAATTATATTGCCCTATTTTCTTCTGGAAAATTGTCCAAACGAGGGGGTTCTGACACCCGTAACGCCCCTTCGATGCGCCTATTACTGCAAAAAAAACACTCTCCGTTGCTTTTATTGTCAGAGGATATGAAATGAGTTAAAACAAATTATTCCCGATTAAAATGGTAAACTTCATGACCAGTAAGGAGATGCGGTGATCCAATCGTTAGGGTCTATCTGCCATGCGGGAGGCCCGGGTTCGATTCGCGGGGTGGATAATCTCAGGTGGGAAGCTTCCGACCATGTCGTGCATAAAGCGGCTCTGTGACTAATTAATGGGTACCTAGGAGAAACCATCAGGGGTAGAGACGGCCGATGTTTGGTGCTGATTACATCATCTCCACTGAGATAGAGAATGCATGGAATGGAACCCTACGTGTATCCATAGGCGGAGTTCTGGAGGGGTCATGGGGGGCCTGACCCCAACTTAAAAAAGACTAAAAGAATAACACATGATTAAGTTCAGTTACTACATTTTTGTTATGTAGCCATACCGCAAATCTTGACGTAAAGTGGCTTTGTGTTGAGTCAACAGTTACTGCTGAGGCATCAAAAGAACTTTTCAATTTAATTTTTCCAAATTTCTGAAGCTTACTATTGTACCGTAACTTTTTAAAAGTAATACGAGTATTGTATCAATAAAAAAATAATGAAATGCAAAATGCAATAATCGTACTGTTTTGCTTCTTTTAAAACTGACAACCAATATACTATATTAATATTTGTTTATATTTGTTTACTTAAGCGAGGAAATTTAACATTTTCAAATCTAAAAGGCCTAGAACTCAGTGTTTTTGAAGTTATTGTTTTTTTAATTTCTGGGGAAGGTCTCCGGACCCCTTATAAACTAGGGGATATTCAACAACCCTCAGGTACATCATATGCTTCTCACAGAGTCTGGCACCCCCAAAGCAAAAGCTCAAACTCCGCCCATGCCTGTATCTTGTCCTTTACCACGCCTTACAAATGTTTTACAAAAAGAGAGAAACAGAGGGGCAAACCACAGGAGTGACGTCAGAAGGAAAGGAAGAGAAATAAATGGGAACATGAGAAACGTAGAAGAATAGAAGAGAGGGGTAGGGCAATAAACAAGTATGAGGAAGAAGTAGAAGGAAGAGACACAGTAAACACATACAAAGAGAGAGAGAGAGAGAGGGGGGGAGTAAGTGAAATAGTAAGAGGTGAACGGTAAGAAAAGCACAGGTAAAATAAAACGAAACAGAATAAGAGTGGAGAAATAATCGCGACCACAACCAGGGGCGCCGACTTGTCAAAATTATTGGGGGGGGCTCTGATGACTGAAATAAATGAATGAATGACTCACTCCCTCCCTTTTTTATAAATAAAAATTACGTCTTCGTATAGCAGTTTTTAAGCAGATATTATATTCTTCATGCAAATGAAATGTAACATGAGAAACGTGTGTCTGCTCATTTGTTTTTTAGATAACAATTAACATTTTTATTTAAAAGTAGGCTATGTATTTACATTAAGAGGCCAACATAACAGTTTTATGCCGGCCTCGGTAGCCGATCGTGTTGGGTGGTCGGCTCAACTCGCTTTGATCCGGAGGTCTCGGGTTCGAGTCCCGGCGAGGGCATGAGTGTGTTTTAATGTCCGCAACAGACTTGTAAAGAAAGGACATGTGACGGGTGCAAAATAACCTTAGTGTTGACGTACCCGTAAAAATAGCGAATATTTACAATATTTAACAGTTTTATTTAATTATTTACATAAATGCTAACACAAATCGCAGGCAAATAGTTTTACTTTTTTGTTCTTGCTACAGTATTTTACTTTTTTAATTTAATTTTGCAATAATAAAAAAAACACATAGCACGCCGTGCTTTAGCAATAATGCCTTTGATCATAGCCGTTGCCGCTTTCGCAATACAGACTTTTCATAAGCTTTCCTTGCGTACTTTACTGCAAGCAGGCACGTATCCAGAGGGTGGGCTCAGGGGGCTCGAGCCCCCTCCGAAATTTTTTGGTTTACACTAGATAAAATGAGGTGTTTGGCTTGTGTGTGTGAAATAAAATATTGTGATTATAATTTGAGGAGGGATATAATTATCGAGGAAAGGCGGAGAATGTTCTAGAACCTTGAGGGATAACCCTGTTATTGATGATATTGTATGTAAACTTTTCTTGGTCTTTCGGTGTTGTCGCAACGAACGTGAGCATTATTTAGAGATTTGTCAACATTTGGAAGTTGCACAACAAAACACTGTTGAAGGTAGTGCCATGAGTCGGGCGATTCGTTGCATTACTAATTCTCTGAACGTTCTTGAATAGGAGGTGGAGTCGAACTACTGGCAGTATTAACAAAACATTTTATGTGCGGAACATTCCAGAATATAATATGGATATAAATACGTGGATTCAATTTCACGGTTAGTCTGTGCAACAGAAATCATTCAATAAGACTTCAGGAGTAAGTGTGACAGTCGATTAGTGATCAGTCAGTGCCCATTGACAGTTTATAAGATATAGAGATTCGGGGAGGGGGAGAGGACTTGTGACACATTTTCCTGGAAAGTGCTGAAGTCTACTACTAGTACCAGTTCGGGTCCAAAGCTGAAGACATTGCCGACAGTGGAGCCTCAGTGTAGTGCTAGTTTCGGGTCATGAGTCGAAGAGATCGAAGGTCTGTAAAGTGAATATTTCAGCAGTAATGGGCATTGGAGCATCATTTTTTTAAAAAAAGGAATAAGCTGCACAGATCGACTGAAAATCTAAGTTTTGAATGACGATTTATTAGTGACCGGATCAAGTTTCGTGTAAGCAGTCCGAGAGTTTCGTGGGTTAGAAAGGACTTTTAAGTCAACTGTTTTGGAAACACACTCAAAAAACTAACTACCACAAAGGGGCAGCCATGAAGGCCGAAAATTTTATGAATGTCGAGAAGACAAAGCAAGAAGATGTTGCATATGTGGAAATTTTAGCGGAAAAAGCAAGCTCGACGATGACCCCCAAACCAGGGTCTCTGGCATATACCGTGCCATTCTTTGTTCTACCAAGTGAGCTACGGAGTCACCCTTGGCTTCGCTTGATCTTTTGCTGTCGCTGTAGAGAAATGGCACAGTATGCCTGGTGGAGCCTGCATTTTCAGCTAAACTTTCTGCATAGCACATCTCTTGTGTATCCCCAACCGTAAGATGTTGCCTGTTTAATTAACAGAAAAAGGAAATAGAACAAAACTAAGGGACATTCCCACCGGTTGACGAGATATTTTTCTTCCGTGGTCAACACGAGCTGTCGTTTCAATGTGACAATGAGATTGACCCACCGGGGGAGGTTTCACACCGAAGCTACAAGCCGCTACGGTGTGAAAAGTTTCTGTTGATTGGGTCATTGTAAGCGACATGTGTGCCTTCGGTCTGAATTCTTACTGAATCTTGAAGATCCAAGTCACAAGGATGGAAAATTAGGATTTCGTTAAGGTTACGTTTCGAAGGCAGGCGACAACACCATAAAGGATCATATGTAAACCTGGGAGAACACATTCGAATGGACTGTCCATTGCATAACAGCTTCATGAAACACACACATACACATAATGAGATCGTTTCGGCACAAACACAACGTTCGTACATTGCAACAGAGGAGTCGAGTGATAAAAAATGTCCCGATATCACGTTCTGAAAAAATAAAAAAAACATCTTAAACAGTTGCAGATTTAGGAGACAGTTGCCCCCAATTTTTGGCCCCGCAGTATGGCTTTTTAATGCTAACCTTTGTCTACCAAGAGAAAGTAAACTTTTCTCCCCCCCCCCCGTTTTGGAACTGGATCGCTACCATCGACCTTAAACCTTGCGAGGTTATATCTATACCCCTTTAAAAAAATATATGTTTAGCCCCCCCCCCCCCCGAAAGGAATTTCTGGATACGTGCCTGACTGCAAGCCAGTGTTAAATAAACTCAAAGGCTTTACAATTATTTTCCCCTTATTCTTTGGACTAGAGGAAGAGATTTCGAGGATAACTAAATATCGTACATATCAATATTGCCTGAAAGTCGCGTTTACGATCTCAAATTGTTGAGAATTCACTAAACAACATACTGGTATAATTGTCATATCACCTCGTTATTTTGAAACTCTTTTTAGTAAAAATGTTAATACTCATAATTATATACTTAGTATATAGCAATAAGTCATGTGTTTTGCTGTCTCCGTTCATAGCCCCCCCCCCCCAAAGTTGATGGTTTAGCGGTCTCAGCCCCCAAATTTGATGGTCTAGAACATTTCGAATGTGTATTTAAAGTTAAGTTCATGTTGCACAATTGGAGTAAACTTTACAAGAGAAGAAAAATAATACATTAGATCCTCTTAAGCAAAATTATTTGAGGGGCTCAAACCCCCACATATTTAACATTGGGGGGGACTCGAACCCCCCAAGCCCAATGGAGTCGGTGCCTATGACCACAGCACAAGTATCCACAAAGCCAAAAAGGAACGAATATGTACTATAATCACTGTCGTACGCAGGGAAAGCTGATGCCAATCCAGAAATTTTGAGAAAATCAAAATTTTAAAATAAAAACAGTAAAAAAAAACTCGTGAAAAACCAAAGTGATAAATACAAACCCGCCTCAAGATGACTCCCAATTACCCCTTTTGTCTTTGAACCACTTTTAAAAAATCATGGTTAAAAATTATAATTACGGAATACAGCTATGTAATTATCCCACTTTTACTATTCCAGCCCATTAACAAAAATCCGTGTACAGTGACCATAACATATGCTCAGGGCTCGAAAATTACCGGTCGCCAGGTCGCCATGGCGACTAAAAATTTCAGCCTGGCGACTGTGAACTTTTGCTGTAATATGTACGAAATTTTGATGATTCTAAGTTCAAATTGCAGTACAGCGGAAGTTAGCAAATGATTTTTTTTTTTATCAACGTTGTGAACATTTCATAGAGTCAGTAACAATTTCTTACCCTTTGTCCCCCAACATCCCATTTCCTGCTTTCTCAAATAATTTAGCGATGTTTTGAATACCGTGATGCTCAGCATCTTTTACAGAGCGTTTCAAAAGTCGCACAACCCAAACTTTGGAAATGCATAGCTTGAAAACCGTACGAGATATTTACACCGGTTTTTCTGCATTATAAAGCCTCATCCAATGAGATATTTTTCAATGCTTAAAATCATCAGTTCAATAATTCAATTGCTCTTATTTAGATAAATGCTAACATAAATTTATGAACCCAGTGATAGCCTACAGGATTAGTTTAGTGCAGAAAACCCGGTGTAAATATATCTTACGATTTTCATTATATATATTTTCAAAGTTTGGATTGCGCAACTTTTGAAACATGTACGTAGTATGCACAATTACTATCGAGGAAAAACAACTTTCAAATAAGATACACATCTGTAACAATTGTTTGTAATTATTATTTGCTTGGTTATCAAAGCGTTAAGCGAATGACGGACTTATATAATTTCTCTTTCACGCCTTGTAAGTAACTAATGTCTGGAAAAAACGTAATCGGGTTACATTTTTACGCGTCGATGATAGAAGACAATAAGATTCAATTAAGTAATTTTGAAAAAGAAAAGTTACTCTCCATTTTTACAGCATGCACCTCATTCTATTGAATTTTCGTTGTATGGTCCAAGGTATGTTCTTAACATGAAGAAATAGATAAAGATGAAAGACGAGAGAAGTGAGAGAGATAGAGAGAGAAGAGAGATTGAAAACATAAACACAGGAAAAAAGAAAAAGATGTGACAAAAGGATAGAGAGAGAGAGATAGTGAAACAGAAGAAGAGAAAGAGATAGTGACACAGAGGAAGAGAAAGAAGAGATAGGAAAAGATAAACTCAAGAAGAAAGGAAAAGATTTGACAAAGAGAGACAGTGAAACAGAGGAAGAAAAAGAAGAGATTGGAAAAGATAAACACAAAAGAAAAGATTTGACGAAGAAAGAGAGAGAGAAATAGAAGACGAGAGAGACAGATAAATCAAGATATGGAAGGCGGAACATCTTCTTCCTGTCTTTCTTGATGTTCCGCCTTCCTTAGACAGGAAGAAAATGAATGATTTGGTATACTTTACTTCGCCTGTCTCCCACTTTTGGATAATGGCGAAGATGAAAAAAGAAACAGAAGAGACAGAGATAAAGTGAAGAGAAAGAGAGAGAGAGAGTAAAAGAAGGGCAGAAATAAAGAGAACGAAAGAGAAAATGAAGAGAACGAGAAAACCTCTGTGGCCATGGTTACAAATACAAAAAGAAAATATTTCATCCTCTCTTGAAGTCCCCGGACAGAATTCTCTTCGACGCCAAAGGGCTGTTCGTTCCAAAATTGAGAGAACATCAGAGGCAAGAAACAATACAAAGGCTATGTAAATGTGTGGGTGGGTTAATACTCGTCCAATTTTTCACTGGGCGTCGAAGAGCGTTGTCGTTGGATAATATTGAAGGGGTTTCCGGAATTTAACCCTCACCCTTCGAAATATCGTCAAAATATTAATATAGGCTTACCATACGTCCGGGATTAGGCCGGACAGTCCTGGTCTTTTAGTGTTGTCCGGGGTGGCGTCCGGGGTTTTGAGAATCTGGACATGAAAATAGCTACAGGTATTGAATATTCACCAGAATTTATGACCGGCAAGGGTCGATTATACCTTGTCTTTCTTCGAGATATCGCCTTCCGAGCGGTTCTGTTTCCGTATTTCCGTGAGCGTCTTGGTGGTCTTGCAAGCGTGTGAAGTAACTCGCCTACACGTTTTTGATAATTATAAGTATTTACAAGGGCTTTGCATTTGGCAATGGGCAAAAGAAAGTGTGCATTTAACGTTAACAAAAAAGTATTATCCCATAGCACCACAAGGTTCCTTAGTTTGTTGTCTGCAATAGAAAGAATACTTCCTCTCTTGTGACAAACGCCCAAAATTATTATTTGATTTTTTTGAAAATCCAGAAAGTGAATTGTATTTGAAATTTTTGCATGGTTTTCTACAGTTATTTAATAATGTAGTTTTGAAATTGGAAGCTAATTCTATCACAGCAACAGAAGCATTTCAGACATATTCTCAATTAATTTATCAACTTCAGGAAAGAGAACCCATAAATGTATACCATTTTCTGCGAAAGAATTGCTATGCACTCTAAAAGAAAATAATGATGTTCACGAACAATAATTCTTTTTAAGCGTAGACAATATTCTAGTATCCAATACTTAGAGTTGTGGAGAAACAATAATAATAATTAATAACATTAATAATGTTCCAATAAAATGTTAAGGCTTTTAAGTAATTTCAATTTATTTTTGTATAAAAACCTGAAATTCAGCAGTAATGAGTTGATCGCGAATATGTCCTGGGTTGGATCCAAGAAAATATGGTAAGCAGAGGCGTGGCATGCATGTAGCCGCTGTTACCGCAGGTAACACCAAAATATAAATAATTGAAGACCGCATTTGTCTTAAAATATTATTACGTACATAAGCTGGTAATATTGTCGTAAAGTAAACATTGCAGACTGACATTTTTTCTGACACCGGCAAAAGCGAAGAGGAGGACTGATCCGGTATCCTCCACAGGCAACATGAGGAAAGGGCCCTGAGCCCACCCAAGGAAGACTTCGCGTTGAGGCAAAGACTGACCGCGGGAGGAGGAGGCGGGTTTTTGGCATGCCTGTTTAGCTGGCGCAGTTGCCGGTGATCCTTACCGGAAACAGACCAGTGTTGCCATATTCAATTGACAGAAAAGAGCTAAGTCGCCTAATCGGGTCTATCTTACTCTGAAGGTGTCGTCCAGTCACCCTGGGGAACGATGCCGCAACGCCTTATGATCGAGGGATCCCGGGTTCGATGCCCGGTGGAGGCACAAGTGGTTCGGATCCAACTTTAAACTGTCCCGATTAGCATTACTGTGCATGAAGTGGACTTAAATCGCCAAATCAAAATTTAAAAAAAATCAAATCACACTGGGGGAAAAGCAAACTACCAAGTGATATTTTGTATTTACACTAAATATCAGCGATTACGAAAGTCCTCTTTGTCCTTCTTCGACATCATGGGCGAGAAGGAGAGGAGAGGGATGGGTATGGTCAAGGGGTCCGCTGTCCTTCTAAAAATGTCAACCTAAAATTCTATATTTCACGCATATAATGTTATTTCCGTTACAGGAATTTGTGATAATTCTTGAAAGGGCCGATTTCGATTGACATAAGTTGTCGCAGGAATGCGATAATTTCGGATTGAAGCAATGTTTTTGAGGTGGTAGAACTGTTTTTGGGTGAAAACATTACTTACAAGAATAATTTCCCGATTGTTATCTTAGCACGCTCTGAAGTGTCAGGTGTCGCAGGTTCGAATCCTCAGCAATATATGGTTATTTCAATGTTCGTTGTTATTATTTTACTTACATAATTATAAAAATTAATAATTACATACCAAAGAAATAATAATTTTATTTCAATAATTCACCATGCATCCTCATAGTCACGATTACGATTATCATATAAAGCGAAAGCCTTAAAGGTAGCAAGGATCGTAAAATATACGAAATAGTAGTGGTGTCAGAAATGAGATTTCTGTGATTTAGCGAAACATGGGAGTGGGAGTAGTTAGGAAACAGATGAAGACTACATCTACTCTACACACGTCTTATTTGAAACGAAAAGTTTCGCTATTTGGGCAAATCTGGTTTCAAAAGAACTAAGATGGCAACAGTAGTAGAACTGGACTTCTTGCAGGTTCCGAAGGAAATATTGGAGAAGGACCGATGCTGAGAGGGGAGGGGGCAAGGAGGGTGTTTCACGTGTTACAAAAGTAAACAACGGTTTGTGGGAGGGACTGTGCAGTGGGAGTTTTGTGAGTGGTGTCTTTCGTCTTTATGTTGTTTTCGGGCATTGTCAATTAATTAATGGAGCTTGCTCAGAGTTCCGAGGTGGCGGGTTCATCCTATCTGAACAGTGTGTGTAATCGTGCGATAGAAGATATTTTGAAGCAACTTTCGGTTCGTTCTTTTGCAGAAAAAAATCGAAATTGTGGCGAAAGGGAGGCCAAAGCCTATGTTTTTGAACGATTTAGAAACCAAGTCGTCTGCTGGATATGACCGACATTTCAATGTTTCGTGGTATAACGACTATCTGTGGTTATGTGGATGTGCGCAGTTGTCGAAACTCTTTTGTTGGCCATGTACTCTATTTTCGGGTGGAAAAAAAAGTGTGGAATTCAGATGTGGATAACATGTACCATGACCATGATGCACCCAAAAATTCAAATTCAAATGAAAAACTTCACTTTATGACAGCATCATAGAAGTTTCTTGATTTGATTTGATTGATTTTGCTTCGCTTGTGCCACTTTTGGCTAATTTGTGAGGATGGGGATGAGTGATGATATGATGAAATTGATGAATAGACATCACAAACGTCCATAGCCAAGCCAGGATTCGAACCCGGGTCCCCAGCATCATACAACTATTTTCAAAGAAGAGTCGTCGGATTGATCTGCTCTATAAGTAGCCTTCGATGTTTCTGTAAGTATCAAATTACGTATTATTGTGTAAACAACCAATGTTTGCAATTTCACTTCAGTACTTATGTCAACATTTTTTTCCCTGATTAATAACTTTACCAAAATCTAGTATGGAATTGAAGACGTACCAGATTAATATTATATGAACTTCTTGGAAGACATTGGGGGGGGGGGGGGGGCATGAGGTGGGGAGGCGCCCAAGTCTCCCTTAAATGTCCTACTGATAACCGGTAACACTTTTAAAAATCCCACGCCAAGCCACTGATGGTAAGCCTATATTAATACGAATGTGTGAACAATTTACTATCTTTGTCCGTTTGTTTCTCTCTATATACACACGCGGCCGCGATTTATTTTTGGGCACATCGCTGATTGACACCCTGACATTCGTTACGAGACTCGGCGGCAAGCGGTCCGGCGTCAGGGATTGTCTTTTCCGGTGAACGGGTTCGCGACAGTCGCACGCTACAGTCTGTTTTTTTTCGTTCTCTTTCCCTTTCTGTTGACGTGCAGACTGACGCCAGTATAATCCTCCCTCGGAAGTTGTATTGTGTCGTGTCCGTGTGTTGAAGATTGTGGCTTAATATGGCACCACAAAAATTTACATTACAACAAAGGATATATCTTGTCGAGTGTTACTTCGGAAAGAGGAATTGGCGGAGAAGTGCGACGACGTTTTGCAACGAAATTTTCTGGTGTTCCCGTTCCACATAGGACCACTATATTAAACCTCGTAAAAAGGTTTAGAGTAACAGGGTCAGTTCTGAATAAAAGTGGAAAGAAAAACCAAGTATACAAAGACAATCCGCACACCATCCGTGAGTTAAAAGAGAGTATTGTACGAGAAATCGGGAGAATTACAGTAGACGAACTTGCACGTGTAAATGCCAATTTCCTTCGGAGATGCCAGGAATGTGTTGCAGCAGAGGGACATCATTTTCAACACCTACTGTAGTCAAGGTTAGTACGCAATATGAAAACTGTAATTTTAATAGCCGACTCTAGCGACTGTTGCGGACCCCGTTGACCGGGAAAGACAAGCGCTGACGACGGGCCGCTTGCCGCCGAGTCTCGTAGCGAATGTCAGGGAATGCTCTGACATACAGAACTTTCTTGTACTTCGAAAAGGAAAATAATTGTACATTACTATTGATTCTAATTCAAATGAAAGAAAGAGATGCAGGAAAATAATTCCCTAATTATAAATTAGTTTAACGAATAGTTCAAATAATAAAGCACACATTCGTTTGCCTATTTCTGAGAATACTGCCCTATTGCAGAAGCGTGCGGTAAGGAAAGCCGGGGCAAGCGCCGCTTGCGTTCTTTTTTAAAACACTTTTGATATTTAAAGTTCGTGTTTTTCAATGCCTCTATACACATTAGAATGGAATTTATTTACTATAAGATATTTACATTGCAGAATTTTCATTTCCTCTATTTTCTGTTCTTTTGGCTTGAAACATAAACCGGCTACACCCTTGACGACGTTGGGCGATGCGCCACGATTGACCGCGTTTAGAAGAAGACTGCTCGCCTTTCTCCCCGCTTTTCGAGTGACTTATGCAGTTCTTGCATGGACACTGTCCATCCCCGTTTACGAAGAAAAAAGGCCGAGGGCAAGCAACACCAAGACCGCATCTGTCTTTGGCAAGGGTGTTGGAAAGAATTCGTCCACACGGCCACAAGTGTTGCTAACTTCCAGAATTTTCTGTGCATCCGTAGTACCACTTAACGCGGTACGATTTTCATGTTTGATACTCTATAGTAATCAACAAATTACATTATGAAGTTAGCCAGAGATCACAAGTCGTATGCTATTTATAAGAAATGAAATCACAGCTGGTACTTGAACATATTCGTCATGTGGTCGGTTACTCGGAAATATGGAGGGTAACTGCAGGTTATGGTGAAAAGGAAGGTTAATTTAGAAGCGTGGGTGCTGCTGTTGCATGTTGTTTTTTACTGTGATATTGTGATGTTTTTTTCTGTTCTTTGTGTCGTGTTTTTGTACCTGGTGTAAAAGTACATTGAAAATTTCCGCCATGGTTGACATACCAGAAGAGCCATCAATTTGCAGTGCTGCAGGTAAGGCCTTGATTAGGGAGCTTCTTTCAAAACCATTCAGTTCGAGAACATATGGTGTAAAGTTGGAGCTTGTGATTGTGAGTCGAGCGACCGTGTCCTGAACTGTGCACAACCAAACCAACTAAGAAAGATGGGAAAGTTTTCATTAGGCAGTTTAAAACATCTCAGTACAACAATATTATGTGGTAGCAACGATCTTAATAAATTATTTTGTTGGCCATGTGTTTTGTTCAATACAAATTTAGGAACAAGCTACAGTGACTTGAGCAATTTTTATAATGCAGTGCAAAGACATCACATCTGCGCTTGCATCCAACTGAAGACAAGTCATGATTCATAATTCTAGCCAAGTAAGAAACCGAAACCCGTCCGTTTGTTTAAGATCGAAACTTTATGCTAATAGGATGTTTATTATTTTTAGGGTTCAAAAAGAACGTAATTTAATTTACAGTTGCCCTCAAATATCAAGTAAATCATTATTTTCTTCATGGTTGAAATTTACAAGTTTATATCGAGAGGCTTGTTTCTTCTTTATAAACCTGCAGCGAAGATTTGATTTTACGGTATGTATGCACTTCACACACTCAAGCCCGATACTTCACCATTATGCACATTATTGTAGATAGGGATGTGTGTAGGCTTATATTATATTTGAAATTGTTATAATTAGGGAACGGAACTTTATGTGCTAAAAAACACAGAAATATTTATTTTTTATGTGTCATAAATGTTGAAAATATGTGATAAAAACAGGAAAATATGTGACAAAAATAAAAACATTTGGTAACAAAAACAAACTATAACATGCATTTTAAACACCTGAAATTAGTTTCTAAATGATTACCTCTTACCGAGCAATTTTTTGGAAGAGTTGCAGTGGATCACCATAGTTTTTTCCAAATTCTCCATTGTAAATCTGTGACGATTATCTCTAAAAAGCATCTTATATTGTGAGAAAGATCGCTCCACGTCACAAGAAACAATTCTTGCATATTTGAATCACGAAATGTCACTAACGCTTAAGTTTTTCAAAGCTTCCTCTTCCTCTACTTCACTTTCCAAAACACATGCAATTTGGCACAAAGTTTGAAAACCTTGTTTTTTCCCAAAAAATTCTGTACATTTAGACACTTAGATCCAGTGAGTTCTTGCAGTTTCGATTCTACTATACGGACTTTAACAATGGAAGCTGCCAAAGTGTTCGCGGACGATTCAAGCTTTCATATGGAATTAGAGAGAATGGACAGGTTTGTTGAGATGTATGCCAATTCGACTTTTACGGAGGGCTCCATCAACAGTTCTTGCAGAATTCTTCTTTGTCGAGATCATTTACAACAGATACAATTTTTTCAAACTTCTGGGCATAACATCTGCATCCAACCAAGTGCCCCATCGCGTAACTACAGGTGTAGGGGGAAGGGGTACCTCAGGACATTTTTGTTTAAAATTGTCTATTCTTCTAGCCAACTTGATAAAAACTTTCTTGCCATTTGAAACCAGTTTATCGACATTGGGATAAAGAGCTCTTATCTTTTCACATATTCTATGCAACGCATGGGCCACACATTTAACGTGCACCATTTTGGGGTAGCTAACGGTAAGGCCTACTGCAGCTTTTTTCATGTAAGCTGCAGCATCTGTCACGAGGAGAAGAACATTGTCAAATGTTATGCCTTCCGGCCACAATAGCTGCATTGCTTCATTAAAAAGCCTTGCTATCATTACGTGTAGCCAGCCCCAGCTACTACTTACAGCTATTTTCTCCCAATAGGATCATAGGCGAGGTGCCAGAAGTCTGCCAGCGAGGGTGTTCAAAGACAAAACAAACCTAGCACTCTCGATATGAAAGAGGTGCAGAGTAGCCTATAAACATTTTTCCTTCGAGGATTTCGAGGTGGATGAAGTCAATGAGCGATTTTATGTATTTAAAATGAAAATTCGCAAAATATGTATTTACATACGGAAAACTGGAAAATATGTGTTTTTATGTAAAATAAAATTTGCTGTGTTGACATATAAGGCTATAATCAGAATTTTGGCAAAAATGAGGGTCTGTATCTTATCGCAGAAAAAACATTTAATTACCTAAAGTTCCTTTCCCTAGTTATAATTAACCAAAACGAAAAATTAACCCATCGCTTGCCTATCACGAAAGGTCACGGCACGCCCCTGCCCTATTGTCAGTGATAACTTTATTTTCTGTCTGTATTTTTGTTATTTTACGTCGCTTTTCTGCCACCTTTGGCTATCGGAACGATGAGGATGAGTGATGGTTAGATTAAATTGTTGAAGGAACATGTACAAAGGAAACCCACGCTAACCCCAGGAACTTCGGTGACTAAATCAAAAGTCGACCGGCGTTATCAGTGATGCATGTACAGCATAGGCGGAGTACTGGAGGGGCCCGGGAGCTGGCCCCCAATTTAAAAAAGACTAAAAAAATAACACATGATTACACATCAGTTACTACATGTTTGTTATGAAGCCATACAGCAAATCTTGACGTTTAGCATGATTGCATGTGCGGTAATTGCGCCGCAATAGCGGGTCTTAGACGATTTGATTGATGTGTACGGTTTGAAGAAAGAAAAACGAAAAACGACTTTGTGTTGAGTCAACACTTACTGCTGGGGCATCAAAAGAACTTTTCAATTTAATTTTTCAAAAATTTCTGAAGCTTACTATTGTACCGTAAATTTTTTTTAAAAGTAATACGAGTATTGTATCAATACAAAATTTAATGAAATGCAAAATGCAACAATCGTACTGTTTTGCTTCTTTTAAAACTGACAACCAATATACTAATTAACATTTGTTTACTTAAGTGAAGGAAATTTAACATTTTCAAATCTAAAAGGTATAAAACTAAGTGTTTTTAAGTTGTTGTTTTTCTTTTAACTTCCGGGGGAAGACCTCCGAATCCGTTATAAACTAGGGGATATTCAAAAACCCTCAGGTACATCATATGCTACTCCCAGAGTCTGGTCCCCCCAAAGCAAAAGCTCGAACTCCGCCCATGGATCAGGGGTGCCCAGGGGGGTTTCATGATGCGCCTGCGTCATGGGAAATTTTTGGGGGGACAAAATTTTATACCAATTATACTGTACATATCTTCACACAAAAATGGGGGGATCGTATCGTTTGATTGACTTGTTATTGATTTTTAGTTTTGGTTATTATGTACAGTGCGATACGGTTGAAATGAAATGAAACACTACTTCTTATGCCTTTAGAATCGGTTTGGATGAAGGCGTGGTATTCGCATTAATACAAGGTTAATCGAGCAGAAAAATTGCCCTCCAACCTTCGACGGAAGTCAATTGTAGGGGGCAAGGGGTGACAAACATTGACGGCCAAGGGCACCTGCAAGGAGGCACAGAGGAGCAATTACCCCCTTCGATTCCAAATTTCATGCAAATAAAAATACATTTTGTAATTTTTTTTGCTTGCTTCGCTCACATTATCTGCTTTTCTCGTTTTCGTTAAGCTCAGAGCTGTAGCTAGGGGAGGTGGCCATGGGCGCAGAATGGTCTAAGAAAAATTGTAAAAGAGAGAATGCCATGGCGTCCAGTGAAATTATTTGCGCCCTATTAAATCAATATTGTTTTCATTTGCAAAAATTGGATCTAAAAATTTTCTTGCTCGCTTCGCTCGCATTCTACTTCTTTCTGTAGAGAATGTAATATACAACATTATTCAAATAATATCTGTTGTATATTTGTATTGAATAACCTTTGAATACGTACACAATTTAGTGTTAGCTTGTTGCATATGTATTTTCTTATTTTGTGTCGCTCCATGTTACATATGTGTAAAAGATATGTTGTGCATGAAAGTTAACTCATGTATCTTCAGAAGGCATTTATCATTCAAAAATACAGTTTGTGTGCTTCATTTGATACTACTACAGGTAGTAGTAGTAATAATAATAATAATAATAATAATAATAATAATAATAATAATAAAGCCATTATTAATATTGGTACGTTTATCCTGGCACTTGACCCCCACCCCCAGACAGAAATTCGTGGTTGCACTTCTGGTATCTTCTTATGTTTCCGCAAATTTTGTCCGACAAAAATAATTTGAATAATTAATTCGGCATAAACGGGGGGGGGGGCAAATGTTCTACCTTTTTGGGGGAGTGCGTCATGGGCCGGGGGGGATGGGTACCCCTGAATGGGATGCATAAGTATTACAAAGCAAATTGTCTATCACCACGTTCATGCACTTTATTTTACGCAATGAGTGCGTCAAGAATTGAAACAAAACACCAAACAAGCTGCAGACAACTTATGCACCAGTACACGTAAAATTGCATTCTTAAAAACACATAGGATGCAAGAGGAAAATAATGAAAATGGCCACGGACAATTTGCAGAGGAATACTTGTGCATCCCACTGTACTTATAGGCAGTTCTAAATTGTATACATGGAGTCATATTAATGGTCAAGAGGCCAATCAAAATTCAGAAGCGTTCGTGTCTGGACATACTTTAAATTGTAAACAACACATGAAAACGTAGACTAGCACTCTATGACACATCACAAATACCAAACTTCAAGAAGTACATAACAAAAATACTCACAATGCTTCTCATAGCTGATGTCCCTTCGCTTTCAGTTCTTTCCTGGATAAAATGTTGAATTGAGGGATTCAGTTGATTCGTTATCTTATATAAGGGGCTTTCCACAAGGGAGAGTGTGGAGGGGAGGTGTCAGATGTCGCGGTTGAGAAGCTCCGAAAGACACAATCATGTTTACGACGTCGTGTGAAGGCACCGATCTCTCCCGTAAGAAACCAAGTTGGGTTTCAACTGGGAATCGTTCCACAACTTCAGATGTGACAGTGTTGCCAATACAAACGTGTTTATTCATACATACAGCACAATCTGTTGAACATCTTTTGTGTTAGAAAATTATCATTGAACTATATAGTTCAATGGTAATTATCGCTTGTTTGTTCTACTTTACGCTCAGATAGGCTAATCGGTACTGGTCCTACAGTTTAAAGTGGGATCCAAACCATTGTTTTTAAGTTGATGGCCTCGTCCACGTGACGTCATGTAATCATCTTGTTTGAATATTCTGGACAGATTCACCTGCATAAATTCTACCTTTATTAGAAATTAGTCATTTTTGGTTACTTTTAAGTATTTTTGCGGTGGATAACTTTCACAAGCGGATAGGAGGAAATGTTTCGTCAAGCCTAGGGGAGTCATTGGGAGTAAGTATCCTCTACCTAATCCCAAGGCCAACCTAAACACCCCCTCCCCCCTTTCAGCTAACATTATCCACTTTAAGCGCTGGGTGGGGCATAGTTGATTTTGATTGAATTAGGTTATTCTACGTCGCTTTTTTGCCATTTTGACTAATCGCGACGATGAGGATGAAATTGATGAGGGGACACTACACTCACAAAGAACATCTATGCCCATACCGGAATTCGAACCCGGGGGGACCTGGCGTCATAGCGCGATGTGCTAACCACTGTGCCACGGATGTCGGCAGGGAGCAAAGTTAATGTAAACTACATTTTATTTATCATATATGGCACTTCTAGAGGAATTAAGAGGTTATGACTTTTTCAAAGTCAAAATGAAAAGGGCACTAGCATTTAATTGTATTTCTACTTAGCTTCAATAGTTTAAAAAAACACGAAACAACAGTTTCACTAGTACAATCATTTATGAAAAACGCACGCTTTTGTTGTACTACGTATAGGTATTTCTAAAATTTTTAAGTTAATGTTTTGAGAATTTGTAGGTCATCACTTTCCGAGCTCTGTTTACTGTAGTGTAGATCAATCGTCAAGACAGCACTTCTTAGATTCACTTTTAATACTAAGTGAAACGAATGCAACTCTAAATGGTCGTAATATTAGGACTGCTGAATACGGTACAGAATGAATACTATTCCGAGTGAACACGTAACACGTCTGTACAAAAAAGGGCGGATCACTAGAAAGAAAATCACAAGAAAAGTGAGAGCTTTCACAACACTTTCACAGGTACGAAACCGTTCGAGAGGGAACAAGAACATTCTCAATAGTTACGCATTGGTGAATCTCCTCTTTTTTTTTTTTTTTTTGCTTATCGTCGCTTTTCTTTTGTCAAGAGCAAATGATGCACGTACGAGCAAGGTTTCCTTTGCGGTTTCGGGTTTCATGCTTCCAATCTGAACAAGCTCTCGACGCTTAAAATATCACACATATCTTGACTTTCCACTCGTAAAAGTACAATCCAAGATATGTAATTTACAGAACCATGGTGCATGAAAATCTTATCATTTTAGTTAGAGATTAATACCATTGATCGAATTGACGAAGATGTAGGGATCATGTCGGAGCTTCCTATTTTCATAATTTGAGATTTGTGTGGTAGCTACTTCGATAGCTCGGGTGCAGGCAGAATTTTTTTTAGATGTGGGGTCAAGAATCCCTATCATAAACATACGCGCTGTTTTATTTCCATTTCTCGGGACTCAAAGTAAATAATACAAGAGAAAATTTTCATTATTATCATTATTATAAACAAACGTCAAACATGTTACTTTTAATTTCAATACTTACAACCATCGATGTCTGCAGGATTGGTTGAGATTGAAATGAAATAATATGTGCGAGTGTGAGCTACATAATTTTTAGTTGACTTTCGTTCTGCACCGTGGCCATGAGGTCTAAGGCCTCATTGTTTGGGCTCCCTAGTGTAACATTGTCATGGAAACCTACGACGACGATTGGGGGTTCGTCGTGCTGACCACATGTCACCAGTGACGTCGACACTTTGGGTAGCAATCAGTAGCGTGCTCAAGGGGGTGGGGTTGGTGTGGGTCATACCCCTCCCCCCCTTTAGGACACAGTATTCCTAAAAATAGAACGTCAATAACAAAAAAAGATTGCAAAATGATGAATGAGTACTAAAAAAGAACACGTAACCTCCACCCCCATTCGAAAATAAAAAAAAGATTTGATTTGACTAATAAGCCAGAGATCCTGGGTTCAAATCTCGGCTTGACCATGGGCATTGGGTTCGAACCCGGAACTCCTGGTGTTGTAGCGCGCTGTGATAACCACTCCCCCACGGTTGGTTGATTTAGTGTTTTAAGTCCACTTTATGCACAGAAACAAAACAGGTAACAAAACACACTCTTTTGTAGTTTCTTCAATAATATTCATTGCAGAGTACAACACAGGAACAAGAATGCGCGCTCATCACAGGTTCGAATCCCGGCCTGGATTGTTCGAGGTCCCTTCATCAATTTCATCAATTTCATCATATCATCACTCATCCTCATTTTCACGATAACCAAATGTGGCAGAAAAGCGAAGTAAAATAAACCAAACCAACAACAATATGAACGTGCGTTCTCTTGCTCAAATAAATACATCCGTTGGAGGACAAACGATTAGTATATTTAAATAAAACACTACTAAAACAAGAGCGAGAGAGAGCCTGAGCAAATATTTGTAATTTAATCATATATTCCATATTTGAAAAAAAAAATAAAGAAAGCATAAAATTATTGTCTGCACATAACACGTTCCCATTTCATAAATAATAAAACTACATCCCATAAGGTTCTGTAAATAAAGAGAACATACGTAAGTACTGCAGAAAATTTTCCCATGAGTTCTTAGAGGATTTACAAAGAATCAAGGGAAACCAATCCCCTATCTGTCCTATAGGAGATAGACTGGGGGACCTGAAACCACGGGCTTTCAACCATTGCAGCGGGGGGCGAGGGGACAATGGAGGTAGAGGCAGAAAGCTTCCCTTTTCCTTCGGGCGACCGTTTCTACCTGGAACTGGTATGGCGGAAGAAGAGTGAGGTAGGCCAGTTTTGCCCGCGGATCACACCGAGGGACGAGAAGCGCATGAAAAAGAAAGTGTTGCATATGAACTGTGGCTTTAACAATATAATAAATATTGTGATTTGAAAATAATTATATAATTTGCTACTGGATCTACCGTACGAGTGACATTATTTTTCTTACATTTTGTACAGTTAGTGTACTGAAGTTCATAGTTATTGTATTCTGTTATTAACATTTACACATTCCTTAAAAAAAAAAGACTAAAAGTTAGGAGCAAATTTTACTCATAAAGTTTATATTCTGGGAGCTTTAACAAAGAAAACTATAAATTTTGGAAGCTGTGGATCCATTTATTCTTTGGATTAAATTGTAGAATATAAAAATATAAGGTGGTTATTCTATTATACACTAAACATTTTTCGCTCTAATGTGTAATCTTGCTAAGGAAGTAAAATTAATTACCACTATACACTATTTAAATTATATATTTGTAAGATTTCAGGGGGGGGCTTCAGCCCACTTAGCCCTCCCCCTGGCTACGTGCCTGATTATAGTACATATGTACTGTATAAATATACCACAGTATTAGTGTGCTGTAATGTGCTGTTAATGGTAAATGCTAATGACAATAATAGTATTGTGAATGGTAAATTTAACAATAATGTAAATGTAATACTATATTATTATAACAAAGTACCGGTACGGACATCTGTGGCCTTAAACTGGAAGTAATATTTTTTCTCAACCTTACATTTGATGGCATCCTAGATTTGAAGAAATACGGCATATAGAAAGGGAAAATTTGCTTGTGTTCAATTTGAACACTAGATAAGGCCTATTGCAAGGAAGGTCTACAGCAAACAATTACTTGGAAATGGCGCTATTATGCACAAATACAGGCCGCTGTTGTTGTGGCCCATTTTGGTCCTTTCTAGTTTCGATACTTTCACATATTTTTGCTATTTCTTATTGGAGTAAATTAAGACTTTCTTTACAATATTGACATGCATTTGTTTATAATCCTACAGAGTAAATTAATACGTAATTGCATATTAGCAGGCTTGTATTTGAACAGTATCATAACTATAATGTTAGTGGGCCAGGTGCAAGTCATGATTTTCGGCCCCTCGTCTTCCATGCCAATACTTCAGCCATAGTATTTGCTGTCCTATGAGGACAATATTGCAATTCCACAGGGTGCTTAT
Organism: Lepisma saccharinum; assembly: GCF_977018435.1. Lineage (NCBI taxonomy): Eukaryota > Metazoa > Arthropoda > Insecta > Zygentoma > Lepismatidae > Lepisma > Lepisma saccharinum. The sequence goes on along the minus strand of NC_139255.1, from coordinate 41,648,457 downwards.
CAGGTTTTTTAAGTCCCTGTTTAGGTTAAGGAAGCAGACTAAACTCATAAAATCCACATTGTGTGGCTGATGTGTACTGAAATAAAGCATTGTACATCAAACAGTTCAAGAATGTACATTTAATATAGAACAATCAAGATTCAAGAAATAAGTAAAGATAGTAAATAAACTAAATACTAAAAAGGTTTGCCTGCATGCTTTGACATCAGCAAACTGCTTCACAATGTGTTCAAAGTTTAGCCATTCTGTCTGCCTATGCTTATTGTTTAAAAAGGATAGGTGTGTTGATCTCAACTATTCCGCACATAAATTTTTATCAACTTCAGTTTCGAAAATATATGTTCTACAGAGGCCACAGTCAGTGAGAAAGATGACAGAAATTTTTAAATGATTTTGTTAAAGGGCCAAAAAGCCATGATGTGATCTTGGGGCCTCCTGCTGCATATGTGCATTTATTAAAACCTTGTGATATATTATAATTTCCCTAGTTTTGAGCTTTTAAGTCTACTTTATGTGCAGATAGGCTAACCAGGACTTGACCTACAGCTTAAAGTGGGATCCGAAACACTATGTGGCCCCACTGGGTATCAAACCCGGGATCTTTATTTCCCTAGTTTCATCTTTCTTTAACTGTATTGTAAGAGTTGAATGATGGATGGGGACCCTGCTCCAGCATGATGCATCGGCAGTTTTTACGGTACTGTATTTGAAGGAGAAATCTCCCTCTGATCACAAGCGAAATCCCATTTGGTTGGAAATATTTTATCTCCAGCGCAGGTGTACGAATGATGTCTAAAACGAACAATAAATCATCAATAAAAGAGATGATGATCAACTACTCTTTACATCTAAAACTCGACCGCCACCACTTGATGTTTAAAATTTAATCATCAGATATCCTCTGAGACGTCTAAATATAAATCATCAAGTAACACAAGAGTGGGGGCTAAATGTTGATTTCCCCTTTGATATCTGAAATTACGAACCTAAGGATTGAGAGCTAAAATAACTTTCATTCTACAATAACTTGTTGCAAAGTTGTGACGTAATTTGATCAGAAGTTGAGCTCCAATTTTCGTAAGTTATAAGTAAAGTATAAATCACCAACCTTGAGACCTTCTGTAAACAAATCGTCTCACCGATTCGATGTATCACTCCACGTCAGCTGATTCATGACCGCAATCATCTGCTGTTACACTCATAGTAGTTCGCCGCACCTATTCATTTTATATAAGAGCCTCTGAATGTGAGAACCCGCTCTCAAAACATCAGACGAATATGGTTTAAAGTGAGACGTCATTTGCGGCAGCGTATCCCATACTACAAATTGGCCGTTGTTTTACCTTACGTAATGAATCCTGTAACAATGCTGGATTTTCGTGTGGATTATTTTACTTCTATGAGTTTGCAATGCTTTCTGCATGCACGTGGTTTTGTTTACAGAAGGTCTCAGGGTTGGTGATTTGAACTTTAGGAAAATCACATGTTTCTATAAAACTAGGAAAATCATATGACTCTACCCCATTAACCAACAAAAATTTATGAGTGGATGCAAATATTCTAACAGTTATATTTAGTGGTTTTTATTTTATTTTATCTGCGATGTTTCGTATCTGCAAGCTGGAAAAACCAGTGTGCCTAGGAGGAATTAAGGATGCAAGAATAGAGTGACTTAGCCATGTGAGGTTGTGTTAGATTATTTTGCATCTTACAACAAGTGGTTATGCGAACCTTTAAGAAGAACACAAGAGTGACACATAGTAGCATGCACCCTTACTAGAAATTTCTGAAAAATTATTTTAAAAATTGAAATCACGTGGGAAATATGAACTTCAAAAAGTTGATAAGTTGTAACTTTATTGTTTCATAAGTTGCACAAGCCAGAAAATTAATGTATGAAATTTCTCACTTACAAAAAATATAAATAAACACTACATAACAAAATTTTTGACAAAATACACAATCCCTTTGGTAACAGTATTTTAATTAACAATTGTAATATACTTTTGAAAAACAATACCTCTCCATACACAACATATTGTTTAACAATTTTAAATAATCATCTGTGATGCAAATTTCATTTAACATGGAATCAAAAATTACGTAAATTCGCCAGTACACTGGGATGATAAAAGTATTATTAAGTAGGTATGTACGTATTTAATGTAACATATTTTGCACTGGACTAGTTCCAAATTCTAGTGCCATGATAACAATGAAATTGATTATATAGAAAAAGATAAACATCATCTAGAGAACAAGAAAATGAATTCTCAGTCAAAATTCAGAAGTTTTTATTTTTATCCTATCCAAGCTCACAAATCATCATACGATCGATTCAAGAAATAATATGAACTAAAAGATTGGATCTCTTAATATTACTCCACAACCTCATTATGAGGAAAAATCATCAAGAAACTTTCTAACATTCTGTTATTTTTCTACACATCGAGAATACAGAACAGTGAGGAAAAAGGAAGAGAATACGTATATATGGGAATTTTCCTTGATAGATAAAGTTTGGAATAGTGCAGGAGCAAAAGTTTAAAAAAGGGGAAAGGGGGGAATGATCTTAAAGAATGATCAGAAGAAAATATTTACCAGCGATATCTAATCAATAGTATGTACATTCCAATTAAAATTATTATTAATAAATACAAAGATCTATAAATTTTTAGATACAAAGTAAAAAAATGTTAATGCAATGCTTGCCCACCTGCATACCACAACAGACATAAAAAAAGTGAAAACTTTTTTCCTCTTATTTATAGACCATAAAAAGAAAATCAGGAATTGAAAACTGTACAAATCAGGAATGTACTAACACAAAAAAAAAAAACGAATGATCATAATCATATAATCCTAATAAATATATGTATCAACATTTTTTTTTTGAATAAATAACTGGCAAACATTATTGACTAATAAAACCCACACTTAATACCAATTTACGTTTACATATAGTACTCCATAAGCCGAAATTAATTCTAAATGCTACATCAATAGTTACAGTTTGAAAAATATCTCTGATATCTTTGAAAATTGGGCTGTACAATTATCATATTGGTTATATAGGGTAACTATAAAAGATAGACAATTTCAATGTTATCCAAAACCTTTAAACAGATAGACATGGAATAAGATGGGTGGGATGAAAGTTTTTATGATTGCAGTTGCTTGTGACGTCAGCATCACGTGAGCGCCCATCTATGCAAAATGGCTGCTACTCTGGTAGAGAAGGTTTCTTTGCACGCCGGAAAACAAACACTGTTACTGTTGTACAGCAGCATTTTAAAACATGTTGGTAAACCTCCGCAAACAAGACTGGAGCAAGAATTTCACAATGCAAATGGAAAACTTATGTTGTGATTGTTGACGAGGACATGCTCCAGTGTCTGAAACAAATTGGATTAATCGTATTGATATCTTGTGTGACAAAGGGCTCACACATAGAACATCTGTAAGTTAGGCATACAAGCTTAGACATATACTTAAAAAACGTATGTACTTTTGACTCTTTCAATAATACTTTGGTTTCTATAAAGCACTGAAAAATGACTATTTCTTTTTATTCTAAAACCCTGTGTATGCTGTGAAAATGCAAGGATAAATAGGAACATTGCAAAAATATACAGAATTGTATTTTAAATAACAATGAGCAAAAGAGTGTTATGCTCTATCAGTGATCATCCAGACACAAGTTTCTATAAGCGTATGGATTCACCATTCTACCTGGATTACTTTCACACAATTAAACGACCATAAAAATTCCACCCCAAGAGAATAAATAACTAGAGGTGCAGAAGTGTAAGTTATAACGAATACATAACTAAATTATGCACTTTACACAGAACATAATATATTTGTTTTTGTATGTGTTATATTAATATTGAAGGGGGAATTACAGAAATAAGACTTTACTTTGATTCCACTTCTTTTTTCAGTCTTCTCAAATTCAGGTGTTTCCGGTCATAATATTCCTCACAGTGTTGTCAAAGTTTCTGTAATGCACAAGCACAAGGAATTTTGTTACAAAAATAGGCTTTATATTAATAAAAACTAATCACACTATGGTGTACAAGAATCACATTTATTTCAGTGATTCTGTGATGTCAATATCACAACTACAGGGACTCCCAAAATATGATTACCAAGTTTAAATGGAGATAACACTACACTGAGTGCACAAAATGTAACAAAACCTTAACAATGTACTTGCCGATTGTTGGAATTTGGTTTAAATCTGTGGTCATTTGTCTTTGCAGAAGTATAGAAGATGACAGACCAGAAGAAATAGATGGCTCCCTGGTAGTAGTTGCACTACTGTGTCAGTGTTGGACAATTGAACAAAAACAAACATGTTAAAAAAGCCTATTCAAAGGAATCAGTGGAAGTTGGTGGGAGCTGTAACTCCCCTTGGGCCCAGTATTTCTAAAAAAACAAAAAATGTCTAAGGCAGAAAAAAGATGGGAAAATCAGGATTGAATACTAAAAAATATGCACCCCCCATTTTGAAAATCCTGGGCACGCCACTGAAAGGACTGATCAATAATTGGCATAGAAATACACAGTAACCATCAAATTGTCACAACAGATGTGTATTTCTTCTATTGCAAGATCCTGATACATCTGTCTGCCATTTCCATTTTCCAACATTCTGTTCTGCTACTGTGAAGTCTGGTTTAAGTCTACTTCATGCACAGATAAACTAATTGGGACTGGATCCAAACCACTATGTGCCTCCACCGGGTATCAAACTCAGGCACCCTTAATAAGAAGGCGACAAAGTTACCACCATGCCATCAGGGTTTCACTGCATCAGATCAATCTGTGCTGCTTTGACATGCTAGTAACCAAGTTTAAATATGTACGCTTTAAATGCTAAACCAGATGTGATACTCAAGAGTGTAGTTTATTCAACACTGTACAGGATAAATGAACAAATATAAGATAAACAACATCTTTATACAGGGTGTCTCATCTAACATTGAGACCTAAAATATTTGGTGAACAACAACAAATATTGAAAAACTGCTTTCGCAAATATATAGGTGTGAGAGGGGCTCATGAAATTAGTGGACACAATACGTTCAACTACTTTTTTTATATAGAAACCCCATTTTGTTTTCAGCTCGTTTGAAAGTACGGAAAAAATCATTAAGAATGGCTTTTGTTACATTGAAATACGTCAAGTAGTTCACAAGTAATTGTAACCTGAAGTTGAGTGTGAAGGCTCTGCCTGTTGGCAGAGCCGAGCGCAAATGCCGTCGCACATACAGCCTGCACGCTTGTACTGCATTTTTCCTACACTCGCCACAGATAAGTATCATCCCGGCCTTTTCAGAGTCTGAAAATACAATTTGTCAGCAACAGTTCTGACGTACGTACACTATCACAAAAGTCTTGTTAATTAGTGCACTTTGTTACGCCCTTGCTTTATTTGATAAATTTGATAAATCAATTTGAAGGAAAAAATGTATAAGTTTCAAAGTTGAAAACTTAAAGATTTGTCATGACCAAACGAGAAGAGTTGATTGTTCCAATGTACTAAAAATTATGACGTAAATAAATGAATGCCAATTAAAAATTAGAAAGATGTTAATGCACTAACATTTATGCATGTAACTGATGGCGGAATGTTTAAAATTTATACTTTTTAATTAACAGTTATTTGTTAACTCAGAAAGATGTACCAGAACATTTTAGATAATTTGTCAGTGTTTACTTATGTACAAACTATACATTTTATTGTAACGCGCAGTTGTTGGAACGCAACAACTTTCCTAAGCACAACGCATAATATGCAGAAGAGTAACATGTTTGTTACGATACACGGATGCCGTCAAAAGGGGGATATGCATGTTACGACACACGAATCAACTTGTGAGAATGTTTGTTTCAAGCGTCAATTTCAGGTTACAATTACTTGAGAACTACTTGACGTATCTCAATGTAACAAAAGCCACTCTTAATGATTTTTTCCGTACTTTCAAATGAGCTGAAAACAAAATGAGGTTTCCATTAAGAAAAACTAAGTTTGTGTTGAAAGCCATATTTCCTTACGTAGCTGAACGTATTGTGTCCACTAATTTCATGAGCCCCTCTCACACCTATATATCTGCGAAAGCAGTTTTTCAATATTTGTTGCTGTTCACGAAATATTTCAGTTCGCAACGTTAGATGAGACACTCTGTATATACAATATCAAGGAAAAGTGCAATTTATTTCAATTCCCAAATCCAGGCAAGTACAAAACATTTGATTTTTCATTACTTTTCCAAGCCATTGAGAATCCTGAAACTGCTTACCGTATATTCACTCCTGTTAGATTCCATAAATTTTACAATTGAACAGATCTGTATATTGTTATATTAGGCACAACAAATTTGCAATATTATTATATTAGGCAATAGGTGATAGGCACGGTGGCATATGTCGGCAAAAAGACGAAAACGTCCACCAGACAGATACCGTGTGTTGTTGCATTCCAAGGCTGTGTCTATCACCTATTGTCTAACGTAACAATATTCCAAACTTTATGTGAGGAGTGTATAAATAAGTATTCTACAGGTTACACCAACATTACTTTGCTTTAAGGGCCTACAGAAAGTTAATCAAGGTAGACAAAGCAACATGCATTAAACGCAAAACGAAGCTGAAGGCAATGCAAATGCAGATAGATCAACGATTATTAACTTATTACATTTACATATAAACTTACTTTGAAACTATTGGATCCCCAGGAATGTAAAATGGGTTGCACACAACGTCTGTGTAAACGCTATGCAGCTTACGAAACATCTGAAATGAAGTGGTTGCATGAAAGAATTAAGAGATGCAAATAAACATTTAACACTTTATAATGACAACTGATTGGGAATGAGACTAACCAAGGAGTAATATAAATTACTTTTCAAAATAAGCAAATTCTTCACATCACCCAATTAAATTAAATTCTACACAAAGTAAGTGATCAAATACATTAAAGAAATGTTGTGATACTATGACTTATCACCACAATGAATTAAAGATGCTTAAAATAATAACAGTGTGCTTACCATTCGTACTTCATTGTCTCGAAGGGATGTATTAGAAGATTCAACTACAACAATAAACTTGATTTTTGTATTTGTCACGTAACCAAATCTAAGTGCAGTTAAGGAAAGTTTGAAAATAATTTGGTATTGTTTAAAGAAAGACCCAGCTTCAAAACATAGCACAACCTTACACACTGACTCCCAATGAGAGCCTGTAGTTTTCACTGTTCAAAGGATGCCACTGAGTGTGGTGTTGCCACGTTTCAGGTACATATTTACTCCGTTGAATAAAAATCTGTATAAAATTGGTTTCGCAGTGTGAATTGGTAATGATAACAGATTTTAAAAATAGATGCAAAGAGCTTCAAAACAAGATATATTAGGCGCATCCAGAAAGTTAGTTTCCCTGTGGTCGTGCACAAAAAAAAAACATTATTTCATTCAATGATTTATTGCCACAGATACAGCAATTGTCCAGTTACTTGTCAACGTAATTCCTGCCGGAATTCAGGCACTTGTCATAGTGTGGGACCAACTTCTGTATACCTGTGTCGTACAAGTCCGCCGCCTGGGTGCCGAACCACTGTGCTGTCTGAACCTCTTCGTTGCTGTGAAAATATTGACCGGACAGGAACTTTTTCAGGTGCAAGAACAGGTGGTAATCACTGGGAGCGAAATCCGGGCTGTACGATGGATGATCGAACACCTCCCAACCGAAGCTGTCCAGAAGGGCTGCAGTGCAGTGCACCTAGCAATATGCAGCTTCGCATTGTCTTGCAGCAAGATCACCCCGGCACTCAGCTTACCACGTCGCTTATTCTGAATGACTTGTCGCAATGTCACCAGTGTTTCACAGTAACGGTTAGAGTTCACAGTCTCACCTCTGGGCAGAAACTCGATGAGCAGAATGCCTTGTCTGTCCCAGAACACCGTGCACATCGCATTTCGCGCCGACACAGTCTGTTTGCTTTCTGGGATGCTGTATGCAAACCACATTTCATCCCCTGTGATGATCCGGTTGAGAAAATCGACATCATCATAGTAACGCTGCAGAAATGTCAGTGCCGTGCCCATGCATTTTCCTTTGTGTTTGGGCGTCAGTTGTTTCGGCATCCACCGGGCACACAATTTCCGGAACAAGAGGCATTTGGTAACAATGTCGTGCAACAACGACCGAGAAATCTGTGGGAAATGGCTGCTGAGTTCCGTGATTGTGATGGGACGATCCTCCAATATGCGCTGCTGCACCTGGAGTTCAAACTCGAGTATCTATAAAAATGGGGAACAAAATTGAACTTTTTTTTTTGGCACACAAGGAAAAATACCTGATCCTAATAGAACTTTTCACACTGAATTCAAATATGTAAGTAGTTTTCTGCATCACCCACAGTTTTTTTGTGACATGCAGGTTAAGTGTGAAATAGTTCTGTGTATCTTTACATATATGCATGACACTATTCAACTTAACTACGAGAGCTATTTTTATTTCAACCTCCGATAGGGCATGAAATCAAAACCACAGTGAATAGCAAAATGGGTTTATTGACAAAAGTTATGTACAGGTATAATCTACTTTTCAACGTAGAAGATTCAGACATTTATTGTACCGAAGCACCAGCTTCCCAATACCCTCTGCAAAAAAAGTGCCGCCTGTCTGTTGTGACAGGTCTGCACGGTGTCCCAAGGCTGCTCCTCATTGGCGTGGAAGCGCCATCCTCCAAACCACTTCTTCATTGCCAGGAAAAGGTGGAAGACTGGGGTGTAGTGATCAAACACTTCCCATTGGAATAGTTGAAGAACGTCTTGGGTTGATAGCATGCCTGTCAGTTTGTTCTGAATGGCTCTGCGTAGTGTGCGCAATGTCTCAAAGTATGCAGCCGCACTGATTGTGGTCCCGGGCTCCATAAAGTCAACCGGTAACACACCTCACACTTGGCGGGAGAGTCGATTGTAGCAGACATCTCCACGTGCCCATCGCTCAGCTTCAACTGAAGCGTTGGCCTTGGCAGGGGGGGACTTATATCACACTGTGTGACGCCCCTAGCGTCTTATGGGCCACCTGGCAGCGTCATCGGAGGTTGAAAAAAAATAGCTCTTGTAAAATGTGAGAGTTGTTGATTTCCTTCTGTATTTTGCAACTGGACATCCCTCTTCAGCATCAATAGTAATCAGCAAGAATTATTGCATTCCACTGTCCCTGGCACCTCTTTCCCATGACAGAAATGTATTGGTGGAAACTATCCCCACGTTCGTAACTGACGGCACCAAGATTGTCAGGGAAGAAATACAGGTGAGATTCAAAGAAATGTATTTTGAGGGATAAATTACACCCCATATATTTGTGTGACTGTTACAGTTCACCCACAATCTAATGGTAGTTCGAGCTTTTCGATTTCCTAAAATGTCTATATAGCTACACAATGCTTTTAAATTAACTCCATGCTGATCTTTCACCTTCAAATTTTTTATCCCTTATCAAAGCTCCAATTTGGGAGCACACAAAAATTCCTTCCTTGATTTTAGCATCACTAACGCAAGGAAATTTTTCCTTCAAATAATGAAACTCGGCACCATTTTTGTCCATCACCTTAATAAAGTTTTTGAAAGGCCCTAACTTGATATGAAGTGGAGGAAGAAGAAGAATCATACCAGAGTTCACTAGTGAGGGTTGCACAACATTTTTCTGTTGAGGTGTACGAGATTCAAGTTTTGGCTATTCTTTCGTGATGTAGTGATTATTATTCCTGTCCCTGGAGTCTCATTCGCACAAGAAACAGCAAAATTTAGTATAGATGTGCTGTGAACCCTTTAACAATGCAATTACTTATAATTCGCAATACATAATCCAACAATACTTGTCATACTGAATTTTTTTCTAACAGCATTTTCATATCTTCATATGTTTCATGTTAGTTGCACAAACTAAAGGCACAGAAGGGAATTTGTTCCCATTGTGCAAAAAAGACAGCCTTCAAACTAGTTTTCAAGGAATCAGTGAACAGTCTCCACGTTGTTGTTTCATGTTCATGATCAAGTAAATCCATCACAGCGCAAATATTATTACAGTACACCATATTGTTTTGTTCAGAATAAAAATCTTAAAACTCTTCCTGTCGGTTATGAAAGAAACATACTTTCGTGTCTTTCTGAAGAAGATTCCAGCCTTTCAGCCAAGATCTCAGAAGTTCGGCCTGTTTCTTTCCAAATTTCAAATTCAAACAAGGTTGTTTAAGGAAGAGGCTTCGAAAGTACAACCTTAGTGACAATGAAGTTAGACCAGTCACAAATATAGGAGTGCATTGTGAAACAAGGAGAACACATGCATATGCTGAACATATTTTATTCAGCAGGCTACAGGGAACAAAGGAAAACATAAATTTCCACTGCAACGCAGCAATGTATGGTGTCCACACAAAATAAAACATTTTCGTCCATCTACACGTGACATTGAAGTTCAACCACTGTTAGAGGGGATCCTGTTTACCATGGTGTGACGCCGCCCCGTCGGCGAATAACTGTGGCAATGCGTCGGGGCATGCTGCGGACGAGTCGTTCAAGGTATTCCACATCGATGCGGTGCCATTCGTCCTGCAGGCAGGCAATAAGAGCAGCCACTGTCGTGGGTCCCCTCTGTTGCACACGTCGCTTAATAACATGCCACACATTCTCAATGGGCGAGAGGTCGGGACTCGATGGTGGCCATGGCAGAGTTCGCTAGTGATGGCGAGTCAACCATTCTCTTGTCAGCCGCGCTGTATGAGGCCTGGCATTGTCGTGTTGAAAGATGAGACGCCGCCTGTGGAACAGGTGCCTTCGCACTGTGGGAAGATGCCGCTCCAGTATGTGTATATAGGCGTGTGCATTCACAATGCCCTCACAGACGTGTAGTGGGCCAACCCCAGATGCCGTCATGCATCCCCATACCATCACTGACGCAGGTTTCTGTACCCGACGTGCATAACATTTTGCTTCATTCTGTTCCTCCTTCCGACAAATGACTGTTTTCCGTATTTTCCCGTACACAACATTGAAAATGGATTCGTCCATCCACAAAACCCTGTTCCACTGCCGAAATGTCCATCCCCGGTACATTCGTGCCCACTGTAGTTGATTGCCTTCGTTCAACATGGAAAGGAAGGGTTTACGTTTCACCTTGTACACTCGGTAACCGCATCGCTGTAGGTAACGGCGAATGGTTCTGGTTGACACTTCAATGTGAAAGTGTTCTCGAGTCCACAGTCGTAATTCGGCCACAGAAACATTGTTGTTGGTCTGGATATAGTGCCTAAATATCCATAGGTCACGCACACTCAGCAGGCGTTTTCGACCGGGGGCCTTACCTGGCTCTGTAGTACCCGTATTTTGGTGGTGTTTGATGATGCAGTGGATGGTTGACTTGGGTAAGTTCAGTTGGCGCCCTATATCCCGTTCACTGAGTCCATCCCGTTGCAACTCCACCACTCTTCTCCTCACAGTGTTGTCAATATGTTTGCTCCTGGCCATGGTGATGATGCACTGCGGTTCCTCGGTGCACAGCACGCGCTTATATACGGCGGACTCCCTTATCGTGTCCGTGACGTCATGCTTCCGTCGAATGCGCCACTATCTGGAATTTTCCGTATGGGTCTGGTGCCTGGTCGAAGTTCAATGTCACGCGTATAGTTCCCCGTTTTCGTTCTTTACGTGACCTTGGGTGCAACATGCTGGGATCACGATTCTTGCCTTCTCACACGCCTCCTCTTACACACATGCGTCACTTCTGCGGGTCACCCATTCCACCGCCTAAGCCTCTGTGCATTTAATCACGTATTCCTTTCTGGTCGAACTTCATTGTCACCAAGGTTGTAGAATAATCTTTATCCTCATTTTGAACTTCGGTAGCTGCCTCATGTTCCTATTCATGTATTAGATGTGTAGGGGGATGTGGTACTGGTAAGTAAGTTCTCACTGTGAGGTACTAGCTTCATAGGAGATGATAAATTTGGATACCTTATTTGCATTTTCTACTTATTCCTTTTAACTACATAATACATAAATAACAGTCTGATGAATTATCTCATGGTTCAAGCCACACCATTTCATTTCCATTGAAGTCGCATCAAATACAATGTTCACCTCCCCCCCCCCCTTCAATGTGATTCAGCCCTCCCCTGAAGTAAAATCCCGAGTGTGTCATTGTGCGTTCGTAAAGGTTTGTGCCGACCTTCTGTTCAAAATCGTTTAAAATATTGTTTTGCATACATTACTTATTACAGAAAAAATACATAAAATTCTACAAAAAGAAAATACTTAAAACATGTCATTGTACAAAAACTGTGGGTGATGGAAAAATTCTGAGTACATATTTGAATTCAGCGTAAAATTTTACATTAGAAATACAATGTTAGAGTTAGTTAGTTAGAAACACGATATGTTTCAGAGGCCAAAAACTGTTCCCCAGTGAAATTTTTAATCTCAAAATCCCTTCAAGCCACAAGCGAAATTTCAGAAGTCTAAGCTGACCTCCACACTAGAGTGATTAGAACAGCATGCTAAGACTCCAGAGGTAGCGGGTTCAAATCCTCGCCTGGTCATGGGTACTCTTTGTGAGTGTCCATTCATCAATTTCATCACATCATCATTTAGAGTAGTGGAAATAACTGTGGAAGAAAGTCTAAAGCAGTGTAGCACAGATGAAAGCTTCACTAAGTAATATTTACTGGAAATAGTGTAATTGGAAGAGTAGCAAGCAGCAGTTTCTCAAGCATGGAGTACTAGCAGATTTTCACGCGTTTTCAAGCGTTCTAGAAAAATGGCATTTTGGGCAGTGAGGAAGCAGGTGCTACAAAACTTATATTTTGTTACAATATGTGCTCATTGGGAAAAGATTTAACTGATATCCCCACGAAACTTTTTCCAGTAACGTTAGGGTAAGAAAGTATCTTGAATTTTGTTTATGTATGGTAGATTAACTAATTTTAGCCTTCTGACCAGTACATTATGAAAGGGTAGCCACACGAACCATTTCCGGTAAGGTTAGGCAAGCTGGTAACAGTTTCATAGATCGGAGACACATTAAAATCGAATATTTTGTGTTTCGCATGGTTCGTACTTACTATTTGTGTATTGCGGAACATAGTTCAAGGTGCCATTATGCTTTTTACACGAAAACAAACGCAATTTTTCACATCCTGAGTGCTTTTTTTTATTCCTTTCCTCGCTTCCGGAACACACAATATGGCGGGCACATCTTGACTCACGTTGTGGCTATTCAGTGTTTCAACCTTCTTCACCCAAAAATACCTACTATCGTGTTTGTCACCGGTGGAAATTATACATTATGCATGGGTAGCTGACGGATAGCCCACGAACCATTCACGGATAGCCCCACGAACCATTTCTGATAAGGTTAGGTTAGGTTACCTTAGGCAAGCATAGTAAAAAAAAGGGGGGTTGAAACACTGACAGGGGCTTACATCATCAAACGTACACAGCATCCGGTTGTCGTAGGGCAAACAAATGAAAGCAATGACAATTGTGCATCGGTGAGGTATTTCTCTTGAAAAATACATGATTTCCCGGTCAAATATATTCCACGATGAAAGAAAATACCTCGACGAACATTGTAAACCTTGGAGAAACTCATTTCCGTAAGTAGTTTCTTGAGTAAAATTGAAGAAATGTGTCTCCAATGTATGAAACTGTTACCGGCAAGCTTAGTTAAAATTTTGTTCGTAAAACAATGTGATACAGTTTTTTTTTTTTTTTTTTTTTTAAAAAAATCTCAACTTACTTCAGCTTTTGCCACGATTTCCAGACGTGACCCCCACATTTTAACAACAGATTCGTGATTATAAGGCCAAATTTAGTTAGTATACCAAATATTAACAAAATTGGAGACATTCTCTATACTTTGCCTTACTAATTTACTCCCAGGATATTTATGTTCAAAAAATTCACAAAGGCAACAATAAACAAAGGAATGTGTTTATTCACAAGCATTGCATGACTCCTTTTCTCTCTCTCTCCCTCACCAAAAAATTAATGCATTAGTTAATGACCAAAATAATCATCTCTAATTCAGAATTACCACCACACCACAAAACTGGACAACATTATATTTTCTCCAAGGATTGGTACAATTAAAAGTGCTTTACTATACATAAATAATTATCTAAAAATGAAATTGAAAAATATACATTTTGGAAGATCAAACCTGATTCCCTAACCTTGGCACTGACATCTTGCATGTGTATGTAGTCTAACATTTACACCTAAATCAATAATCATATATACAATAACAACACAGATTATGATATTCTATTTTGTTCTCTGTAATAACCTATACTTTGCCTTACTAATTTACTCACAACAGAGATTATGCTAATACAATCATTGTATACCCATTTTACAGATGAAAAAGGATACACTCTATGCTCCTCTGTTGAATATAGGAGTCCAAGATAAAGTTCTCTGACATCCCCACTTGCTTTACCAACAGCAGATAACTTTTCTTCTACAACATCCAAGGATGTGTGGATTGTGTAGTGAAATTGCAGCTCCAGATTTGGGTTTAGACATGATATGTATTTTGGTGAATTCTGAAAACACAAGTAAGGACTAGTTAACAGTTCAAAATGACTGATGTTATTTAGTTATCACACACTACCAAATTTTATATCACATCTGTAGCGAGACTGTAACTCTTTATAAAAATAGGTATTTAGGAAGTGTAATCAATAACATACAACAGTAAAGTGAGCCCAATAGCATCCCACAAAAGAGAAATAAATATCACTTTCATCTCGTACTCGCAATATTCATTATCATCTTTAAAGTAAAAAAAAATATTTATTGCACATCAACTTATGGTAGAAAATATATAAAAATTATAATGTTAATAATCCTCTTTCTAATATGTTATAAAATCTATTACAAACATTTTACCGCTTTGTGTAGTATTTACAGCAGCTTGAAAATAAAACGTGAGTTCATACATTCTTCTGGTAAAACCAATCAATTTTGTTGCATTACGTGTTGACAATCGATTGATGATTGATTACAAAAGCTACGTTTATTGTTACTACGAAAAGAATGGTTTTTACTGAATCTGTTACGTTTGGAAATAAAATAAAAGCAAAATCAACGTGAAATTACAATTGTTTCCATACCTCTTTTCCAATCACTGCCACGCATACCGCCATGATTTCCAGCTGATCAGTCTTTCGATATTTGGTTTATGTTTGTTTTGTTTACCACTGGAAAGGGAGATGACTGGAGTCGACGGACAGCCGCCGGACAGGTCCTCGTATTTTTTTCTCCCTCGGTGCAGATAGTTCACACATTCACCGTAGATGTCTCTGTCCGCCGCTGAAGTCTCCTGAACGGTAGCGTCATCGCAAGCGAAAATTCGAAACTAGTTCCTGGTAATTTGAATGACGATAAATCAATCAACTCTAGCACAGACATCAAATAAATTTCGAGCGGAGGGACGGGGTTGACTTAAATGATTTTTTAAAATTTTTATATGTAAATTATGCACAGTATTTTCCACTCTTCAGGAATTCTGGGGTCTCAAGTCGGCGATTATGTTGTCTCTTTTCATAGTTGACGCCGCTTTTATTTCGCTTTTGACTAATCGCGACGATGAGGATGAATTATGAATAGATGCAATTGACGAAAGAACATTGACACACACTCACTCCCAATGCCGCTCTCCAACTCCATTTTCATTAAAGTTGCTGCACAGGGATTTATCCAGCATTTTCCATTTGGGGTGTAAGTCCAAATTTAGGGGGAGTCCAAGGATAAATTTACAGCCAAAATCACCATAAATCGGGCATCTGTGAAAAATTTTAGGGGAGTGTTGATAAGTCACTGGTGCAGCAGATTGTGGATGTTACACTTGTATTATAAGATAAATAAATCCTGTTTTTCCTCCAAATTTGCCATATCTAAATTCACACCATAATATTTTTCAACAATTTTCATAACTCCTACACCATAGGCGTAACTTGGTGAGAACAAAGCGACTTTCTCGGTGATTTTTGTTCCTACGCTACGAGTCCTGTATTATATACTCAGTGGCGTACGCAAGGGGAGGTTACCGGGTTTAACCTCCCCCCTTGAGCTTTTGAAATATTATGGAAAATGCTGTAGAAAAAATAAAAAAATGACTAATTTATCACAGTCAAAGATCTCCGACAGTAATAATAATAACAATAATAATAATTTGAATTATTATTCCCATGCAGCATGAAGAAAAACACAATCTATGCGGCCGCAAAGTTCAATTTTTCAATTTTTTTTGCAGAAAGTCGCGCAGTGACTCTCGCGAGAATTATGAAAATTCCTTGCTTCGTCGCAGTATGCAGACCTTATTGCAAACGTTCTTCCCGGTACTGATTTCACATCCCGTTGTGAACTCTCAAGTGATGCTGAGTCTACATCCATATCATTAAATAATGTTGAAGAAGTGCTTTGTGAATCACCTAGAAGTGATAAATGTGTTGGTCTGTAAACTTACTTTTGAATGAAAACATAGACTCAGTGGAATTTAGCAACATGTATTTTCGCGCTTCATCATCATCCTGGGTGAGTTCCATAGGTAAAGGTAATGTAAATTTCCCCGTGCATATAGCACCGTGCCATGGAGGTACAAGTAGTGGTGTGGTGGGCCCCACACATTCTCGATCTCGGTCATTTTGCAGATGATGTGATCAGCACTATGCTCTGGCAGCCTTTATCCCCCAGGGTTGCTCTCAGGTACCCATTGATATGAGGCTGGGTGCGGAGACAAGGCTGGATAAATTCCAACCAATTCCGGGAATCGAACCCGGATCTCCCACGAAGTTGTCAGACTAGACCACCGCGGCTCCATGAATGAGTTACATATTTTGATTATTTCAATTAATTTAATATATTTGCTTGTTTTTATGGATTTTCTTCACACTTAAAATGTCTCACCTATCATATACTACAAATAACCGTTGACTAGACAATTATTTCGTAACAAAGAAACAAATGTAATTTTGTTCAATTGCTTTCATAAATATATTTATGTAGATCTTTACTACTTAATAATAGTAGTGATATAAGTAGTAACAGCAGCTGCATTAGTAGTATTATTATTAGTAATTAAACTAATTAATTAATTATAAGTATTATTAATTAATTGTGATGTTTATTAATTAAAGTATAATAAAACGATGGTAATATGAATTTGTAGAAAGTTTTCGAAATAACACCCCCCTTGATGAAATCCTGCGTACGCTACTGTATATACTGCACCCAGTGGCGAAGGGTAGGCACAGGCGTGTGCGTTTGTGTTGTTATGGGTGCGACTTTTTTAAAATATGAAAAATATAACCTTTAAAGTTATTTTTGAAAACGTAACAACATATTCTTGCATCTATCAACGTGCCTGAATAGTTCTTCTTTGTGCTAACTCGTAAATCGTATTTCTTGATTTTATTGTAAATTGATGCTTTAGATGCCATTCGAGTGGCTGTCCTCAATTTTCCGATGCCCCTTCTTTCCACCTACGCCCGAAAATAGGCTTTTATGCTTGTTTATGTAGTATTCCAGAGTAATAAAAGTCATTATTCCCAATGCTCACAATAATGAAAGCCGGCCCCCGTGGCGGAGTGGTTAACGCATCGCGTTACGACACCAGGGGTCCTGGGTTCGAATTTCGGCCTGGGGATGGATGTTTGTGAGTGTCCATTCATCAATTTCATCATATCATCACTCATCCCCATCTTCGCAAATTAGCCAAAAGTGTCACAAAAAGCAAAGTAAATTGAACCAAATCAATCAAAACAACAACACAAAAATAAATTAATGAAAAGAAGAAAACAAGATAAAATATAACAATACAACAAAAACGTAACAGGAGTAAATCGAGAAACTAACGAAAACGCAGAATTCTGTGATAGAAACATTTTTTCGCCGTCGGAACAAGTTGTCTTTGCCTTTCTACCCTCGCCTTTCCTTTCCCCTCGTTGGACACCCCACGGTGGGTAAGAAATAGATGTGCAGCCCATTTTTCTACCGTGTGTTCAGCGTTGCCAACCTCCCAATCAGAAAAAAGTGTGCTGATTAAACTCCTAAATTTTGCAAAATGCAACTAAATTGTGCTCGGATGACTTAGGTTTTAAGTACAGCGCCTTGAATAACGTAGTGTGGAAAACGACACAGTTCTGCGCGCTCTGGCTGGTTCCACTCGAAAATGATCCGCTAGAGGCGCTAGTGTTGACCCCGGTGCTTGGTGTTCGACTGCTTATAATGGAAGTAAATGGAGTTTTCGCTGCAACGTCTGATTCTTTTACATGAAGCATTTCTATGAATGTGATAATTGCTATGATATTTGGTACAGTGGTCGCGAAGATATTAACGAACATTCTAGACAGTCGACCACGTCCTGTTATTGTCATAATTTCGTTAATAATACGGGAGAAAAAATACGCGTGGAATGCTCTTGGCAACTAAATTTTTGTGTATGAATTAGGTTCATTATTATTATCATCATCATCATTTCTTTTAAAGATATACACACTGAACCATTTGTATTTTGGATATTTACTGTCTCTTCTCTTCCGCTTTAAACTAATCGCGGCGATGATGATCATGATGATTGCATGAAACGACAAGGGGAACCCCACAAAACTTTCTTAGTTACTATCGACATGAGTGTAAGGAAACTTTCAAACCAATGGGACAAGCGACACGGGATGTTCACACTGTCACACTAGTGACACACACTTCCAGACTGTAAAATAGCATTCATTGCACATGAGGGTCCAAACAGCAAACGACACGTTCATATGGCGTATTCGCGTGCTAATTGTTACTTCGGTCGGAAAGCTCCTTAAAGGAAGGGTGCTCAGACCGAAGCGACGCACTACAGGGGGAGTTCCCAACTAAGTGACAAGCGACATGGTGGCTTCAGTCTATTGGCAAGCGTTCGCTGCTAATTGTGCGAACAACAGATAGACGACACGAAAAACCGCACATTACAACAGATCTAGGCGACACGATAAGTCACACGTGTCGCTTTGTCGCTTGTGCGTCGCTCAAACTGGGCCATTTCCTCAATAGCTTGCAACATGTTGCCGTGGTTTGTTGTTCGCGCATGCGCGATGCAATGAGTGTCTTGCTTTAGGGAGATTGTGCACCAAAGCGACAAGGGACACGCGACACTTGTCGCTTGAGGATTTCACCAACCGAACGCTGGCCTGTGCTTCCAGTCATGCCGCTACGATGTGAAATGTTGCTCTTGATTGGCTCGTTTCCAAGCAACATATGCCGCTTCGGTGTGAAAGTTGCCTTGGACCGAAGGACCCGTGTCGCTTTGGTGTGAAATCCTCGTATCGTTTGTCGCGTGTCGCTTTGGTGTAAAATCTCCTTGAGGAAACGGTGCAGTCAGAGCTTGTGTCCCTACGGATCGAAAGGCTGCATTGATTACGGACTGCTCGCTTCCAAGCGACACTTGTAGTTTGTCGCCTCGGTATGAAATATCTCTCAGGATACTATTTATATTCTAATAACATAGAAAAATAAAACTCTAGTACACAATCCAACACCTGACGTCCGGAATCACTTTGCGATGTTTCTTCTTGTGTTACGCATACTATTTATTTATTAATTTTATTTTACTTTTCTTTCCAAATTAATGTCATTTCGTGACTGCAAATCACTCCACAAATATAACTGTTTCCATCAATTCACGTACCGCCTTTCAAGACAAACAAATCTACATAATATATTCCAAAAACTAACAAAGCCGCATTACTTTCATAAGAAAATTAGCACCGAGATTGATCGCACTGCCATCTATGTTTCTCATCCGTCTGGGGAACCAGTTTCTTGGGTCGTTTTCCACACTACGTTATTCAAGGCGCTGTAGTTTTAAGTTCATTTTATGCATCTATTTTGATGGGAGTTGTGATGTGAACATGCGTTGGCTTGTTTTATCTGTGAATCCAACTTTCTAGTAATTTCCTTCAATAAAATGTTCCTCGTGAGCTAAGTAAAGAAAGATAAAGAAAATATGAAAGGAAGACGGTGGACCAGCTGTGGCTGGATCGGCATGCTACCTTTTGTTTGAAATTGAAACAAATAAAATTGTATTTTTTTTTTTAATATATTCTTCTGAAATTAACTTGTCTGTCTCCCAGGAACGCATGTTTATAGATGATGCTATATTTTAACATTATGCCAAACACAGGGTGCTAGGCGTCAATAAAGTTCAAATTGTACTACGTTTAGCACAATTATGCTAGAGTTGGCATCACTGCGTGAGGCCGGACTCACTGTGTCAATTTCGGGCGAACGCGCCCCTGAAATTATGCTTTTCCGCATGAATCACATAGAATGTTATGGGACGCTCATGATACCATGGACCAGCTGAGGCCCTCGGAGAAGTGGCTCGACATGCGAAGATAGAGCCCCTGGCAGGGATGGACATTTGTGGAAATTATCGTAAGGCCTAGAATTTCAGTTATCTTGTATTAAGGTGTCGTTTAATGAAATTACAAGTAATAAAATAATCCGTAATAGCCAAATATATTAGGGTAGGCCGGGCCTCCTGCTCTCTTATGACTAGAGCCCGGAAGTTCAGGAATTTATTTTTGTTAAAATAGGCAGGCTAAAAGGCATTTATAATGTGGAAAATAGGCACTAAAAATGAAAAAAAGGCAAAATAAATCGAAAAAAGACACATTTGGAAGTCGCTTACTTTTATCTATAATTTCTGGCAAAATGTTAAAATCTACATTGGGAAGAGCATTTCAATTTTCTCCGTCTTGATTGCACATAACTACAAGGTGTTTTTTTTTTAAGTTCTCAACATTCATTGATAGTAGTCTGTCAGAGAGAATGTTTTATTTCATAATAGAAAATGATCTTTCTACTTCGACAGAAGTTATTGGAGCATACATATAACAAGCTAATGTAGCTGGACTCATTTTGGTAACAGCATTTTCACCTTTTAGAATATCACAAATTGTTTTCAATTGTTTCAAGTCCTCATTTACACTCACTACCCGTTTGCACTTTTCCGCAACAGCTGACCACTTTTCTCCTGGCACTTCCATCATCTGCTGCATAGATTCCTCGTAGATGTTCATGGATGCTATAATTGTAATTGTCTCTGGCAATGCACCATAATGTGCAAAAATAAACTTGAATAGCACAGGAGTTTTTTTACTTCACGAATTGAAGCTGCTTCATTTTCTGGAAGAGCATCTATCACCTCACTGATTTTTTCAAGGTTGTTAGAATAATATATAGCTGCTGATATCCAGGTTCCCCATCTGGTCAAGACTGGTTGCGGAGGTAAACTAACCTCAGATGCAACTTCCTTAAATTTTCTGGTTCGAGAGGGAGATTTCAGAAATATCTTCTTTGTGTTCGAAATCAACCTATCCACTTCAGCAGTCAATCATGCACAAGGAAATGTTAACCGAAAGGCAATATCCTAACTGAGCATGAAATACATATTTCTCACACTTTTCTCCTTCAGCAATGTTGAAACATACATGAGTTCAATATTACTTAAATAAGGCGAAAATTATTCACATAATAAACGGGAAAAAAAATAAATGCCAACAACGTTTTTTGGGAGAAAAATAATTTATATACACATCTTTTTTTAAAAAAAGGTCAAATTTCATTGAAAAAGGCAAAAAAAAAGGCATTATAATTAAAAATAGGCAGTGGGGTCCCAAAATTGGCAAAATAGGCAAAAAGAAAAGGCTTCTAAAACATTCGACACAACATAAAAAACATATATCCGGAAAAATTTTATCAATATATGCAATAGATAAAAAGAGGCATTTTGCCAAACTTCCGGGCTCTATTTATGACGCTTCGCCACTCTGCACCGCAGACAGTGGCGTAGCGGCCGGCCCCGAAACTCGCGCAATGCGGGGGGGGGGGGTGGGGGGAGCTGTAGGGGCCCCGCTATGTTCTCTCTCTGTGCTCCTGACATTTATATCTGCTAAACCCAGAAATTAAGCAGATAGTGTCGCTTATTTGAAAAATGGATTTATGACACCGAAACTTGGTTCCCAGTAACATATCATATGCGAAGTCTGCGATAATTGTGCGTATTGTCTCAGTCAAAGGGGCCCGGGCAACTTGACCTTATGGGTCTCTTCCGAAATTCAGAATTAAGTTACTAAGTTACTTGGTCACAGATGACAATCGATAGGAAACTTCTCTCATCTCATACTTTTATAGCTCGTAGTTTTCGTAAATGTAGTGTAGTGTGTGTAGTACAGTCCGGCCAAGGAAGACGAAACTACCTGGAAAGGACGATTCCAAACGCGAGAGGGGAAGCAGGGAGAAGCACTCGCCGAACTACCCTGTGGTATTTCGCTTGTGTGGGTTTGCTTGTTGTGTTTATTACCGCTTTCTGTGTTGTGCTTGTGATTTGTGATGGCTCTTACAATTGGCAACAAACCGTTTCGAAGTGGAATGAGGAAGATTGGGACGTTTTGGCCCCTGTTTCACATTCTACAAAACACCCTCGTTATGCTAGAAAATGTCACAAGCCAATCAGTTACTACATTTATACTTATAATACTATATACAACAATATTATTATTATTAAATACTATCCTGATTAATGTTGTGTACATTTGTGCTAATTATAATATTTACTAAGAAGATCAATTTAATTGAATGATCTAAAATAAAGCTACTGCTTTACAAACAAGTTTATCTACTAATGTGACGATATGAATACTTTCCTGATATGTTCTGTTTGCTGATATAGTATATGACCTTACATAATTCGTAAACATCTCTGTATGTAATTTGGCGGCGATGTTACTGCGTTGAAACTTCATTGCTGTTTCTACAGCAGACGATTTTCAAGGAACCTGCTTCCTGTCCGATGCTCAGTCACCCCTATTCAGCCACTGAACGCATGCGCACTTCCGTCCATGGTCTCGGCTAAGGCAGCCAGAGAGTACAGTTGTGAATCGAGTAAAAAGATTCAGTTGCTCAACCGGTCGATGCCTTATTGTTACGCAATACCTAAACAAACATAGTTGATAATTTATTACCTTTTTTATTACCAGATATATTACATGATATTAAAATGCAACTTCCCACCCACAGGGGGGGCAAGCCTCAGTATGCAGAGCCATAGCTAGGGGAAGGGGGGGGGGGCGAGCAGGACAGTCGCCCCGGAAGCTGATGGTAAGGTGCGCCGAACGGCAAGAAGAAAACATTGAAAATTACTTGTAATAAAGATGCATGCGATCCCCTTGAAAGTATTGACGCCCTATTAAAACAATATCATTGCCAGTTTGCAAAGATATTATTTTTTTTGCTCGCATTATAAGCTTTCCTTTTAAATATTTTAAACAAATAAAAGAAAATAAATAAATATCCAATTTATATATATATATCATTTGTTTGTTAGTGAGGATGTGTTTTACAACTTCTTAGTGAATAGTTCCAATAGTATATGCAGCTGTAAAAATACCATTGGTGTAAACTGCAGTATGCATGTCGTAACAACTGCACTAAATTTTCCTTTAAAACAAAATATTTTTTGCGAAATTGGACGGAAAACCATCTCTCTTCAAAAAAAGCTATTTCATTTAAAAGAATACGTCGTGATGGTCTTTGGCTCTTTCAATGATCTTCCCAGGCAGCTTTCAAATAAATCACTTAGAACAACAATAACAAATGAAAGTCTATGCTGTTTATTATACAGTGATTTATCCACACACTTCTAACAACCCCCAACACCCTCCCAAATTTTGACGAACACCCCTAAGCAGAAAAGTGGAACACCCCCCTACAGGGGGTGTAAGTATGGATTTTTATATCAACAATAGAATAACAATACTTCAACATAAAGGAACCATTTGTAGTGTAATAAGTAGGGAAAGGAACTTTAGGTAATTAAATGTTTTTTCTGCGATAAGATACAGACCCTCATTTTTGCCAAAATTCTGATTATAGCCTTATATGTCAACACAGCAAATTTTATTTTACATAAAAACACATATTTTCCAGTTTTCCGTATGTAAATACATATTTTGCGAATTTTCATTTTAAATACATAAAATCGCTCATTGACTTCATCCACCTCGAAATCCTCGAAGGAAAAATGTTTATAGGCTACTCTGCACCTCTTTCATATCGAGAGTGCTAGGTTTGTTTTGTCTTTGAACACCCTCGCTGGCAGACTTCTGGCACCTCGCCTATGATCCTATTGGGAGAAAATAGCTGTAAGTAGTAGCTGGGGCTGGCTACACGTAATGATAGCAAGGCTTTTTAATGAAGCAATGCAGCTATTGTGGCCGGAAGGCATAACATTTGACAATGTTCTTCTCCTCGTGACAGATGCTGCAGCTTACATGAAAAAAGCTGCAGTAGGCCTTACCGTTAGCTACCCCAAAATGGTGCACGTTAAATGTGTGGCCCATGCGTTGCATAGAATATGTGAAAAGATAAGAGCTCTTTATCCCAATGTCGATAAACTGGTTTCAAATGGCAAGAAAGTTTTTATCAAGTTGGCTAGAAGAATAGACAATTTTAAACAAAAATGTCCTGAGGTACCCCTTCCCCCTACACCTGTAGTTACGCGATGGGGCACTTGGTTGGATGCAGATGTTATGCCCAGAAGTTTGAAAAAATTGTATCTGTTGTAAATGATCTCGACAAAGAAGAATTCTGCAAGAACTGTTGATGGAGCCCTCCGTAAAAGTCGAATTGGCATACATCTCAACAAACCTGTCCATTCTCTCTAATTCCATATGAAAGCTTGAATCGTCCGCGAACACTTTGGCAGCTTCCATTGTTAAAGTCCGTATAGTAGAATCGAAACTGCAAGAACTCACTGGATCTAAGTGTCTAAATGTACAGAATTTTTTGGGAAAAAACAAGGTTTTCAAACTTTGTGCCAAATTGCATGTGTTTTGGAAAGTGAAGTAGAGGAAGAGGAAGCTTTGAAAAACTTAAGCGTTAGTGACATTTCGTGATTCAAATATGCAAGAATTGTTTCTTGTGACGTGGAGCGATCTTTCTCACAATATAAGATGCTTTTTAGAGATAATCGTCACAGATTTACAATGGAGAATTTGGAAAAAACTATGGTGATCCACTGCAACTCTTCCAAAAAATTGCTCGGTAAGAGGTAATCATTTAGAAACTAATTTCAGGTGTTTAAAATGCATGTTATAGTTTGTTTTTGTTACCAAATGTTTTTATTTTTGTCACATATTTTCCTGTTTTTATCACATATTTTCAACATTTATGACACATAAAAAATAAATATTTCTGTGTTTTTTAGCACATAAAGTTCCGTTCCCTAGTAATAAGTGCACTCGCGGTCCCCGAAATGACGCATCATTCATACCCCGGCACGGGGCCAGACATCATTATGGGTACGGGAAACCGGTCCTGACATTTATTTACAATCCAGGTTTTTTTAGTTCGGTACCGAGACGGTCGTTTATTGTCGTACTAATGCGAGGTGGAGATAAATACCTAGAAATGTTACACTTTTTTGGTTTACCTTAGATATGTACACTCGAACAATAATAACACACTAATAGCATTGTACCAGATACCTGCAAAACATCAAATGATAACACTGACGAACGGTAAAAATGTGGATATATTGTATCAACAAAAAAATATTTGGAATCAACAAACAGTTTACATCGCCTCCTCAATCACTCTCTCTCATTCTCTCTCTCATTCTTACTTCTGAGGAATTTCACATGTGAATATACATACAAATCATGGATCTAACCAACATACCATTTCCTTTTTGTTTGAACCTTTACGTGAGTTTAGGTCATTAGTCTGCCCGCTCCTGTGCTCTTTAAATCAAATATACGCCAGCCCTCGGAAAGCAGTTATCTAAAACAATTGGGTCGGCGTGGTTAAACCTTTCGTTCGAATGAACGTACGCATCAAGTCGTAAGCACGACATTTACCAAGTTTCTCGGACGGGGGTAATACACGCAAGCCTCTCTCGTCCATTGAGAACAAATACACCATTACATAGTGATGCAAAACTTAATCGGCTCCAGCCGCCGGAATACACAAATCAATCGTCGGCGCGAGCAAAAATTACAACAAAAACCACTATGCAATAAAGAATACTACACTCGCACGACCTTGCAATATAAAATACGCTTTGCGCAAATAAAAAGACTAATCGGTCAACTATTGACAGCTAATTGACACGACGGGGCGGTTAGTTACACAAAAATGGAGCACACTTTGACAATTTACACGAAAAATTAACGTTATGTAATGGAGCTTCTAACTCTGAATGTAGACAATCAAATTATTACATATTAAAAGGGAGTATGCGCACAGAGCGACACGCTTTTTTTACAACCATGCGACGATCCATCATCCTCTATCTTTTCTTTATCCTGTCGATTTTGTCCCTGAGGAGATTTTAGGGCAGTAAATCTATACAAGGTTCGCGGTAAACAAACCATTTTCTCAAACCGTTTCAAGTTTTATGCTCAACCCATCTCGTTTGTTGAGCCATTCTACACAATTTTGTGTAGTGAATAATAAGTAACGCAAGATCAAAACTCGAAAAATATATGCATAAGAAAGTTAAAACTGTAGTTATCAGAAAGAAAGTAATTAATAATAAATCCTAGCACAATTTAGAAGCATTTATCATAATTTCAGAGTTTAAGCAACACTTTTTATTATCCTCAATCCACACGACAGGGAGAGGGGACGAAATGGAAATTTTTGCAAAATCTGAAATATCGTCATGCATTTTCGTTGTTTTTTTTTATAGGTTAACATTAAAAAAATTCATGGTTCAAGGGGGCAAGGGCCCCTTGCCCTACCTTGTGCGTGGGCCTGCAGGTAACATTCTAAATGCAATGGATAGTACGTACGAGCGATTTGTGCGACTGTAATTGAACGAATTTTTCAAACCTTCCTTAGTTTACCATAACTTCTTCCTACACTCCAAAAAAGCCACGAGTCGTCACTGTCTCTCACATGTGTGTGCACCTTCTCCTCAAAACTATTGTTCATACATTTAAAACAAAACTGATTAGCAGCAACAGTCTGAAGTATATATTTGGTCTTACTTCTCTTTCTGGTAATTTACAGCACATTACAGAAAATAATGAAATTGCGAGCGAAACGAGCAAGAAAATTCTTAGAATCAATTTTTGCAAACTGAAAACAATATTGATTTAATAGGGCGCAAATAAATTCACGGGGCGCCATGGCACTCTCTTTTACAATTTTTTGATTTAGATCGTTCGGTGCCCAGGTCTGACTTCTGCTGGCCCCTAGCTACGGTTCTGAACTTGATGAGACTGTAAGAAAAGCAGTTATTGCGAGTGCAGCGAGCAAGAAAATTTACGATACGTATTTTATTTGCATAAAATTTGAAATCGTGGGGGGATTTCCCCTCTGTGCTCCCCTGCAGGTGCTCTTGGCCGTCTGGGAAAATATGCAAGAAATACATGAAAACTAATTCCAGCTTGAGTATCATTTTGTCCTGCTATTCTTAGATTCTGCTAGCCTTGCTTTTCTTTACTTCAATGTTTGCCCCCCTTGCTCCCCTATAATTGGTTTCCGTCCAAGGTAGGGGAAGGGCAATGCCCCCTGTGGTTGCGCCACTGTTTATGATTTGTTTATTAAACTTTGCTTTTTGCCTAATAGCGAAGATGAGAATGAATGGTGATGAAATGAAAGTGATGAAAGAAAAAATCACAAGTACAGGACACAAACCTCTCGAGGATTGTACTGGCTACCGGTTCAGCCGCCGAAGCCTCGTTAGCCTCCAGAATGCTTTAGGACGAGAGGTCGACATTTCAAAACGTCGTAACCTTACACCCTCAAAAGAAAAGGTATTTCCATTTCATAACGTCTGAGGAGGACTTCGACTTCTACCATTTCGTTTCTTGTGCTCAGAGACAGTCCTTCATCCTCACTTGGGGGCGCTATCATCTGCAAATAGGAGAACTACCAAACGTGGTGTAGGTAGATGTTGGTGGAAAGCCCCACAACGCCGTCAACGTCTCTACCATCTGTGGGGGCCTCTTTTGTTTACAGTTGGAGAGGGACGCAAGACAGCTTACACCGTACGACCTTGCGCCGGAGAACCAACTATGTCCTTATTTGAAGGGCATGGGTTTGAATCCCGGAAAGGCATGTGTGTTTCATGTTTCAAAAATGTGTATACCATCCACCCTCGCCGTCACAGAGAATCAGGGTAAAAGATAGAAAATGAGAAATCACAAAATACGGGGTGTTCCAAATTTAGCTTTACAACGTTGACCCTCCATAAAATCTAAACGAATAAAGAGAGCAAAATTTTCTGTTTCTTCTACATGTAAAGGTGTACCCCCTGTACTAGTTACTATGTGTTCGTGAGTGTCGTGATGTACCCTTTCCTGACAGATGGATTGGATGGGATGATTCAATTCCTGGGCCTCCAACTTCACCGGACCTTAATCCGCTACTCTTGTTTCTAAGGGGGGTTAAGACTATTGTGTACGGCACAAAGTTTGATGAGCAGGAGTACAGGATTACAGGGACATGCCGTGGAGAATATGGCTGGAAGTCGCATGCTAGCGTCACAAAAAAAACAAAAAAAACATTAGAACTTGTAGCCCAACATGAACTAAACATATATCATTTTTGCCCTATTCCGATTCTGCTGGATTGCCTATAAAACTTGTAAAGATAATTGTGGAACACCCTGTACCTTTACCTTTTTGGTGGCAGCAGCAGCGTAAGAGAGGTAACGGAACATTTCTTAGGAAATGTAACAATGTCTAAAAGTAATGGTGACGAATGCTCATTTCTGTAATGTCCTTTTGCTATTGATGCAATAAGTATTAACATAATTAGCGTAGCCCTATGTTAAAAGTCCTTTTTTTTAAATAAAGTTTAACTTAACTTAATGTCATTTGTTCTCATGTAATAATCATATTACCGACACTAATGAACCCACCATACAGATTCGGACAATGGAATTTAATGGATTCTCAACAGATGGTAGCACTTACATAAATTATATATTACTAACAAATCCATTATCCTAATAAGTTGCACAGAAAATCACTCGTAGCTATGTGGCGTGGGGCGCCTTTTTTCCACACAAAACTCAACTCTTTGGAAAGGCTAGGACTGCCGCCGGCCCTTGCCTAAAATTGGCAAATTTACTACTAATCGAATAACGATCATTCCGAAGAAATAAATCCTCGAGTTCATTTTCGAATTGTTCCTAGCCTTTTATAAGTTTAACTTCGAGCAGTTATTTACTCCACTTGCCCTCCTGCTTTTACGTGCGTCGTTTCTCTTCTAGATATATATTTTCAAAAGTAAACTATATTGAATGGTTTTCTTTAATAAGATTACGTATGAGAATCTGTCTGGTTCCCAAGGATAAATTCCATATAACTTATCATATATTTCATTTGGTCTTGATCTTAAGAGGCAAGCATTGAAAGAAAGTCCGGAAAAATTATCTTTGAATCGTATACCCTGTCTCAGCTACCTCTGGAGCAAGGTTGCGCATAGAGTCAGAGAAGTGGGGGAAATCAAATGATCAGAGTAAAGCAGTACACGCTGTGGGAAAGCTAGTAACAGTAGTCACTTCCCCCCTTCCACGCATACAGGCCCCTCTCGCGTGTTCATTGGTGGAGCTCTCACGCGTCACTACTTGCGCAGATACATGTTTTCGTTCGCCTACTCCAGAGATAGTTGGGACAGAGTTTAATAAAGCGAGAATCAACCAGCATCCATTATCTACTCCTTAAGAGCCAGCAGCGAATCATGCAGCAGCATTACAAAAGAATCTTGTCTTAGTGGCTGTTGGAAATGCTCGCCACGCCATTTACTGCCCCGTAAATGAATTAATAATGCAACAGCTCAGCAGTATAAGTTAAATTGAAAGAATCTATGAGAGACTGTCCTTGTGTCAATTGAGTCAATATCCTGCTACCTCAGAAAGGACAAAACGGTGAGAAAGTTCTTTCAAAACCGGATTCAGCTATATTATAGTACTTTGCGTCGCTCTTACGTTTGTCCCGATTGCATAAAGTGTCCAGTTCTTAAATTAGACGACATAAACAGGGCTGGGGGGCCTCTATTTTCCGTGTGAGTGCTTCCTCTACAAGTCATCACTCCCTTCGCAACAAATTTTCATCCTAACAGTAACAATTACAAATAAATGGTTATATTTGAAGGCAAGATTTCTGAATATTGGAATCACGCGATCTGCTCCTACATATTAGGTGGCGATACTCATGTCTAAAGTGTAATAATCAACTTCAAAGCAGTGACGCTTAGTTTCCTTGCTGTTTACTATAGTGAGTCACTCATATACATTAGTTTCGAATTGGTGATAGTTTTCCATTACCTACTGCTTTTTTTATTATTAACATTTTTTGCATGTACAGCATGCAAATTCTCATTCGTTAAGTATTTAATTTGCCAATTTTGAGTAGAGCCGCCGGTAACCCTTACTATAATATGTTAGATAAGTATTATCATTATACTTCTAACGTGTGTGTGTAGGACTTAAAGCTGAACTTTAAAATTATACGAGGGTTGGGGAAAAAGTCATTGCAACTGTTCTTTGTTGTGCAGATATGTGAGCGCAGCACAAAGTGTTATGGGTTGCGTGGAAGTGTGTATGCACAACAACAGATGGCTCTGTGATTGCAGGAAGTAGCACAGAGATCGTTGTGAAATCAGTTGTGTGGCGCCTTGTGTGTGGCGAGCGTCGTGCGAGATTGACGTAACCCGTGTTGAGTAGCTCTCGTACATCAAACTAGCCGTTCGCCGAGGGTTAAATGCGAGAGAATGTCACAGTGAATTGGTGGACGCATTTGGGAATAATGCCCTCCTATACCGGACACTAGCATGGTGGGTACGAAAGTTTCATCAAGGATGTGTGTCAACCGGTGATCAGCAACGCTCGGGACGACCTGTCAGTGTGCGGACCAATGTGGCACGTGCCGTCATCGAGCAGCTCCTGGAGGAAGACAGACGATGGACGCTACTGGAGTTAGAGAGGGTAAGTGTGAAGTGGCTACGAGAAACGCACCATCCACAGGATATTGCGGACAGAGCTGCAACTGCGCAAAATCGCATCGCGGTGGGTACCACATGCACTGACGGAAATTCAACGGTGGATGCGATATGCAACATGCTCCGACCACCTAGCACGCTTGCAACAGGACGGCGACCACTTCCTGTCCCGAATAATCGCCATCCATGAATTTTGGGCTAGGGCATACGAACTGGAACTCAAACGTCAGTCCGCCAAGGGGCGACATGCCGAATCACCAAGGCCGAAGAAGTTCCGTCAGAATCCTTCCCCCGTGAAATTGATGGTGATCGTCGCGTATGACGTCATGAGTGTCATTGTGTGCCACTTTTTTCCACATGGCAGAACAGTGACAGCAGAGTACTACAGAAACTTCCTCGTGCGACAGGTACGACGTGGCGTTCGGGAGAAACGACCGGATCTTCTGGACAGTGCAATCATCCTGCACGACAACGCTAGACTACATAAAGGAGTGTGTGTACGGCGGCAACTGCAACGCTGGGGATGGGAAGAATTGGAGCACCCGCCGTACTCTCCTGACATTTAGCCCTGTGACTTTCATCTCATATGCAAGGTTAAGGAACCATTACGTGGAAGGCGGTTTGCGACACGAGAGGACATTGCCAATGCTGTGCAACAACAAATGACCCGATTCACACATGGTGCGGCCAATGGTGACGCAGATGGTATTCCGAGTCTCCCACATCGTTGGCAGCGTGTGGTGCACATGGTAGGTGACTACTTTGAGGGCCTTTAGCCCCAGTTCTGTTCCGTCAACTGTAGAACAGGTATGTAATTGTCTTGCACGACCAAACCAGTATTGTCCTGTACACTATCGTAATAAATATGTGAAGCACAATGTTCGCGTGTTTTAACTGTCCCCACATGTAGTTCCCCCTCGTCCTTTCATCTGTATATGTCGCATTTTCCAACCGGGCTGGTAGGACTTTTTCCCCAACCCTCGTAAAAGTTGCAAAATCAGTCATGCAAACACTGTAGAATAATTACAAGCTGAGTCACTCTGTGTAAGGATAAATAAGTGTTTTTTCGACGAAATAAGCCACACACCCTTCATAGTGAACTCTGGACCCCATGCGCATCCATAGATGTTATATACTATGTGTCTCTTTGTTTTCGTGAGAAACTTGTCGGTTAGCTCTGACAAGTAACCAAGAAGACTGTGCACCTATACTGTCCAGTCATCATTATAAATATCTTAATATTAAAAAAAATGATATACGTATAAATAACCTTTTGAGATACTCACAGCTCCATGCAGTCAGTGATAGCATTTGATTGTAGTTACATAGATACAATACCAAATTATTGCTTCGGCATTGTTGTGCGCCTGGAAGATGTATAATGACACCAAATGCACCCTCTCAGGTTAATAAAGACGATGAGGTTGAATGATGCTATGACAGAATAAATTCTTACAATTTTAGCTAGCAAAATGATATTTAAATGCATACAAAATCTTGTAACATTTTTATGGTAGATATTAACGTACACGCAAATATTCCACTTAGCATTGATTTAGTATTTGTAATTGCTTCGGCAGAAAAAATATTATTGTTCAGAAAACCTCCCCCCCAAAAAAGTAAAGTGCTCCCCTGTGCTTAGTACCACGCCATGAAGGCGTATAGGGGGTAGTGGGGTCAAGTTGTGGTTCCACGCGATATTTAACTTGGAAACGGCTGCACGGCAACCACAACCACGAATGCAATAAAATAGATCTGAGACCCGTACTATACGTCGCAAATTTCTATTTGTGTCGTACTTCCTGCACGGTGCTGCGGGAGTTTACAGGCGGCACAGACAAGAAGCACGAGACAAAGGCCCTGTAAGAAATGCACATATACAATTACGCAAACATACGCAAAAATATGTCAAGGGTCCGACAACGAATAGCGAGTTACGCCTTCTCCATTGCAAGCAAGATTTAAAAGTCGTACTTTTACCCAACGTTATTCCCTTTCTCAATTTGCCCCTTTAGATTGCTTTATGTTTTAATTTGATTCTCAAATGCAACTTCCCTCACGCGGGACTTACTGACTAGAATCTGATAGGTAAGTTAATTTAAACTACTCCACAATTCAATTAACAATAACATATGTATATTGTCGCATTACGATACATTCTTATAAACACAATTATCCAAAAGGGAGTTGTAACAAAAATCAACAAACGTATAACCCAATCAACAATCCTTTTTTAGAGTGCAATCACTCAATTACTTTGTCCGCACGTCCAGCGTGCCATGCCCCCTTTTTTTTACAATTAAACTTCAATTTTGCACCCACAAGTTATGCGTAATTACCAACACGCATGCATGCTTAACAACAGACTAATTCAATACTCACTAACACAAAAAAAGGAATAATTGACGTATGCACCATTCTCTCTCTCAAGCGTGCATGGTACGTTCAGCAGATCCCCTTTTTACTTAATCAATGACTCCTTTTGACTTTATTTTATATTAGACTTAACCCCGCTGTTATTTGTTTTGTTCTGATCCCTTTAGCATCGTTAGTGCTACCGTGACAAGAATAGGATTAATAGCAATTTGCAATTCAAACAAACTAGGGAAAAGGTGGGGGAATTGTAGTTTTCTACGCCGTTTTTCTCAAGTTCAAATAATGTCCATTTAACGCCACTAAGCCCAATCTTGAATAAACAAGAATATCAAGTTGCACTGCAAGCATGAACTCGCACCTCGTACGTCGGTCCAATTATGGTACGTCTGTTCGTTAAGTGACCGTGCCGTATACGTTACTTACAAAAGACTATTCAAGAGAACATATTTGTGCAAGGGTACTTTTAACTAAGTTCGCTCATATTTTATGCACGTTTTCCTTCTTTTGCCCCTTTGCGACACACACGCAAAATATACATATATATATATATTTATTTTTGGCACAATTAAACTGTTCTACAAGAGAAAAAGAAGGGGGCAAAAATGTTGGGGGGAAGCTATAGGTTTCTCGTTGTTACTATTTAAGTCACGTGAAAACAAAGACGTCGCAAATAATTTTATGATGAACGGCGACGAGAAGTTAATGAGTTCCAATATCACAGTCAAGAGTTTTCTTTTTAATTTTATTGTGTTTAAAATTTGAATTTCACTTTTTTAAAGTTTTTCATTAATTTTATTGTGTTTAAAATTTGAATTTCACTTTTTTAATTCCCTGGCCATCGAGCTCTTCCTCGATGCCGAATCGCCGAATCGTGTTTATTATAATTGCTACCATGCAAACCGCTGACACCAAACCCAGAAGTGTTACCTGTTTCCTGAATGCTCAGGAGGTTTGCATGGCACAACACAATGCATTGTAAACATGCCTAAGAGGCTTGAGACAGCTGAGAAAACAAGTGAATGCCCTGGTCAACATGAAGCGTTCAGAGAGACTTAATAAAATAAACATACAATCTTAGGGATTGATACGATATTTTATGCACGTTTTCCTTCTTTTGCCCCTTTGCGACACACACGCAAAATATACATATATATATATATTTATTTTTGGCACAATTAAAATGTTCTACACGAGAAAAAGAAGGGGGCAAAAATGTTGGGGGGAAGCTATAGGTTTCTCGTCGTTACTATTTAAGTCACGTGAAAACAAAGACGTCGCAAATAATTTTATGATGAACGGCGACGAGAAGTTAATGAGTTCCAATATCACAGTCAAGAGTTTTCTTACGTACCTCACCACTAATGTTCAGCCGATGTAAAGACACAACGCCACCTTTCCCATCGGAATCCTTGTGTCCATTAGCCTGGCCTCTTCGCGCTGGTGGTTCGCGCGGCAGGTTTCTCTTCCACAGGCAGCGTGGTTTGGTACGGTCCCTTGCCGACGATGAATAGATGTAATATGCAAAAACTGGTGCGTGCCGTTCGTAGCGGGCGATCGAGAGAGACTGTTTGCACGGCGGGGCGAGATTTACGGCCAGGCGTGTTACGCAAAATGGCCACCAGAGGCAGCACTAGTAGAGCTATCGAGGGAAGGAAACGCCCTCTGATAGCCAAAAGTGAACATGCACTTCAATTTTCAATTATGTAATGTTTGCAGGCACGAAGGTAATGAAAACGTTACAAATACCCCCTAGCAGCAAAACAACAACCCACACTTTCATAAAAACCAAAATAATTTACCAATAATATAAGCATGCAAGAAAGTACCCATCTTATAACCAACACTGGTTAAAATTTCATGTCACTTAATCTTAGTAAAAAAAAAACAGATCCTTAGTTAATTAGCAGACACATAAGGACTGACACCTAAACTTTAAACAACCAATCAGAACTTTAACTCTGATGAAATTCATAGGAACACATAAATTTTGTATAAGAGAACCATTCTGTAGTTGATGATCAATAGTTCACCATGCGTCGTGCACGCCTCCCGGCCGAAACACCTAGATGCATGACTAGATTCGACACTCTTGATAAGAAACAATCACACAGACTGCATTGCGTATTAACCACTGTTATTCCCAGGAACGCATAAGCTGGCATCGAAGACTTGTAAGTAGTAGATGTAAAAAGTAGCCATTTCCAAAATTGCATTAGTAGTAGATCGCTTCCTCGTAGAGCAAAAAAAAACATAGAAAAGAAAAATAACAAGAATCAAAAACTAGAAAAGAAAGAAGGAAGAAGCAAGAAATAGGAAAGTTAAGGAGGAAAATTACTACAGGAAGGAATAAGGAAGTAGCACTATTACAAGGGATGCAGAAAATCAGGGATAAACATAGTATATACAACAATAGACAGCTTCAATATTCAATAGAGCATAATATGCACTTTTCACATATACATATAAAAAGAATGAATGAATTCACTCATAAATCAAAAAAAAATCTAGAATTACGTCATACAAATATATATAGAAGCACACATTCAGAAAAAGAGTATAGATATATAAACATGTAGACAAAAAAAATCAAGGGAACAGAGCAGGGAATACGTTGGGTTGACTATGAAATATAGCTTGATAATATCCAAAAAAAAATCATTAAGGAATTGCTGGAGAAGACTGAAGAGTAACAGCAACATCCGAATCAGCCAAATCTACTGATTGGGGAACTACATCTGTGTCGCGGATAATATAAGGCTTAACGTGGGAGACATGTACCTTCCTGACAAGTTGCTGTGTATCAGGGTCGACCAACATAACAGTAACCGGCCCCAGCATTTTGTACACTTGAGCGGGACCAGACCAACGGTCCTGAAGTTTGGAGGATATATGATGTAGAGCATTACTATGGGGAGAGGTACGATACAACACCATATCACCAGGCTTATAGGAAACCTGGGATCTGGAGGGGTCGTATTTACGCTGGCGAGAACGCCAGGACTTTAATAAATGTTGGTAGGCCTCACCCCAACGATGCGCCCGCTCTGGCGAAGGAGGAGCAGCCGATTCAGAGTCCGTTTGAAGTTCCCAAAAAAAATTCATTGGACCATCAATATCTCTACCAAAAATGATTTTGGAGGGGAAAGTATGAGTACTATCATGATGGGCGGTATTGAATGCAAAGGCAATGCTATCGAGATGGACATCCCACTTTGTATTATCCTGAGAATGATAACAAATCAATGAAGCCTTAAGGTTCCTAATAAATCTCTCAGCCAAGGAGGGGTTCGGGTAGTATGCACTAGTATAGATATGTCTAATATTGGATTCAAACAAAAAGTTATTAAATAGATGAGAGCGAAAATAGGAGGCATTATCCGAAACGAGTTCACATGGGGCACCAAACAACAAAAATAAAGTGCGTAGCTTGTCAATAATATGATGGGATATCGCAGACCTAAGCGGAAACAAGGACACCCACTTAGAAAAGGCATCCACCACAACCAAAATATAGACATTGCCCTTGGTTGAGCGAACAAGAGGCCCCACTAGATCAATGTATAAACGTCTCCATGGGTGCCGTATGACCTCTGAAGATAGAAAGCCCGGAGGCTTACGTACAGCAAGTTTGGCCCTCTGACAAATGTCACAAAAGCGAACATAATTACGAATGTCAGAGAGATAACTGGACCACCAGAAAAGTGATGCTATTTTCTTTATGGTTTTATGCCTAGATGCGCGCCACCCACAGGAGTGTCGTGATAGTAACGACATATTAGGTGTTGTAACACCTGTGGAACTACAACCAAGGAAGAGGTGGAACGTGGGGGCTGCCAAATCAAAAGATCCTGATATAAATGATAATGTTTAACCTGTTGATTATTCTTCAATTGCGCAATTATAGGAGACAATTCTGGATCCTGAACCTGAAGAACCGCAATGTCGGTCTTATTAAAGGGAATGATATTGAACTTAGGAGCAGCGCAGGCCAAACTGGTAAAACAGGGTGATGCCACCGAAAAATCTTCTGAAGAATACATGCGGGAAAGACAATCCGCAACCGGATTTTTGACGGAAGAAATATGTTCTACATTATAAGAAAAACGAGACAAATACAATAACCATCGGCCAAATTTACCAAATTGTTCAGAGTGTTTTAGAAGCCAAGATAATGCCTGATTATCCGTTTGAAGAATGAAATGTTTGGAAGTTAAATAAGTTTCAAATGTCTTAAATCCAAACACAAATGCACAGCACTCTGCTTCATAGATGGATTGCTTACGCTCCAAATTGGTGCGCTTCCTTGAGGCAAAAGCAATAGGGCGCATGATCCATCCTTTTCCCGTTGGTTTAAGGTAGCACCAAGACTAGAAGCATCCGTTTGGAGGACAAACTCTTTAGTGAAATCCGGCAATGCAAGAACAGTGTGCTCAATAAATGCTGCTTTAAGATCATCGAACCGAATCTGATCTTCAGAAGTCCACACAAAGGGGACGTCCTTTTTTTACGTTTGTCAGTGAGAAAACACGTTCGATCAGTAAATTGGGGTAAGAACCGGGAATAGTACGAAAGTAAACCCATGACTTGAGAGACATCCTTCTGACTCTTAGGGGGAGGAATATCCTGTATAGCCGATACCCGATCCGGGTCCATAACCATCTGACCTTTACGAATGATGTAGCCAAGGTACTTAATCTCCGGAACCATCCAAGTGGATTTTAAAGGGTTTACGGTAAGACCAGCTTTCCGCAAAGCTTGAAGAACCTCTTTGAGGTGTTCCAAGTGGGAAGACATATCAGGTGAATAAATAAGTAAGTCGTCACTGTAATTGAGAAGAAACTTGTACTTGAATTTTCCCAAAACCTCATCAAGAGCCCTTGTCAATATTTGGGTCCCTAGATTAATACCAAATGGAACACGAGTATATCTATACTGGCCAAAGGAAGTAACAAATGCTGTTAAATCTTTACTCCTATCGTCCAATCGTATCTGATGGAACGATTGGCATAAATCCAAGCTTGAAAATACTGCTGCAGATTGGAGATGTTGAAACAAAAGATCAATGCGCGGTTGCGGAAATTGATCATACGCTATCAGGCGATTAAGGTTTTTGTAAGAACATACCAAACGGTGTGCACCGTTCTTTTTGGGAACGAGGAAGGCCGGGCTAGAATAAGGTGACCGGCATGGTTCTATAATGTGCTGAGCCTGTAATTCCTCAATCTGTTTCCGCATAATTTCAGTCTGAACTGGATTGAGTTGGAATGGTTTTGATCGGAACGGAATATCCGACACCACAGGTATCGAAACCGGTTCTAGAGTACAAGTACCGATCTTTTCCGTGACTACATCCTGAAATTGAAGCAACGAAGATTGTAAAGATGAATTGTTCAAGGACATGGGAAGGAGATTGGTGTCATCAGAGGGGTTAGGAACTTCCAACGAAGTTGGCGAGGGAGAGAGAGATACGTCAGGGGTAACTATGGGAGGTGAGGAGGGAAAGGAAATGGGAATACCATCCTGATGGAAGGGAAAAGATAAAAGTTTCTCTTCAAAGGAAATAGTTGCTCTTGCATGGACTAAAAAAACCGTACCCAAAATTAAAGAAAAGGGGAGTGCATCAGACACCCAAAAGCGCCATTTCCAAGATAGCCGATCAAGTCGTAGCGGTAAATAACAAAAGGATGATAAAAAAAGGAATGATTAGTAACATCTCGCAATTCAATAGATTGATCATTAAAGATGGGGCGAGATTTACGGCCAGGCGTGTTACGCAAAATGGCCACCAGAGGCAGCACTAGTAGAGCTATCGAGGGAAGGAAACGCCTTCTGATAGCCAAAATTGAACATGCACTTCAATTTTCAATTATGTAATGTTTGCAGGCACGAAGGTAATGAAAACGTTACAGTATAAATAACCTTTTGAGATACTCACAGCTCCATGCAGTCAGTGATAGCATTTGATTGTAGTTACATAGATACAATACCAAATTATTGCTTCGGCATTGTTGTGCGCCTGGAAGATGTATATTGACACCAAATGCATCCTCTCAGGTTAATAAAGACGATGAGGTTGAATGATGCTATGACAGAATAAATTCTTACAATTTTAGCTAGCAAAATGATATTTAAATGCACACAAAATCTTGTAACATTTTTATGGTAGATATTAACGTACACGCAAATATTCCACTTAGCATTGATTTGGTATTTGTAATTGCTTCGGCAGAAAAAAAATATTATTGTTCAGAAAACCTCCCCAAAAAAAAGTAAAGTGCTCCCCTGTGCTTAGCACCACGCCATGAAGGCGTATAGGGTTAACGCCCCACACTTTCTTGATCCGGTCGTGAGTGGGGGTGATGTGATCAGCATCACGCCCCTGACCGCCTTTACCCCCCAGGTTTCCCCCAGGTACCATGCCATTCGACGCTGGGTGGGCGCCGGGGCCGCTTCCGACGTTAGATAAGTTCCCGGATTTGAACCGGCCGGGGATCGAACCCGGGACCTTTAGCATGGTAGTCAGACGCGTTACCGACTGCGCCACCGTGGCCAGAAAAACCAAAAAGATTCGATATAGTTTTAGTAAATGTTATGTGCAAATTTATAAAGAAAAATTCTCTGGATGCACCTAAGAATTTATTCAGAATATTGATTGAATGATTTTACTTCGCTTTTTTTGCCACTTTTGGCTAATCTGCGAAGATGGGGATGGGTGATGATATGATCAAATTGATGAATGGACATTCACAAATATCAGGCCAGGATTCGAACCGGGGACCCCTCGCGTCGTAGCGCGATGTGCTGATCACTCTGCCACGGGGGCCGGCGATATACCAGAATGTATTATCGCATGTGCTTTAAAAAAATAAAATTAATAGGTATTTATGAAAGTGGGCGTTATTGATTGTGTACTGGCAAGGTAGTCAAGGGGACCCGGGTTCGATTACCAGTGGAGACACTTTGGACAGCAGTTCATAATATGTTCATTGTTGTCTGCCCCACAAATTTGGCCAACGTACGTACCGGACCAGAATTGGATTTTTCTTTACAACGTGGACCATAATATCATCTCTTTCCAATATTACGGTACCACTATCTGCAGGAAATCAATTTAGAACGGATGTAAACGGAACCTTTTGTTACGTACCCAATAGGACCAAGTAATGTAAATAGTTTGCCAAAGACGAATAGAGATGGCAGCACCAGGCGTGCAAGATTAAGAATTGGCATAATATATGTGAATAACTTTATAAATAAGAACAAAGCAAATTGCAAAGATGAAAAACAATAGAATATATTATGAGAAGACAAGGAATGAATATAAAATAAATAAATTAATATATATATTCGATAAATCAAATCAGTGATCATATGTAAGTTAATATGAAAATTAAAGAAGTCAAAGCACTGATACAAGTTTGTGTCTGAACAGATATTGCATCTGTCTGATTGATTTACCATTCCCATAGCGGAAATTTTGTTTACATCATTGGCGGAGCTTTCCAGTCGACGCCCCACAGCACTTTTGGTTGCGCGTTTCAACCGTAGCACCTACTTGGATGCGCGTGTCATTCGTTTGGCACCAAGTATATACACTCTGTTGTACCCAGTTAGTGTTGGCGCGTTCCAATCGCAGCCGCAAGGGAGGAGATTAGTATATTTCCCAAAGCTTAAGGGAAAAAGTTGGAAAAAGGATATATGAATTCATAAATCGTCAAAAGCTGAAATAGAAGGAAGTCCAGATCCAGATCTGTCCATCCATTAAGAAGGAAGCTCACGTAGGAAATCCAGAAGGAAGTCCAGACCTGTCCATTAAGAAGGAAGTCCAGATCCAGACTATCCATTAAGAAGGAAGTCCAGATAGAAGAATATACAAATTGAAGAAAAGAAATAATAAAAAACATATTGAGATAAAACTTGACTGTAGATGAGAATTATAGAGAAAAGTAGTTCATCATGTAAATATTCTATTTCCATGTATCCTTGTTTATATAATATATTCGTTTAAACGTCTCCATTTGAAGGCATCCTGTTTGGTTTCGTTGTCTACAAAGACAACGAATAATACCCATGTAGATATTCTAGCTGAGGTTTAAGATTAAGATTCATGCACCTTCCACCAAAATGGAGGTAGCACTTTTTGAACCCTTTTTCTATTTCACTACATATTTCGATTCCTGGACCGCATGGAGAGAAAAGGGTTCTTTACGGTCCAGAACCAATTTACGCTTGCTGATTTTCTCTCCCGGACAATTCCTGGACCATTAACAACCCTGTCCGCAACCCCTTGATTACGAGGCAACGTTATGTTTGAAGACGAAGGCAGTCTCCCTGATAAAGTCCGCGCGTTCATTATATCCCCATCGGCAACCCTTTGATAAAACTTAACACTGGAAACAATAGCCAACAATAGCCAGACCGCTTCCGATAAGCGCGTGCACTCAGACGTTGTTGCCACATTTTCTTTACATTTCTTGTAGTTGCAAGGCGGAGCAGGCGGGTGCGTGAGTCTTTTCTCTTTACATATTGTTTAATTTGTTTGTTTCTCTTTCTTTTTCTTTACCCTTTCCTTCAATTTGGCAACATCGCTTTCCTACTCCAGTTTCTTCAAAAGAAAACCGCCCGCTTGGGTGTTTCTTTTAACAAAGAGCACCGCTCCCTTTGTTAACCGCTGGGGATATAATGAACGCGCGGACTTTTTACAGTATACTGTTCGCATTTCTAGCTGGCGGCTGGGAAACAACGAATCAGTGATCAGCTGAATTCTCTTCGACTAACATCGGACATTTTCGTGTCACAAGGCACCGAATGGTGCTGTCGGACGAAACAAATGAGAGTTGGATATACAGCATGTTGCCAAACGTAGTGTAAAATCGCCGAGGGAAAGAGTTGATCAGAGCCGTTATTGGATAAAAGTTGTACAAAAGTATAAACATTAGTACACAAAACACTGTACAAAGAAGCTAATAAAAACAACTGACCAAAACAAACGTACGGTTGGCAAGTAACGGGAGAGCGATGTTACCAGTACAGCTTTTACAATCAAACTGAGGTTGTTGTTGTTGACACTGCCTTGGTCAGTATTTTAATGTTTTATTTAGAAGTATCCATGTAACCAAGAGGTTCCATGGTTTAATCCGGTCG
Organism: Lepisma saccharinum; assembly: GCF_977018435.1. Taxonomy (NCBI): domain Eukaryota; kingdom Metazoa; phylum Arthropoda; class Insecta; order Zygentoma; family Lepismatidae; genus Lepisma; species Lepisma saccharinum. Next base: position 41,605,855 of record NC_139255.1, on the reverse strand, counting down.
TTTGAAACTGTAGGTCCGTCCAGTCCTTTAGCATATCCAAGTATAAATACAGGTGGGCACAATTGAATTTACCGTACTCAGATCCCTCTGGTGCCCATTTGAAGCAACATATTGGCGTCGAGCTACTCTGGCATGTGTGGACGAGTTCCGGTTCCCTTCAAGTTGGTTTCCTATTGTGTTCATTACAAAACTTCTCAAAATAGCGGTATGATGATGTGAAATGATCAAGTATAAATAGGTGCCAGTACGGCGTACCATTGCGTACCACTAGAAGAAAAGTACTGCATAAAAGTAATCACATTTTGGCTACCTGTACCTAGGCACATATATCAAGTGTCTTACATGTTATAATAATAATAAAGTTTATAGTAAATATGATGATAAGAGTAATATACCTACAGTGGCGTATTCTGAGTCTAAGACCTGGACTAGCTCACTATGACACCTGGTCCGAGGAGAGAAGACTAGGCTCATTCTTGACGTCTTCAAGGAACCCACGTTGCCATCCCAACGGTAGTGAAGTTGCAAACTTATAAAAATTCAGGTTGCCAACTTATAAACATTCAGGTTGTCAACTTATAAACATTCAGGTTGCCAACTTATAAACATTCAGGTTGCCAACTTATAAACATTCAGGTTGCCAACTTATAAAAATTAAGGTTGCCAACTTATAAAAATTAAGGTTGCCAACTTATAAAAATTAAGGTTGCCAACTTATAAAAATTCAGGTTGCCAACTCATAAAAATGCAGGTTGCCAACTCCTAAGAATTCAGGTTGCCAACTCCTAAGAATTCAGGTTGCCAACTCCTAAGAATTCAGGTTGCCAACTCCTAAGAATTCAGGTTGCCAACTTCAGAATCGCCATTATCTTCTTCTTTAAAAAATCAGGTTAATTCACAGTAGCTACTTTCTAGGCTTCAGGCTTCGCAGATAGCCTAGCTAGCCTGGAATATACGCTCCTGACCTATCATTAATAATATTCATATTAAAATAGGCAAGTCAAATTATAATTATTATTGTTATTACCTGGACAAGTGCTGGCCTATGTGGCGGAGTGGTTAGCACAGCGCTACGAAGCCAAGGGTTCCGGGCTTTAATTCCGGTTTGGGCAAGGGTGTTCTTTAGGAGTGTGACTTCATCAGTTTCATCACTCATACTCTCATCTTCGCGATTAGTCAAAAGTTGTAGAAAAGCGAAGTAAGATAAACCAAATCAATCAATTAATATATAGACATGTATAAAGATGACATAATAATATAGATATAACAACACGTATTCATTTTCTAGTTTATGTACAATTAAGAACATTAAAATTTGTACAAAAGTAGTTGTCCTACCAAAGAAATTAATGTGAAAAAATTTCAAATGGATGATTTTTTATTAATTGAATACGAAAAAGGTTTTTAGGTGCAGATGTTGAAAAGTAAAGTCCTTGATCATTATTTTCATGCTTGTTATTATTAGTAGTAGTACTCATAAATCTTCACAGACACTGTCAACGCTAACATTTATAATCATACTCTAATCCTTGTTAAGTTCTGCGGAAATAAATAACTTCATATTCCACAGCAACAAACCAATGTCTTGATTATTTAATGTTGGACTTCGTAGCAAGGCCCGAATCCTTCTCTAAATAAGTTCTTACCAGCAACACTGTTTAGGGTATGAGAAATAGTGAAAAACATTAATTTCGACATGAAATTCCTCACGGGCAGTATTATTTGGCCCTCGCTTAAAAAGAGACATAGTTTTGGCCTAGTGAAGCGAGTTCCTATCTCATTGTACGTACAATAGAATTTCTTTCAACGGATATTCATAAGTACCAATTTGAAATTTACTGACCGAGTATTCGATATAAAACGGCAAGAATTTCATGAAGAACCGAAGTGATTCATTCACGTCTATAGTTGATGTTATTTTTGTGGCTCTAAGAGTTCTTACCTTTGTAAAAGAAATTATATATTAGAAAGAGAGTTGTAAAAGGGGGAGGGCGCTTGCCTGGGCGCAAAGGACAAATGGGCTGCCGAACAAGCAAAACAGATAAAAATAGACAAGCATTAACGTCGTAGTGCCCTGTGAAATTACTGGCACCCTATTAAATTAAAGTTATTGACAGTTTGCAAAGATGTAGATTTAGTAAAATTTGTCTTCCTCTTTTTATCTAGTCTGTTCCTGACATAATGACATATTTAATTTTTTCCAACCTTTCAGAGGAAGCAATTGAAGTATAAGGAAATAAACAAAAACGTGGAGATCAAAAATGTCACTTGTTTCATTGTGCTCTTTGTGTTGGAAAGTGAAATAAATGCTATTCAATTTATAAATAATTAAAAATAAAGCATTACCTCAAATTAGAAGTGAAAACTCCTTGCCTTTTCTTTGCAGCTAACGTGCCATGCGTTTATTTTAAGTCTTCATGGCTATGCTCTAAATATAAAGAGAGTTTCATTACTTCATTTCAGTTTGTGAATCATTGTTTAAACAGAGATTTGAAAACACCAGCAGAATTTGGAACTCACTCCCAACACAGAACTATCAAAATTATATTATTATATATGCATATTTTCTAACTGAAGCTAGAACAGGAGGGGGCAGGGGGCATGTGCTGAGGTAAAGAGGATGCCGAACGAGCAAAGCAAGATTGTAAAGAGTAAACATCATGGGCTACTGAAATTCACATCCCCTTACATTAACCCAGCACAACTCGGCTTTCTTCCAAATTCTTCATGCCTTACCAATCTGTCTTGTATGCAATCCTGTGCCATAAACGCAATTACTAATCGTAATCAGTTAGATGTTGTTTACTTTGATCTGTCCAAAGCTTTTGATTCAGTGGATCACCACTATTTACTGCATAAATTATCTAACAGATTTAACATCACTGGAAACACGTTAAAATTAGTGAAAGACTATCTAAGAAATAGACAACAACGCGTTTTACTTTCTGGAACTCATTCTAACTGGCTTCCTGTTATATCTGGTGTGCCGCAAGGAAGCGTTCTTGGCCCTCTGTTATTTGTATTATATCTGGATGATCTCACAGACCTCTTTAATTCCCCCATCTCAAGCACAATTCTAATGTTTGCCGATGATTGCAAGATTATGAGAGAAATAAAACAGCCATCAGACATGCAAATTCTCCAAAATGACATTAACATATTCTCTGAATGGTGTAAGCGATGGAAATTGTCCACAAACCCTTCTAAATGCTCATACATAACAATTTCATTGAAGCAAAACATTCTTGAAGGTAATTACACACTCACCGACCTCCCTCTAACAAAAGAAGCACAACACCGAGATCTAGGTATCCTCATAGATTCAAAACTAAATTTCGATAATCACATATCAACCATCACAAAAAAGGCAATGCGTATGCTAGGTCTACTTTACAGATTCACCGAAATCAATAACCCGAAAGCACTTTCCATTTACTTCAAGATATTTGTGTCCCCCATTCTAGAATATTGTTCACCAATCTGGAACATGGCTGCCCATTCTCATACCTCCAAGATCGACAGTGTTCTCAGCTTTTTTCTCTCCATCGTTCGATATAGAGTGCCTGCCCTAAGACACCTGCCTAAGAGAGATCTTCTTGTAAATCTGCATATTAATACTCCAGAAACTCGTAGATACATTGCAGATATGAAATTGCTATATAAGATTATAAATGGAAACTTAAGATGCAGCATCCCACTCCACGAACTCTCACTCAGAGTGCCTAGACATAAAACACGGAGCAAGGAAACTTTCCACACTACAACTCCCAGGCTCTCACTCATACAACGATCACTATTCCATAGGCTACCGAATCAGTTCAATATAATCTCAAACCAAATAGATATATTCACTTCATATTCATTTTTTATCAGCAACATAGAAAAAATTGTACATAAGTAATGCTTTTGTGAAACTGATCTTTTTACCTTGGTACTTTTTTTGGCTTGTTTTATTTTTGTTTATTTTGTGTTATCCGTTCTTTTGTTTTTAATCTTAGTCTATTGTTTTATTGTTGTTTCTTTCTGGTTTAAAATGGCTTCTGCTGTACTGGAAATTTCAATAAATAAATAAGTGTGAAATGAAAGTATTGTTGCTATATTTAATTAATAATATGCATTATCAGTTTGCAAAGAAATAGTTCTAAAAATGTTCTTGTTCGCTTCGGTCGCAGTTTCATCATTTATGTAAGAATCATATTATGTCTGTATAGTGGAACCACAAGGAAAGAAACCTGCGCAGAACCTCATCGCGCTGGCGGGTGGGGAAAAGCACAGTGGGAAGGAGCCTTGAGCGCGACCAACATCAGTGTTGCCAGACCTATTGATTTATCGGGAGAATTCCATAATAAACTATTGCTATGGCACCTCCAACGGCCTGCTCAAAAACACGTTTCCTGCTCATCTTACTTGAACATGGAGGGGAGAGGTAGAGTGGAACTCCACTCAGTCATGAAAAGTGCTGTTTGAACTGTGAAATTATGCCAAACGATACTTAATTGTGCTCGGATATTATTATTATTTTATTACTATTACTATTTTTAGAAAATCTATTTCTATTTGAGTTATTTTACGTCGCTTTTGTATGTCTACGGGTAAGTACGACAATATGGATGAATGAAAAACTGATGAAATGGATGAAGTGACACAAACACAGTGAAACGTCCTTGCCTTACTAGGTAGAAACACTGACTTCGTACCGTGGGCAAATTATTTTATACAAGTATGTGTGTGTGTAGTATGTATGTATGTATGTATATAGTGCAAGGATGGTCGCCCCCCCCCCCTTTCTGGAAAATGAATGTTGACATAAAAGTACCAATTATTTCAGATGTACGAGTTGATTTCAGTCACAGTAATTTACATCCATTATTATAATAGGGATGTCGGAATGTGATAATTTCAAACTCAAGTGGCGTTTTCTGAGAGGGCATAATAGGGGGTAATATGCTTCGTTTACCCGCCTGATAAAAATACATTGTTTCCTCCCTCGCTGGAAAAAATCTGTGGACGTCCTCTTGGCCCCACTGCGCACCCCTATGCCGCCCCCCGCCCCCGAGAACGTCAAAGTTGATGACAAAAAATGGGATGGAAGGGTTAAAGTTAATTGTTTTACATCTGGAAAAGGGGGGGGGGGCTAACTATTGTGCTTCCGTCCCACTCTGGCATCATCGATATTTGTTTTCACTTAACGGGTCCCCGATATTTTACTTCTGCAGGGCAGCTCCCAAAGAACTGCGCTACACCACTGAGCGCAGACAACACCTCCCCCCACCAAGAAGGCATGTAGCCAGGGGGAGGAGGGCTCGGTGGGGGTGAGTGAAGCCCCCGAAATCCTACAAATATCTAATTTAAATAGTGTATAATGGTAATTAATTTTTCTTCATTAGCAGGATTAAACACCACGTATAACAAGTTGTAATATATTGAGAAATTCATCTTTAGAGCTTCTACCCCCCCCTTTCACCTCTAGATAGCAGCTGCTGATAAAGGATGAGCCCCCAATAAAATTCTGGCTACAGGCCTGACCCCAAGCGATATATATATATATATATATATATTAATTATAATTAAAGAGCTTATTATATTGTATTGTTATATTTATATATTTATTACATAAATAATAAATATATAGTTATTGAATATATGTATATCCACAGTGGCGATGCCTCATAAGAGATAAAAGGAGGACCAGAGGCCTCTATTATAGACTATTTTATTACTTATAATTCCATTAAATGGCGCTTAATACAAATAAACTAACATATTATGTCTTACGATAATTACCGCAAATTCCCATCCCTGCCTGGTACTAGATCTTGGCATGCAGTAAGGCATGTTGGTATGGAGGCATTCATTTAGTGATTAGTAACACGTTAGTTTTAAAAGCGGACCAAGTATACGTGCAAACGTATTGAGAAAATCCATGTTTCTGAAACTTTCTGATCGATGTGTTGCAAAGAAAGTTGCCCATCTTCTCATTTACCATTTCATCATTTTATAAATCGTAGTATAATTTTAACACAAACGTCGCATACTAAATAATAATTACATTAATGAAGGAGTTAAAAAGAAATAATTTAATGATGGATTTAGTTTATTTTACTTCATTTTTCTGCCATTTTTGGCTAATCGCGAAGTCAGCCGATGAGATTGATGCACTATATTTTTCATATTTTAACATATAAAACATTTCTGCTTCTAAATTGGCGTACAAAAACGATTCTTTCACCTTTTACTGATATTTTCAAATCTCAGACCGCTATTCAGAGATTGAGATTAAGAAATGAATCTATCAGTAATTTGAGAGCATTTGCTAGGCAAGATTTGCAACGAAAACTTTCAAATATAATGCATGGCTGAAGAGGGCCGAGGTGTCAAATGCTACGCCAACTGCTTGTATTTGAATGAAATCAGTCTGAACTTCACCTGTCTTTTCAGATTAGTGACTCTTCTCAGATGTTAGAGAAGAACCTAAGACTGAAAGCGAGAGGGGTAAACGCCCCCCCCCCTCTCCGAGAGGTCTAAAATATCGATCACGCTTCGATCTTGCCACTTAAAACTAAACAATTACTCCTCCCAACATAAAAATAAATCACCCGTGAGCATAAGAATAAATAGTGTTACTTCTCTCGGAGGTCTAAAACTAAGCCATCAGTCCTGAACATGATGTTTAAAACAACAGTAAACTTTTTACAAATGTAAATGACCAAGAAATAAAAGTTCCCTTCTTCCCAGGAGAGGATGTGGTTCAGACCAGAAAACTGATGGTTTATCGAGACGATACTTGTCTGTCTCTAGTCTCGACTTTTTCTGTCTTTTCACACAGAAAGTACAAATTTAGTAAAAAAAAGTAAGGAGAGAAGTAAAACATACCAGTCTTTTGATTTTACATCAGGCGACTCAGTGCGGTGATGTTCCGACGCGACCTTGCAGTCGTGTACTTTCTGCAAATGATTTACATGTAATGTCCCGGACACTGCCGGGTTGTTATGAATACATTGATTTTCAATGGAATCCTTACAAGCTGGCAGTGTCCGTGACTGTACATATGCACAGTAGCATCGCTTGGTGCGGAAGGAAATCCAAACTCATCACTAAAATTTCCAGAGTAAATGCTGAAACACACCTTCTCCGGTTATACTACTCTAAACCAGTGGCGTCTCGTGGCCTCAAATTTGGCCGGGGCTTATTTTTTAAAGAATTTAAAATATAATGACAATTCACATGAATTACAAAAAATAGGTATTTTTTCTTCTAGACTACAAAACTGGACTTACTTTTTTGAAAGAATTTAAAATGTAATGACAAATTACATGAATTACAAAAAAACGGGTATTTATCTTCTAAACTACAAAACTGGACTTATTTTTTAAAGAATTTAAAATATAATGACAATTCACATGATACAAAAGGAGCAGGTATTGTTGTGAAACATACCTTTCTACGAACGTTGACTCCTGTTCTTCTGCTCAGCAAATTTTGTTATTACTTTCTCGTTGAAGCCCTCTATGTTTGAAATGTATTCTATCTCTATTGTAAGCAAGCGCCAAGGCATTTGGTCTGTCTTGTCCCATAGCATTTCTTAAGCAGGTTTTAATACGCTTCAATGTGCTGAAACATCGTTCAGATTCAGCTGTTGCCACTGGAGTTAATAAAACTATGTTCGACATTTTTACTGTTTTTGAAAAGGTACCCTCTAAATAATTTTAAATAAAAAATGAATGCAATCTACTGATATAGTTTATGTTTTTCAGCTCTTCACTACTATAAAGAACACGAAGTTACCTCTTCTATGAAGGGATAATAAATCTGGGAAGATGCCTCTGTTTAAAGATTGTTCTCTTTCATTATGTCCTCGTAGAGCAAGTTCATGTCGACCACAGAATTTTAAGCAATCGATAATTCTATTTAATATATGCCTATTTTTCCGGACAAATTCATTGTGTCTTGTAATTGACAGCCTATGTCCTTCATCAATTTGTGTTCGAACATCAACCCTGCCAAACTCACTCAAACATAGCGAATGAAAGCCACCAAAACACTACAGAACAACACGCGAGGGCGAACGCGACGCAACGGATGTAGCCCCGAATCACCACTCAAATCCATTGCACTCTCCCCTCCTCTCTCTGCTAGCCAGTGGCGTGCCCAGGGGGGGGGGGGTTGGTGGGGGTTAAAAACCCCCCATTGGTTTCGTCATTTAAAAAAATTCAAAGCAGAAATACATTTTATTTCATAAATTGCCAATATTGTAAAATGTTTACATTTGGCAATGAGAAATGTATTGCTTCTTCAATTACTTTTGATAATATTGGAGTTGAGTTACAGCAATGCACAGGCATTCATTCATTCCTTAGTCACTGAAAAGGAAAGAGAATTTCCTTCTCAGTATGGTCAAGAAAAGAGCCGTACCCCTTGGAATGCGAACTGAAGGAATCCCTCCTCCCCTTTCTTTCACCCACGATGACCCTCTTAGGAGAATGACCCTCCCTTTCCTGTTACGACAGTGCTGCTAACTTCCCATTTCTTTCTTTCCCCTTCTTATACCATTTATACCAGCAGAGCAAAGTTCTGTGAGATTTGAATCACTACAATTAGTAGGCAAAGTAAGTCAAAATCTTATTTCGCACCTGGATGCATATTTATTTCAAAATATCAATAATTATAATAATAATAATAATTGTTGCAGGCAGTAGCGAGGCATGGTTTTACGAAGTAGGCAATCGATGTTTTGTACAATAGCATGCCGGGAGGAAGGGAGGGATGCGTTATATAGCGCAACTGGCCCAGTCAGTTTCATAAACAAAATAAAAGCAATTAATATGCCAAAATATTATACGTTTTACTCTTGTGCTCTTTACAAATTAGATATTTTTTTCTCAACCAATTTCCAGCCTTCAGTTTATTGAATTTTCTTGTAACATGTGTGAAAGATCTCGCTTGAATTTGTGCGTAAATAATTTAGCAGTTGCCAACACTACTGACACTGACACTACTGGTTGCTGTCAACACTGGTGACGTAATTTGAACTGGACCAAGCTGGATGCATGGTTCAGACATTCGACCGCCCGGTATCTTTCTCCCAAGTCCTGGTGTTCACTGGGGTTGCAGCGAGTTGCAGTCTGCAAGGTAGCAAGTCGAAGTGGTCGTGTTGTGTGTTACGTTTCTGCATGTGTAATAGATTTTTGACGTGGAACTAAAGATGGATAGAAAAAAGAGGAGAAATACATTATTAGATTATTTCAAAAAGAAACAAAAAATGGAAGTTGAAGCTTCACCTTCCACAAATAGAACGTCAGAAAAGGTCGATTTAAGTTAAGAGGAATTCCATCCGAATTGCGAGAGTGAAACGTGCGAACTTTCAGACTCTTGATATTCAACAAGAAGGCAGAACAGAAGATATTGCAAACCTTGTTGCAAAATTATGTCAACGAACTGTCGAGGTAAGTGCCGTTCATTATTTGATAGCAGAGATATCCATAGGCGGATTTAGAATTGTTTTTCTGGGAGGGCACAGCATGTGCTGTAAGCATACAATCGTGTGTGTGCAGGGGAGGGGTGTGCCCGCGTGTGTATGTCTGGAAGACGTGTGTAGGATGTCACCCTATATCACCAATAAACTTTCGCAGGGCGAGAGAACATTATGATGAACAAGTTTCCTCAATGATTTCAGGGGTCTCACCGATGGTGGTGTAATCAAAGAGGTCCTGGGTTTGATCCCCTGTGAAGGTACATTGCACAGTGGTACGTATCCCGATTTAAACTTTAAGACCAGTCCCGATTAACGTATCTGAATATAAAATGGACTTTAAAATCATTTACTTTTTGTTTTGTTCACAAACCCTCGAAAAACGATATTACCTATCTTATAGATCCACCAAGGTATTTGAAACCCTGGCGTCGGAGCAGTGGCACTAATGTCTCTAGTGTATATGTATGCAACCACATTATAAAATCACGGTTGGCATGGACAGTTTTATTATTTTGTAGGAAAGGGATAAAGTTTGTATTACGACACGGGATAGACTAGATAGGCATCCTATTAACTGTAAATATTCCTTACAAATCTTCTGAATGTTTCTCTTGTACAAACGCAACAAATACAATAAGTAATATACGTGTGCAGTAATAAATTCATTTTCTGAAAGCATCTTTTCTGGCATCAGTGGTCGAAGTAGGGGATGCTGCCTTCAGTTAAGAAAGTTTCACAAATCATACCCCCAATTAGAATCATTTTCATATTGAGCATCCTCCACCTACTGAATTGTCTCCATGTTGATCCATACAAGGATGTACCCCTCGTATTTCCAAAATCGATCAAACATCCCCTCCCTTTTCGGCTACGAATTTGCATTTCGAGCACTGTCTGGCAAGATTTTGTCGGGCTCAGTGACAGATCCTGTGGTGCGGTACTGGGCTTCGGAGCGGAAGGGGGGAGTGGCCCCTTCAACAGTTGGTTTCGCAGTTCCATAACGTTAACATTATACAAAATTCCTCTCCATAGACCTAATATGAAAATGAATATGACACATTAATGACACTGTAGTAGAAAATGTTAATTACTGAAGCGGTTCGTATTTGTTTGTCGACTGTCAAACAAATGTTTTGACCAATAATATAATAATACAATGCCAAAAATGTACACAATATTTAGCAAAACCATCTCCACAACAAGTACAATGTTGATTGAATTGATATTTTAAATCCACTTTATGCACAGTAAGGCTAATCGGGACTGGGCCTAAAGTTTAAAGTGAGATCCGAACCACTATTAGCCTCCACCGGGTATTGAACCCGGGACACCTTGATTACAAGGCGACGACGCTCACACTGCAATGAAACTGTGGTATCGTCATCTTGCAGCAATGCAAAGACGTCTAGTAAATGCTCTTGAAGCAATTGATATGTGTAGTGAAGTAATATTTCCCTGGGTAAACACACGTTTGCTCATATTATGTACAATCCCGGTAACAACAACATCAAATGAGAAATCATTCTCAACTTTGAGGCACTTGAAGACCTATCTTCGAAATACCATTTGCGAAGAAAGATTAAATGGGTTAGCTGCTCTGAACATTCACCGTGATATAAAAGTTACTTGTGACGACATACTGTCAGAACTCGCACAGAAACCTCGATGCCTAAATTTCAGAATTTAAATTGTTGAACTGTGGTACCTTATTTATTACTGTCTTTAAGACATCAAGTAGTCTTAATCTCTTTAATGTTGTTACAATGTTGAGTGCACATACTTTTTGTTTAAAAATTATATTTGAGCAATTAAATATAAAATATTAATAATTTGGAAATATTCAAGCAGGTGCTTTTATATGATGCAATAAAAACATGAAGCATCCATAGCAAATACATTGATTGCGTTCATTGGGGGTAAAATCCAAGTATATTAATTATCTAATTTATTACAAGAAATTTGACCTGTGAACTGGAAAATGTGTTAGATTCATAACCCCCCCCTTACGAAAATCCTGGGCACGCGCCTGCTGCTAGCATGACCTTCACTGTAGCGTAGGTGGGTGTAGGCCACGCCTTCCTTTGCGACGTGCCCCGGAAAGCGATAATTGACATCAATTCCGCTAGGAGCACTGTCGTATCCATTGCAACAGGCGATGAATCTACGTGGGTAAAAATCGCCTTTTAAAAGACTGTGTGATAGTTATGCGTTATGGTGACTGATAATTACGTGAATACGCCCGTTTTTCTTTAGGGGCTAAGCCCCGGAAGCCCCAAGGGACGCCACTGCTCTAAACAATATTTATGTCATCTGACCAAGTCTAAATTTGGAGAGGGAAGGGGAGATTAGCGAAGACGAATTTCCAAGAACTTACAAGGTGCACCTTTTCTCATGGCCGATGATCTTTTTGACAGCAAAGGGTCTCTAAAGAAAGCTTTGAAAGGGTCCACCACCCATTTGTCCTCTTCTGTTTACCTCCTCATCTATTCTTCTACAGGGTGGGGCACGGGAACCGCACTAATTTTAAACAGTCATTACAAAGTTAACTTTTGCTGAAAAAAAAATTTACAGTAATACACTGGTCAAAACAATTAGGGGAGCAAGCAAGAAATCCCAAAACCAAAGTTGGAAAGTCAAAAGTAGCAATGTATGTTGATGAAGTGAGTGTGTCCTGAACCAGTACAATTCATCTGTGATGAATCATCAGCATGAAGAGCTCTCTAGTGACACCATAAGGCACGTGGCAGAATTTGTGATATGAGGAGCAATCACGAGGTCACTTGGGAACACCGGTTGTGTGGTGCTGGCAGACCGTAAGTGCAGGTGGGATTCAGTTGAGTAGTGTTGAATAAGAACGATGGCAGAACAACACGATTTAGAGGAATCTAGTGCATGGAGAGCCATTGGGAGGATGGAAGCAGGGTGAGGTGGCTGCAGCCCTTGGTGTGTCACGCAGTGTCATTTCCAGGTTGTGGACACGATTTCAACAGACAGGTACAGTACGAAGGAGGCCTGGGCAAGGTCACCCACGGTCAACAACAGTTAGGGAAGACCGGTACTTAGCATTTGTCGGCTCGCAGGAATAGGCAGCAAACTGCAACTGACTTGCAACGCGGCCTTGTTTTGGCAACAGGACGAAGAGTCTCGGGCCAAACTGTACGAAATCGCCTGCGGGAAAGGGGTCTTTATGCAAGAAGACCAATGGTGTGTGTCCCTCTGAATGCCCAACACCGTAGGGCCCGCAGACAGTGGGCTGTGGAACATCGTGAGTGGGGACATGGAGAGTGGAGTTCAGTTCTCTTCTCGGAGGAGTCGCGTTTCAGTCTCCAGTCAGATAATCGACGCATTCTCATCTGGAGGGAACGTGGGACTCGCAATTATCCTGCACATCTGCGCGAAGTGTCTCAGTATGGTGGCGGTGGCTTAATGGTATGGGCAGGGATCAGTGTTGGTCGACGTACCCCCCTGCACATTATCCGGAACGGTACTTTGACAGCCTTACGGTATCGGCATGAGATCCTCAGGCCTCATGTTGTCCCAATGGCTGCAGATATCGGTGATCGTTTCATTTTTGTGGACGATAATGCCCGACCTCACCGAGCACGTCTGGTTGACGCCATGCTACGGGATGAGGGTATCGAACGAATGGTATGGCCAGCGTCCTCCCCAGACTTGAATCCCATTGAACATGTGTGGGACACACTCGGAAGACGCATTGCTGCTCGGCCAGCGCCGCCTACAACTCTGCAACAGTTGGAAATGGCCCTTCTGGAGGAATGGGTGAATATCCCGCAGGCTGTCGTTGATAACCTTATTGGTTCCATGCAAAACAGATGTGCAGCTGTCATAGCAGTTCATGTCGATCACACGCCTTATTAGAGGTATGGATCTGTTGCGTATCTGTCCATTTCTGTTGTCTTATCACAGTGCTGTTCTCCTGATTTTGTGCAGTACCTTGCAGAAATCACCCCTAGAACTCTGTTGTGCTAATGACTCAATAGACATGTATTGTACTGGTTGAGGACACACACACCTAATCAAAATACATTGCTACTTTTGACTTACCAACTTTGGTTTTGGGATTTCTTGCTTGCTCCCCTATTTTTTTTGACCAGTGTATATAGTGAAGATCATAGCATTTTATACTATTCATGTGCGAAAAATTACATCGGCCAAATGGCGTCAATTTTCGCGGATGCAACTTTGAAGGTGGTCATGGAAATTGGCTCCACTTTCTGCAGCATGTCTCTGTCGATTTCCTACAGCGAACCACAAGGTCACTTTTTGGCTGTTAAGGTGTTTCTGATGGAGTTGTCGGGGATTTTCCACATCCCAGTAGCGACAGTTCTGTTAATTTACAGAACAATTTAGGTGGAAGTGAGCTTCATCACTCAACAACAACACCATGTCTTCATTCTCCTCATAACGTGTAAGCATTCCAACACAAAACAAAACTGCTAGTAACGGAACATTTGAATGTCATAAAATGCTATGATATTCACTATATATTTCTGTAAATAAATTTCTTTCCAGCAAAAAATAACTTTGTAGTGACTTTTTCGAATTTGTCCGGTTCCCTTGCCCCACCCTTTACTTCTCTCAATTATGCTTGCTAGATATTTGAAGCTCTCACTACCCTCAACTCTTCTATGTCCACTTTTATTTTTGGTACATTTCCGACTCTGTTTCTTGTTATTATAATCTCGAATTTCATTCCTGCTCTTCTGATTTCCTCATTCCAACTATCAAGCTGTCTGTATTTCTTCTTTCCTGTTTCCCCATATTACTAAGTCATCAGTGAACAACAGGGCCTTCATATCTTCCTCTCCTGTCTTCTTCCCCCACCTCTTCGTTAATTGCATCCATGGTAATTATGAAGAGCAGTGGGGAAAGAGCACTTTCCTGTTTTCCATTACCTATACTGAACCACTCTGTTCTTCCCACTGATGTCTCCACACATCTCTGGTTGGCCTTGTATATGCTCTGCACTCTACACATTATCTCTTCCTAGACTCCTTTCTCTCTCAGATCCTTCCTTTGTTCTGAATAATAGTTCAAATAATAATTATTATTCTACTATTCAACAGCCTGACCCCCTACAAAAATTTCTGGCGATGCCCATGACATGGCGAATCACAAAAACACTCATGCAAACATCGGGAGTCGAACTCTGGGACTCTAGGTGGCAACATACAAAGTTGAACACACAATGTGCTCAGCCAACACAACAATACAGGGTGATCATAAAAATGTATACACACGCTAACAGGAATAACAAAATTAAGTGTCCATTGAATTTTGAGGCACTACCATTGGAAGAGTTAAATTGCTAGAAGAGTCCGTGCTCTCAATGCAGATGATCTGGACCAGAGTGTGGAGTTTTGTGTGTGGGAGTTGGAAAAATGTGCTCGACAGGCAGGGGCGGCGCCAGAAATTTTCGACCGGGTGGGCAGAAGCTCCTTATTGATAGATTAGGGTGGGCAGTATAAATGTAAGACCATATATAGTATATATGTGTATGTAAGACGTATGTATTCCCCTCTGTCTTACACTCCCGATTTTCCTCTTACTTATTTTGCCTTTCCTTTTCTTGTTTTCCTCTTTATCTTTTCTAATCTATTGTCGCATCCTATTCCATTTCCTTTCGCTTCGTCTCTGATGGACACAATTATTTCAAGGAAGTGTTTACCCATGCGCAGGCATACCCCCAACCATATATTCTAATCACATTCTTTCATTCATGTTAATACAGTGAAATAAAGCTTGTGTTGCAAATACAAGGCACATACTTGATTTTATGTATTCGGCGGCAATGATAGAAAGTGCGATGGTAGACAATCGTGAAGTTTCTCGTAATTTAAATGCATGTTACTGAGCATAGTATTTTCATCGCATGAGTTTTTGACTGAAAGAGTTTTCTTACTCCTTGGGGTCACTTTTCTTACCTTACAAGGTTTGTACAACTGACAAATCTATCTGAATGTTTGTAGTAGCGGCGATTGGGTGCGAACATTTGAGGGGCAAGGACAATTCTTGGTAGAAAAGGCTTAGCATAGAGAGGCCATGGGGGGGGGGGGGTAAAAAGTGGCGGGGGAGCAGCCACTCCCGCTCCTCCTAATCGCCGCCAATGAATGTTTGGATTAAAATGAACGTCTTATTAGGAATGATTTAAAACACACACGGAAAACAAATTCTTTGTTCATTGTCCATGAAGTATTCCTAGGCTAATGAAAGGCTATTTTGACAAAATATCACGCGTAAGTAATAAACAAGTAAGATTGAAAAATTGTTCAGAATTGAAGAGATTGTTAGCTAAGTTGCTATTCGTTTTCTCCAACTGTCATGTTACTAATGCAGGAGAAGCAATACACGTATGGTTACATGAACATATTTTTTGAGGTAACAAAATTATTTAGGACACAAGGAATTAATCGAAGTTGATCACCGTGCCAGTAATAATTCATCTATTTTTCATAGATGACTTGGGTTGTATGGTGTGACCATTTCGGACACACTAGAATGTCAACCTCTACCCTGTGCAGCACACCCTGGAAACTTTATTCTTTTAGGGCAACGAGTCCCTAGCACTTGGAACCACTGTCAAAGTAATAATTTATGAGGGTTTGTATTTTGAGTGTCAGCATGTGTTTGTTTTCGCCCCTTCGTTACTTTCATCTAATCGCCATTGAACCTTATCGTCGTCATTATCAAAATTAGCAGAAAAATGGTTTTAAATAAAACAAATCAATAAAACTTACTCTTTCAAAAATGGAGTTTCATTAGTTCATACCTCTTAGAAAGTTGAGGTGGTAGTTTCAATTGCACAGCGTTTCATTAGTGGATCAAGGCAGCTAATTCCGTGAACAATGACGTTTTCCGAAAGTCTCAAATATTTGTCTCAGGCAATCACCCTCTTAAAATGGACGCATCTTCTGTGGTGATAAAATGTCACGTTTGGTGCGAGTTCTTTCTGTATATTTTTCCCCAATGGCATAATGCTGTTGCATTATAATGAAGAGGTCCTGTGTTCGACTCCCCCCTCCTGTGGTGGAAGCACAATGCACACTGGTTAGGACTACACGTTAAACTGTAGGTTTAGTCCCAAATTAGCCTATCTGACCATAAAAGTGGGCTTAAAAACAAACTTACAAAATCGTCTTCTGGATACTTCGTGACATAACTTTTTACTTCGGCTGCGTGAACAGATTCTGTTGATATTTTCAGTTGATTAATGTGGCAAGATTTATGGGTGGGACGAAGATTTCTAAATAGGATAAGCCACTCATTAGTAGATAATTGAATAATTCTGTAGTTTTTCCATACATAACTGGTTTATTAAAATTTATTCACTTCAGTATTGTAGTGATTATTGTGATTCCTTCTTATTAGTAGAATGAATAGAAAGTTGATATTTCGCATACCATATTGATATTTGAAGATAACAGGCATATAACAATTGTAATGAAATAAGATAAGTGACACTTCTGGAATTTCAATGCAGATCTAATTAAAACTATAATATACTCTCTAGCATACTTAAACCCAAAGGTTGATGGCTGCAGCAACACAAGCCTTCAATCTGTCCCTATTCGGGGCAAGATCAATCTAAATCTTTCCCATCCTTGCCAATTTCTTTTAGGTCCATCTCAACGTTATCCCTCCATCCTCGTCTTGGCCTTCCTACTGGTCTCATACCATGAGCTTTCCCAACAAGAATCCTGTAAACTATTTTTTTCTCTGCCATTCGTGTCACATGGCCTGCCCATCTTAGTTTTCGTGATTAAATTATTCTAATAATAATTAAAAAGTCGAAATAAACAATAGTGTTGCCGGAGGAAGTAAAGCTAAGATGATGTTCTTATTTGTTTATTTGGAGATTATTCTAACCATACTCAGGCTGGGATTTATATACGTATGTGGAGGTCCGGAGCTGCAGTCCTCAAGTTCACCCTAAATTCTGATCTAATCTTGATCATACCCTGCATGATGTTGAGCCTCCTAAGCCTACTAGCTGCTTTTAATCATGGAAGTATTAATTTGATCTCAGTTTTTGTTTCAATAGCTCTAGTAGTTGCTTTCACTTTCTAATGACAAAATTGGCTTTTTATGGGTTGATAATATGTGAACATTTCTAGCATAGATAATATTCACAAGTAAAATATCGAAACATTCATATAGCTAACTCCAAGTATATGTACTTATTGAATTTGATTGGGTGGGCAATCGGGTGGGCACAGGATTTTTTGAGTGGGCACTTGCCCACCCGTGCCCACCCCTGTCGACAGGCTAGATATTTTTGCATAGGGAACCAGCAACAGTTGACAAACTGCAGGCAGGCATAGTGAGAATGATGTAAACCCATTGCTTTGGGTTTTTAGCAGCACCTGCATAACAATGATCAACGATTTGAAAATTGACTGCATCTTAAGAAGAACTGACATTACCTTAATAATTCAAAGTGCATATACATCCTTATTGGTACACCCTGTGTACTGTTTCTTTCTTTAAACCATTGCTTTTTGCGCACTTTATGTACAGATATAATTGGGATTGAATCTACAGTTCAAAGTGGAATTCGAACCACTGTCCAATCTCTTTCCCTTGGGTCGAACCAGAGGCCCCTTCATTATGAGACAACAACGTTACTACTACGACATATCATATATTAGTGGAGCCGGCCCCAGGGAGGGGCAACTCACACACTTGTTCGAAGCCCCGCACAGATCAATTTATTACAAGAGACGGGGTTGACTTAAATGATTTTTTTAAATTTTATATATACATTATGAACAGTATTTTCCACTCTTCAGGAATTCTGGGGTCTCAAGTCGGCGATCATGTAGTCCCTTTTCTTATTTGACGCCGCTCTTATTTCGCTTTTGACTAATCGCGACGATGAGGATGAATTATGAATAGATGCAATTGACGAAAGAACACTGACACACTTTCACCCCCAATGCCGATCTCCAACTCTATTTTCATTTAAGTTGCTGCACAGGGATTTATCCAGCATTTACCATTTGGGGTGTAAGTCCAAATTTAGGGGGGTTCAAGGGTAAATTTAGAGCCAAAATCACCATAAATCGGGAACCTGTGAAAAAATTTAGGAGTGTTAATAAATCACTGGTGCAGCAGATTGTGGATGTTACACTCATATTATAAGATAAATAAATCCTGTTTATCCTCGAAATTTGCCATATCTAAATTCTCACACACCATAATATTTTTCATTATTCATTTTGTCTGCGTTTTCTCTGTTATTTTTGCCTATCATAAATAAATGCTTTGTTCTCAGTACAGCTTCACCATTGTGATAGTTCCTGGTATTCAAAATATTTAAAATGTCAATGTTTATTCCACAACAGCCATGACCACATGCTCCTATTGTCTACTACTAAGTGAACTGCCAGTTTACAAAAAAGAAAAAAAAAATACTGAATATCACTAGTTTCCTCATATACTGGCATCACTAAGATGCAATTAGCCTCCATTCTCTTGAATTGAATTCAGAAGAGATCTGTCCTGAGGATATAGGAGAGGCATGACATTTGAATGACATTTTTACCACCAGCAAAAAACATTACAATTACACCATCTTTGCAGAAAATAGTCAAGCCCAGATTAATGGCAACATCATACAAAAAGCAAGATGGTTACTTTAGGTATACATGACCAAGGAAAATATACCACAAAAAAATAGATAAATACCAAAAATTATTTCTTTATTACATCCAACTGATACATTTGCACAGACTATCATAATGTTCCTCCTTAAACAATGACCTAACTCAAAATAATGAAGTCAGAAAATTATAAAAAGACACACACTTGTCATAATGCCATCTGTGCTATGGTTTATATTATATAGTATCTCACTGCAGAAAAATGTATGCACTACAAATGAATCTTGTGCATACAAAAGACTAGAACACATTGAATTATGAAACATTTGGCACAAAATTTAAAATAATATTTTATACACGAGTGGCCACAGCCATGTTCAAAATGTAGAATTCAACCTTTTTTTTAATTCACTCGTTTTCTGGTATGAAAAATAATTTGATTGTAATGTCCTCATGTTCACATTTAAACTGTCCATACCAAATGCAGCTACATAAAGCACACATAGATGGTGTTCTTAATCATCACGTAAAGTGGTACAAATACTAATGAGAGCAAGAACATGGCTCAAAATAATCACAAAATTTGCTCAACAAGACTTGCTGGAAATAGCCTTGCAACACATGTTAATGAATATGATATACTAATGCACATTGATTACAATCGAAGAGATGCACAAAAGTATCCAACACTGTTAATTTCAATTCTGGGCCAATCCTTCAGACACAGACAAGTTTCCATCGTGTCATCAACCAAACTCCTTTTTCGACACAAGCTGCTTCTTTTGAGATTTTGACGCACGTACCTTCTTCTTCATTATTATATTCTTCTTGGATCCAACTCTGATCTCTGCAGCTTTCAGTGCTTCCTTCCACAGAACGAATTGGTACAAGCCATGCTTTCGTGGCTGTTTTTTAAATACTTTAAGCAGAAGCAAGGCTCGACTACGAATCTTCGGGGGTTTAAATACAGTCGCTTTCCTACCCCCTCGCAAAGAAGTACAATTCCTTCTCCATTCATCTAATTTACTGCGAGCACTAACATAGGGAGTGGTCTGTCTACATGTTTCGGGCAATTTCGCACTTGGTGGTGTGTTCTCACTGGACTCAATCTCCACCTCATACTCTGCTTCCGGGGCACTGGCACTGTTCGCTGATAAATCTACTTCTGCTGGGTCGGTCTCCAGCTTAAGCTCTTGTAACACTCCTGTCCCTGCACACTTCTTAAATTTAGCTTCCCTGTTCTGGGTGGTGCGACGGCAATGTTCAAACGTGGCAAACGACACTTCTGGTTGAAGCATTGAATCATCCATGGATCCTTCTTTTGGTTGTTCATTGTTGCCCGGCATATTTACCCTTGCAAGAGATCAACAAACTTACTCCTTCAGTCTATAAAAACCAAAAGTGTCACTGTGTAGCTTTTCATCAATCAAGTCAAATTGAATGTGAAAATTACTGTGAATGTTGAAAATTAGAAATGAAGATCTGGAAAAAAAAGAGAAAACTAATGTTAATTATATCCACAGTCTAAAAATATTCACAATACATATGGTATGAACCGAGTTAAACAATACATGGTACAGTGGGATGCATAAGTATTGCTCAGTAAATTATCAGTGACTACTTTCATTAACATTTCTCCTGCATCCTACGCAGTGGCGTAGCAGCATATTGCGAGGCCCTGGGCAAGATTAGAATGCGAGGCCCCAATTTGTTCTTTAATGTGAACTCACAATGTAAATCGATACAAAATCTTCAGGGATTGACAAAAATGTATTTCTCTGTCTTCTGGAAGCTGAAATCTGAAGCTGTAGGAAGGAAGGAAGAAAGAACTGCTAATATTACTCCTCATGTCCTCCTTGGGTTGAAAACAACGTAAGCACTTAAATGTCTCACATTTGCTTCGTGGCAGTTGGAGCTTCCTTATTGTTAAAATATTAAAATTGGGAGCGCAAGGTCGAGAGACAGAAGAAAATTTAAGACAAAGTGCATTTTATTCAAGAAAATAATAAATTGGTAAAAATGTCCAAGCAAGTTAGCGTGAAATTGTGTGTAAATGTCTCACATGAGAAATACGACAATAATTTAGACTTTTTTCAGGTTCACCTACCTGCCCTGAGTTGACATATATATTAATTTAACTAGAATTTAAAGCCAAATAAAAATAGAATGTAATTTTACTGTCTACAAAATTGCCCTTTTCCATCTTTCTTTCTCACTTCTATTTATTACATTTTTTGTATCAATCCCATGGGACAGGAGGCCTCTTCAGGAGCGAGGGTCCGGGCAGTCCCCCACTTCGCACACCCCTTGCTACGCCACTGATCCTACGTGTTTGCAAGGACTGGATTTTTACATATGATCATGCAGAGGCTGTCAATTGGTTGTCTGGCGTTTTCTGTCAATTCTTGAAGCTCTCGTCGTGCAAAACGAAGACAATAAACATGGTGTTAGACAATATGCTTGGTAATATTTACGCATCCCACTCTACAGCAAATTTAAAAAGTATAACAGAAAAAAAAAAATTGGACCCAATATAATTTATTTGACATTACTTGGTTCCACTTTCCATCATTTCTTTTACACAACCATTCCGATAGCATAGTAGTTATGCAGTTGCCTTTTAATCAAGATGTTCCTGGTTCAAAGTCAAACTTGAATTCTTCACCCATTTCAAATTAGCATTAAGTGGATTTAATCTTTGGAAAACAAACTTTTGACAAAACCATTTTACTTTTTACTCATATGCACCTTCAGGTTTTTTTTCTTAAGTTCACTTTATGCACAGATAGGGGTGTTGCCACTGGGTGGGCTATACTCATCCATACACAAAAACAGAATAAATATGTTATTATGTTGAGAACTCAAAGTAGCAAGCAAGAATTGTAGTGTAAAGCCCACAAAGAGGCTTGAACAGTTGACTAACGTGCAACATAACTCAATTTCACTTAAAAATCGAACAACGTTTCTAGATTCTGCACCTCAGTTGGTTTCCTTTCATTAAAGTGTAAAATATAAATATGTAAACAAAATGTCATTTCTCCACGGCTAGGAGATTCTTGACGATTGTTGTTTTCTCATCGTGTTTCTTGGAGCAGCAGCATCTTTGATAATTTGTTTTCCTTTGTAGGACTTCATTTGCAATTGAGCAAATCAATTTTAAGCTTTAGTGCATTCACAAAGCTTCATTCTTAGTGTGAATGAGCAGTTTGCGTACTATTGTCTACACTTTAATAACACAGGCCTGCGAAATTGAAGTTGTTGAAAAATACAAGACGCTGCCCCCCTTCTTACATGTTCGCTGAGTTTTATGTTATTGGGTGTGTTGATTTTGAAAATGACCTCCATTTTTTTCCATGACGTCAGGATTTCTTGTACAATCGATATCGATATTTTTGCTAAAATCCTATGTGAAAAGGAATTTTCGCAAACAATTTTGCATGCACTATCTTTCAACAGTGGTTTTGATCCATTTAAATCTATGTAAAATCGATGCTTGGTGATGCAAATTGATTTATTAGCAACTGATTTTATTTTTTAAAGGTTTAAATTGAAGAAAACCACTGTTGCCAGATCGCACGAGCTGCCTCTGGCCGAGAGAAAAACACAAAGTTCCCTTGCGTTTACACTTTTAACATCCCATTATGGTGACGTTTCTAGAAAAAAAGCACCAACGTATTATGTTCATTTGTGTTTATTAAGGTAACGTACATAAAATAGACGATCGACCACGAGGAGCAATGTATATGTAGATGAACGTTTGACACAAATTGTAAACTGAACAAACAACAAAACCAAACACAAACAAAGTTTATATCTTCGTATGTACCCTTTTGCCTTTGAAACTTCTTTTTGACGTTCTTCTTTTATGTGGAATCTCAGGCCTCTCTCGTGTTAACATCAAACAGTAGTCGGCAAGCATGTTCTTGTCCAATCGTCCTTGATATTTGCGCTCCATATCTTTAATATCTTGGTGGAACCTTTCACCCTGTTCTTCGCTGACTGCTCCTAAATTTTGGGGGAAATAGTCTTCATGTGAGTGAAGGAAATGTAGTTGACACTCATGGAGCAACCCAACGCTTGAAATTTGTCCAGCATATTCATAACAATTGCTTTATAGTCAGGATCCTTGTAAATCTTTGAAGGTATACCAAGCATCTTTCTCCTTTGTCGTCATGCTAGTTTCAAAGTCTTTATCCTTCATGAGCTTGCGGATATCTGGACCAACAAAGATTCCCTCTGTCAACTTGGCTGCGGATAAACCTGGAAACTTCTTGCACAGGTATTTGAAACAATCGCCATCTTTTGGAATAGCCTTTGCAAATTGCTTCATTACACCTAATTTGATATGCAACTAGGGTAACAATACTTTTTTTGGGTCAACTAAGCTGTTCCGAATCACATTCTTGGTACCTGGTTCAAGATTTTGTCTTTTAGCCCATTCTTTCTTGACCCAATGTTGAGTCTTTGCGCGGCTGTCCCACTCACAAATGAAACATGGGAACTTTGTATATCTGCCTTGTTGACCAAGAAGCATGGAGATAACTTTCAAATCACCGCAAATGGTCCAACCGTGGTCGGCATATTTTATTTTGTTGAGGACGAGACCCATGTTTTCATAGCATTCTTGTAAATGGACCGAATGTGCAACTGGTACAGATGCATACTGGCTTCCGTGATGAAGAAGGACAGCTTTCAGGCTCCTTGTCGATGAATCTATAAACAGCCTCCATTCATCTTTATCGTAGGTGATATTAAATTTGCTCATCAATCCGGGAATATCAGAACAATAGACCAGGTTCTCCGCTTCCTCAAAGTACTGAACAAAGTCCTTTTCTCGATTCCTGTACCAATAAAACGTGGTACCTTTGGCCAATAAATGTTTTTCTTTCAATCTGGAGCCCAACAATTCAGCTGCCTCTTTCGAAAGGCCCAGATATCTAGTCAGAAGAGAAGGGCTGAGGTGAATCGCCTCCAGAGGGCTTATATTTGGTATCGGAGCCTTGACCGTCTGGATGTTCAGAGTCTGAAGACTCTGAAGAGATGACTGGTAATTCAGTTGGAGGCAAAGGCACTGGCACATCAGGTCTATGAGGAACGTATGGCCGATAGAATGTTCTCAAGATAAGAGATTAGCTTGTGATATTTTCGGTTATACCCACGGACATGGCAGGCACAAAAGTAACAATCATCACAGTGGTTTCTCGGCTCCCTCCATGACATAGGAATTCCAAAGCGTAAAGCAGTCTTCTTTCCGTTGAGCCATAAGCGTAGATCATTGAGACACTGCACACACACTTTATGAGGAGCCCACAATTTGTCCTGGTCTCAGAGTTTCATGCCAAAATTCGCAAGATAAAGTTTTCTTACATAGTTTGTAATGCTCCTCATGCGATGTTTAATAACACTATATTCGCCGCATATGTAACAAAAGTCATCTGGCACATTTTCACACCGTCTCGAACTCGAAGCCATGGTTCATGAAATGCACAGAGGAAAGCACCAGTTACAATTGTTTTTGTGATGCAGTTTCCACTTGTCACTGTATCAGCACATGCGTGACACTACACATGAAAGACAAATTGAGACGAACTTACAAATTTCCATGTCTTTTATCTTACTATGAACACGGTAAGTACATGATCTGCTGGGTTAAAGAGCGATAAACTGAGTCCCTCATGAGGACATCTGTTTTATAACGTTTCTGCTGCCTCCAGACAAGTCACGAGAATTCAGGTTTACAATTAACATGTTCAGGATCAATCCAGATAAAGCTCGACACAACTGGAAGGTGACTGCCAATTACGCTGGCTTAGCGAGCGTTCCTGCGCAGTCGGTGGACCAAGATAAGGATTTGCGTGATGCTATTGGTCGAGAGCGATTGCGACGAAGAGGGAGGGACATCGACGGGGAGAAGTTACAGAGAGGTATCGTTTCACCACGGTAGAATGATGGTCAGGCAGGGAGGAAAGATATTCCACGCCGAAACAACATATTTATGGTAAATGTTCAAACAAATCTATGTACAATTAAAATTTTCAAGAAAACGTGACGTGATAGACATTTTTCTTTATTTTTTTTGAACTCAGCACCACAAAATACATAAACTTCACCTATTACTTCCCTTGTATTTTTTTCATCTCAGGTCTGTGTAATTACTTGCTAATTATAAGCTACAGAAACTAATATTTATGCAGTTATGTTTTTCAATCTTAAATTCTCATAATTTATTCTTCACCATGGTATTCAATTTTCCGTTCGTTCATTCATGCTTGTTTCTATGTTTGTCAGTAAATCCGTAGCATATCCAGTAGAATCTTGTCTAAACGTGTCAGATCCTGCTCCTAGATTTTGTTGAGGAAGCATGGCTCTCCTTGAGGCAAGTAAGCCATGGTCGCAGCGAGAGGGACAAAACATAGGAATCTAGGAGCAGGGGGAACTTTTGATTTTGTTTCATCAAGGAGGTAATACTGCTAAGACAGAGCTACTCATACCGAATGGGGTAAGTCATCCCTTATCTGTAATGCTGCCATTCTCAGTCAGAAGTGTTGGGTTTTAAATTTTAAACATGTCATTCAATTGCATATTAGTTAGTACAGGGTGGCCACCCTAGGACCATTATAAAATTCAAGTACAAGTCCTGGTTTCCAAGGCGAGCTTTTCAAAATTGAAGGCTAGAAGAAAAAAAATATCACTGTCTCAACCTTGCATATTACCCCCCCCTCCTTACACACACACAAATAAAGTATATTAATAATATAAAGGATCTTTTGATTCCAATGTATACAAAAATTCTGATTCAATTCCATTCAAGCGTTCAAAATTCAAGCAGAATTCATGCATAATTCCCGGAGCCAGAAATTCACATATAATACCCGGTGAGTAGCCACCCTGTAATATCGCACATCTGTCCCATTAGGTCCATCGCAGCCAAGTGAACATTGGTAGTTCAAGGGTGAACTACAACCCTAATGGTTCGATCACAAGTTCCACAGGGTGGAATGCTATGGATCGACTAACATTAAGTGTTCGGATTTCCATCATCCTTAAAATGCTGTCTACTTTGACCCTAATTTTAACCCTACCCTTGGGTGCAGCAAACTGAGTGGCCACGCTGGGAGCAGTCTTCTGGAGGTGTCAAAATGATCACATCAAATTTTTAACACTCATAAAAATAAGAAAAAAATGTTTTATTCCAGAATTATATTCAACATTCCAGTAACTGTGACTAAATGAGTTTTGGTACATTAATTTTCTCATCATTGCATTGCTCTTTACAAGCATAGAGCAGCTTTTCCTTAACTGGCAAAAGCATATTTCGCTTTCTTTTTATAATATTCTCTTTATTTACAAAATACAGGGTATTCTTGTGCCAAAAACTCCTAGGGCTGGCCCTTACCATGACACTGAACCAGGTCCCACCTAAAACTATTTTATCCACCCTAAGAAAAATTTCTTGCGACTCCACTGTGCACAGACAGGCTAATCAACACTGGACCTATAAATTTAACATAAGCATGCGTACATTCCCTGATTAAGGCAGAAAGTTTTGATGAAAGTTCATCTGGGGAATGAAAAACTACACTATTTTACGAACTCCCCATTGAAGTGTACAAAACATTATATTCATCTGTACAGTTGATCAAGAGCCCCCCCCCCCCTTGAAACTTCATTTATGTGTACATTTTGTGTAATTTTCGGCATAATCATATACATGTCAACAGCGTCATCGGTCCCTCCATGGAACAGAGGGAACAGGCTGTTCCCTCCTACTTATCGCCCATTGGAGCTATTTCAATTATCCATATTAACATAATAAGAACACTTCTTTCTCCAGAAATTAACACGCCGAAGAAAAACTTTCACAGTGACTGGACGTTTCTTTACTTCACCTACACTCGTCGTTCCACGAGACACATAGCAAATATGTTTTCCTTCGAGATTTTTGCTATGTGCTTAAGTTTAATTGCGTTGTAGTGATAAGTTTTCCTAATCTCATTGCAAAATTTCGTCTACAATCCATAACGAACTGGAAAAATCATTTACAGTCTAAGCATCTGCTAAATGCTGCGAAATAGCTTCTGAGGGAACAGCTCACGTCCATCTGTTCAAAAGCACCAATACGCATGCAGCTGCA
The DNA here is from genome assembly GCF_977018435.1 of Lepisma saccharinum. Classification (NCBI taxonomy): domain Eukaryota; kingdom Metazoa; phylum Arthropoda; class Insecta; order Zygentoma; family Lepismatidae; genus Lepisma; species Lepisma saccharinum. The sequence goes on along the minus strand of NC_139255.1, from coordinate 41,578,626 downwards.
GGACAAGAAAGTAGATGTTGCGAGTGTAGGTTTGCAAATGTTGTATGATAGAACGGCTGAAGACGAAAGCTTTTAGTTCATTGAACTTTACAGAAAAAACAGCAAACCAATACCTATCCTAACTGAATTAAAAACTCAAGCAAAATTGTACACAAGGCATTTTCAAACAAGTTACTACTACTCTGTAAAATGATTAACTGGATACTCTTCCAGTGTCCTTGTTTGTTCCCGGGAATGAAGTTTGGAACAGTTCAGGTTATGTCAATTTCTACAAATCTAGCGGACGTCATGAAAAAACTCAGCCATCTGTATGCCCTTATTGCATTGAGACGTTTGAATTACAAGAATGCTCAACTCTATAAAAAAAAGTCAACTTAATCTACAAATAGAGAGATGAAACAGGTTTCGACAAAACATTTTTTTCTGATTACTCATAAATTGCTTTTATTAATTTTTTCTTTGTTGCGCATCAACAACTTTGTTCTTAAGGTTTCCTTTATATTATATCATATTTGCTTTAACATTTGGTATTGTCATAATTTTAATGTGCTTTATGTATGTCACTTCTGACAATTTGTAACATATGTATCGTATGTTATAGACCGTAGTGCACACGGAGCCATCATTTTGTTATATTTCTGTTTCATTTGTGCCAGATTGATGGAATCATTATTAATTTTGCCACCAGAAGTCAATAGAATCAGTTACGCAATGACGTAATAAGGAAGCCTCTGTGCAACCTCGCAGCCCTTTAGGCAGCGCATTTTGAATACTGACCCACAGAGAGGAAGTTGTTTTCCTCAAGGTAGACACTTTGTGAAGGTGTCCGAGGAACCACAATATTTGAGGAGAAGGATAAGTACTTTCCATAATGTTTTAAGTTCCGATCTTGCACTCACTCACTCAATTATATTTTGTTCATCATCTTTCTCGTCTATGCTACGTGAAGAAGTAACTTGACAGTCAAAAGACAGATTTAGTTCATTATTATTAATTAGTTAAACTAATATCCATCAAACTGGCCCAAGTGATAAGACAATGTTTATTTCAGCGAGTTTATCATCGAACAATCTTTCTTTATGCAGTCTAATTGTGCTTGCACATTATGTCCATAAACTCGCATAATTTGGAACAGTGTTGTATCTGTACATCTGAATAGCATAGCTAATAAGTAGACCTTTAAGGCGGAAATCTTCCACTGCGCGCTTACTTCAATGTTCGTGTGCATTAAACAAGCCAGTTTAACGTGCATAATGTTTATTTGGTTCACTTCAATATGAGTTGAATTAGGAGAGGTATGGGACGGGAGGGGGCAAGTGCAGTTCACCTTTTCCCCTGGCTGATGTAGCACCGCACGCCACTGCATGTCATACATCTGATGAAGAAATTAAACTCATGTTTAACTCAAGTCAAGGAAACTTGAGTCTAATTAAAATTCATGGCTTTTCTTAAACTAAAACTTTCACTACACACATGCTTGAGAACTGAGTGCACATATATGTACAAATATGGGATGGCATAAGAAGCACTTTTGGTCCAACATTAATACGAAAATAAATAACATATCGTACATTGTTAGTTTTCATTCGGCTGATGCAATAGTTTGAAACAGGGTGTGAAATCACTTAAGACTGGTGGGGGGAGAAAGATCTTAATCTACAACCCCGCCATCCCCACAAACATACATATAAATTTACAATATACATATTTATAATGTTATTAAAATTAAAAATAAATTACTAAATTAAAATATATTAGATATTATAAAGTAGCAAACTACATCCTTTATTAACTGGATTTTGCACCCTGGTTTGAAATAACTTCATCCAGGTAGTTTCACTGGCTTGAAAATGCTTCAATTTTTTAAAGAGTAGATCTGTAACATTGTTCACTGTTTATTAACAGTAATAAATATTAGGAGGAGGGGCAACTGTCCCCTTGTTATCCATGTGCACGTCTATGAGATGAAAGTGGAATCTGAACCAGTACGTGCCTCACCAGGCATTTAGAAACCTGAGACCTCTTCCTTGGAGGACATAGAGGAGACCCACCCCTCCCGTAAGAAAAGATGAAAATCAAACAAATAATGGATGAAGTGGGGAGGACACATCCCCTCACTGTTACAAAAATTTTCATCAAGCATCCCCCCCCCCCCCCCCCCCGGCTACGATGATGTGCATAAGTATACATGGGCTTACTGCATTGCCTCCAAGTTGATCCCAACAAACACCCCTGCACCTATCCTCAAATTTGTCCACCACCACCTGCTTTAAGCTAAATTTCCACTTCGAGCACTACACACAAGGCTTAAAAAAACGAATGTGTGATCATGTTGAAAGATTACTATAAATAAATACATGCATAGTTGTGCATAATTCTCCTGATATGTACCGGTAGTTCACTGTGATACTGACAATTTCCGTACATTTATAATTTTTTAAACATGACATGAAAAACATGAAAAAATCTCTAAGACATATACTTCTCTTCACCATTAACATTTGAACGATTATTTTATAGAGGGAGGGACACTATTTTTTTATAGGTAAACTCAATCATCATGTCCCAGACTCTTGCATATTTTCTTGTTCTTTTTTTTTTCCTTGAGAAAAATTCATGTGCTTTCAACATTCATTCATTCACTTGATTGTGAATACTCTGGGTAAACACTATAAGTGCATATTTATTGAAAATGTGGCATGTATTCGATATGGCATATTTTGCGAGTTTTCAATGTATATTTTATTTTTGTATTAATGTACATAAATCCGCTGCTAGTCTTAATATGCAATTTTCAAAAACTAAAAATATTTGTCCAAAAATGACGGATGACCGTTATAGTTTTGGTTAGAAGATACTCTGCAAGTGGCAACAGCGTTATCACTACGCCAAATGTGGGACTCAAGCTACTGTGCCTCCACAGGGAAACAAACATGGAAAAGCGAAGTTGTGTTCGCTGCTACACCAACGAGGAGGTGCTCAATCAATTCACTTGCTTGAGTTCTTAAGGCTAATTGAGACTGGAACTACAGTTTAAACTGGGATTGGAACCGCTGGGTATCAAACTGTACCCCCTAGAGAAAGTGAAATATCTTGCACGGTTTATGAAAGTTTTAAGTTGATTTTATTTCTTGGAAATGTGTTATTGTGAAGTAAAGTACGACTGTTACCTTACCATGTTACTTTACTGTGAAGCAGAACAGCCCCGAAGGCTTCACGCAAGTGAATACCTACAGCACCCAAAACAACATTCCACAATAGGAGCTATAATTTTACGTAGTAAGGTTAGGTACTGACAGTTATTTTCGGCATGTTCTTTCGCTATTTTAGTGTACATTCAAACAGTTTTTACTAACAAAAAGCAGCGAAAGTATTCCAAAATTGCAGGTTTTAACTTACGTGGGTCATTCTTTGGGATCAAATATATCCGTTATTTGTGCTTTCCTAATGCTGGAACTACTATTACATACGTAAAAAATTGAAATCTGTAGATTAAAAAAAATCGATGTAATTCTTGAGGGGGTACAGTGGCTAAACGGCAGCTCGAACATGACCCATTCATAATCTGATTCACACAATACGTATTACCATTACTAATGTACAGTAAAAAAAAACTATCGCAAAGTGGGCAGACAACCGTACAAACAACATTACTGTAAATGGTAACGGTTCCGATCGTTTCATGATTTCTCCTAGCACAAAGACTAATTATCGTAGAATTTTGGAAATCATTGTCACATGAAACTTGAACCTTCCTTTAAGTAACGAGTGCTGATTGGACTTGAAAAAGTTCTTTATGTTGAAAAAAACAACTTGAAAATTACCTTACGCATGGACAAGATATACTCCATCGACAAGCTACAGTAACGTAGAAGCGTGGGAATGAATGTAGAAGTAAATCAGAACCTTAGTAGAATGCATTTAGGGACTTTATTTTAATGCCAAGGAAACCTAACCTAACCACGATAGCATATAAAGTAAAGCCCTCCTCTGCGCTTAGCACCACGCCATGAAGGCGTATAGAGGGTGTGGGGGTAACGCCCCACACTTTCTTGATCAGGGCGTGAGTGGGGGTGATGCAGGCGCGGCTCGTGCATTATTTACCCGGGGGTTCACTGAAGTCATGTGACATATATTCAGTTTCCTCAAAATAAACTTCCTTCGCCTAACAAAAGGATGGGGGCGGGCTTAAAAGATTTGTCCAGAATTTTTTTTATATGGGAGTATAAGGTTTTGTATTAGGGGTGTGCGAATAAATTTAGGGCTGAAACTACAATAAATTGTGCCTTTATGAAAAAAGTTGAGTTTTGTTGGAATGGACGTCCTCAAGTAGGGGCAAGTAATATATTTTTTCCTCAGGAGGAGCAAAAAACACTCCTTCAGTCTGAAGTTACTGCAACGCTTTTATAATAATTACCAAAAATTACTGTGACTGAAATTAAATTATATGCGTGTAATATATAATTTTTGGTTTACATTCAATTTCCATGGTGAGCGGCCCCCTATTCCCCTTCCGGACGTCCATGCTGACTAATCAGAACTGGTCCTACATTTGTTAAAGGGAAATGGCAACTAATGGCATGCGCATACTAGAAATCGAACCTGAGACGCTTTCATTGATACAAGATAGCTTTGTTCGAATTTGGGGCTGGTCGACCAGCACACGCTTTTTTTCAGTGGACAAGGAAGTTCGTTTACGTTAATTACGTGCATTTCTATCGGTCATTTCTTACCTGCGCGGACAGCAACGCCTACACTGCATCATGTGACATAACCTAGGTAAAGTCCATCCCTCGCTTCACTCGCAGCATCACTTAATACTTTCCAACAAGTATCCAAGCACTTCAAAAACTAACAAACTTGAGACGATTGACACCGAGCGACAGCGAGTCACGTCTTCGCGCCATTCTTTCTCTCTCGCGAACCCGAAGTGTTTCCACCTTTAAGGAAAAACCTCTGAATGCATGCACGAGCTATTTTGGTAATGTATCTCCTTTATTTTAATTCATCGCATCTAATTCCAGCTTTTATTTGTTTCCACTCATCCATCTCTGCCACAATTTTGCATTTATTCCAAGAAGTTCAGTACAAAAATGATACAAAGAGAATATTGAATATGTAATGTGTGCGCTTCAAACTTGAACCGCACATAGCAACACTGGAAGGGAGGAAGCAGCGAGATCGGAGCCTTGTCCCGCGCCTTCTGCGAGAGAACGAACTGCGCATGACCGTTGGGTTGAACATAGGTTCTGCAAATCTCACCTCCCATGTATTTTGTCCTATACCCTCCTCGAGCTTCTGCTCCCGCACGAAGCTTTCACAATGGCAAGAGCTGTCCTGTGGGGGTTCAACTGAGGGTCTGTATCAGGGCGACCGAATCGCGGTTTCTTCTTCTCAGCAAAAGAGTTCACCGTATTACGGGCACAAATACATGACTTATTGTGTAGAATTTTTAGCGAAATAATGTGAAAATGTAAAGACATTGTTTATTGTTCATTCTCGAGGTGATTATCGTATATTACTGGGGGGTTCACTGATCCTGTGCGCTATAGGGCCAACCGCGCCTGGGGTGATGTGATCAGCATCATGCCCCTGACTGCCTTTATCCACCCCCAGGGTTTCCCCCAGGTAACCATGTCATTCTATGCTGGCTGGGTGCCAGGGTCGTTTCCAACGTTAGAAAAGTTCCCGGATTTGAACCGGCCGGGGATCAAACCCGGTACCTTTAGCATGGTAGTCAGACGTGTTACCGACTGAGCAACCGCAGCCACAATGGCATATATTGAACAAAATATTAAGTGATCGCTAAAACTAAGCAGTATGTGTTAACAGATATAAATCGAAATCGAACCATGATGAAATTGCAATAAAACAAAAGGAACTTAGGCCCACAACTATTCTGAAGTTACATTCTGAAGTTGACACGTTTACAAGCTGGTTTAAAGTTTTGCAACAAAAGGGAATATATATTTTTATTCTTCTTGTCTTTCAACCTGCAGGGCACAGGATACGACATGGGTACCTGGGGGAAACAGGTGGTCAGGGACGTGATGCTGATCACATCACCCCCACTCCTGACAGGATTAAGAAAGTGTGTGGCGTCACTCCCACAACCCCTATACGCCTTCATGGGATGGTGCTAAGTACAGGGGAGCACTTTACCACCTTTTTTTCTTAGCTTTTACATCGTGTGCAGTGTTGTCATCCACAGTTGTATTACATTACATAAATAATTCCAACATACAATTTGAAATTCTTAACTGCCTCTCCCAAAAACTCCCACCTACGAAAATGAATTAAAGGTTCAATAATATACACACTTTGGATTATCAAGCAAGCAGTCACGACATTAGGGACATACCTGCTATGCTAGATAGTAATAATTGTCTTGGTCACCAACCGTGTGGTGGTAATGGGTCGAGATTGGCATGGAGCAAGCACATGTGGTGTTGTTGGTACAATGGTAATGAGGGGAGGAGACGTAAATACAGTTGTTTTTTTTCCTTATGCGGGCACCGTTAGTACTTCCCGTTTAACCATACCATCTGCTTAACTCACAATCTGCATGAACGTCATGAATAAAAACGCAAAACAATTTCATCATAATTCTCCTGTCACTTGAGGTTTGAATGTACTGGAAAGCATCACATTCCCCATTCACACATGATTCATGCTTTGAATTGATACATCCGCAGCCACTGCAAACTAAATTGTACCAATTTTCGCTATTCGTTTGTTAGCACGTGATAAATTTAACTTTTTGAAGAAAGGAGAAATAATAATAGTTACATACCGGCATGCTGTCAGTATATTCCCTTACGAGGATCACGGCTAAATTACCATGTCCTTTGCACATAACATGTTTTGTTTACAAATAGAAAGTCTATATATTTACCCGACTCAAAGCCATGCCGGTTGGTATGCATTTGTTCGCTTCTGCTGTAACCTAACATTGGCCCAATATGCACTTTATCAATGCGTAAACTGTTAAAGCTTTTGTAGCATTATTCACTCCACTGTCATCGCACACTTTCAAATATAAAAACACACTTAAGGTGTTCAGTGTCATTACACAAAACAAATGTTTTGCATGCGTTTGTGACTCCCTGTTTCTTTGTTCCTCATGCACACAGTTACCGTATCACCTAAAGTCGCCTGGCGATTGGCGAAGGCGAATGCAGGCCGGAACTTGCTTGCCAAAGTTGCTTGCAACACACAAGCGCGCGACGTTGCCAAGTCGTCACGATCCACGCTGGCAGAGGCCGGGAGCCGCTGTCAAATACATTTTCATGCATCGATATACATCATCGCTGATTGTTGTGCTACAAGAAACCTGTGACGTAACACGAAGCAAGTTCATATGCATTACACACCAACAACAATACCTATGTAATACAGCGCAGTTGCATGAAATTCGAAGCGTTCTCTTCGAAGAAAAGACGCGTATCGACGGATTTCACGGGAATATAATTTTGCGATGACAATCAAAACGTTTTGTTTAACAACACGCTGCAACGAATACGTACATAATACGTGCATAATACGTACTACCACGAAAAATACTCGTCTCTGCAAGGATGGGTTTGACTGACTCATCGGTCAACACTTTCTCCGTCAAGCGTCGTATTTCATGTGACGCAAGCTGCGCTGATGTTTTCGTGGTTAGTTAGCATTGGCGCCCACAGGATATTTTCTCAGGGGGCAGATTTCACATCTTGTCTCTCAATCACATAAACTTATATTTTACCTTTTATTATTATTATTATTGAATTGAAAATGCTTTGACGTTTTTGACAAGTTCAGACTTGAGTCCCCTATTTAACAGGCCCGTAGCTAGAATTGATCTCCAGGGGGGGCTCACGGGTTATCAGGGGGGGCTTTGTATATGAAGTCCATTTTTCAAAAGTTTAACAGTGTTAAATGAAGGTAAATTATGTGTGTGGGAGAGGGGGTCATTAAGTTGCATAAAGTTTAGAAATATCACACAAATATTACATTTTCTTATATATTTTAAAATATCACTTGAGGTGTTAATTGGCTGCTACTGAAATCATCCCTTACTACACACTCCATACTACGTTTGATGATACAGATATTTATATCACCCAAGAAAAGATGGACAATATTCAATCATAGTGCCTACCGTACATTCCACTCCCCTTCGTTCCCAAAACTTGGGAGCTGTTAACCTTTGACGCAGATGCAGAGGGGGATTTGCATAATGACATCAAAGTCACAGATTTCTGTATAAATGGGAAGTCTCAACAGGGGTAACGTAGGTACAGATAATTTGATTGAATTTGAAATTTAAAATTTTGGGTGCGTAAACGCTTACGCTATTTTGCACCCATCACGTTATGCGGAGTCCAGCCCCTTACCATAACATAGGTATAACAAAATTATAGTGTCGCATAACTAAAATCTTAAAATATTCTGACCCGCTAAAAGCTGAGACTGTAAAGGGGCACTCAGCACACATAAGGACAACATACAGAATTATACTGTCCATAGGGTCAGTCGCCAGAGACTCATTAGTCTGCAAAAAGCTGTCCAGGGTGTAGCCTACTATGTGGAAGCGAGGTTGACAATTGGGTGTATTACGTGGAAGAATTACCCTTTGCACCCCGAAGGTACAGATAAAGAAGCTCCCCTGTGAATAAACTTTCTGAAGTCTAGAAGAAAATCTCTTAAATATTTGCCGCTACTTACGACTTCTTCTTATAAATAAGATGAACGAATGTAATGTTCCCTGAAATTATCCTTCACCAAAGTTGTGAGCAAAATAGTTTCTGTTGTCTACATTTTCACTTTTCACTGCAAACAAATTGCACAAAACAGTTTTACCTAATGTCAAGGGGGCTGACCTCAGTGCCAGGGGGGGCTGACGGTAGTTCCAGGGGGGGCTCAGCCCCCCCTGGCCCCTGCCTGGCTACGGGCCTGCTATTTAACCTTCGAATAGTGACGTGATTTTTGTGACGCAATAAGTGACGCCGGTCTGTGAGACCGCATATTGTTTATGATTTTTTAAATATATGTAAATACTGTTTTTATCTAGAAAAATTATGTTTCTTACTAAACAGTTGTAAAAGGTAATAAGGAAACATTCAATAAAACTGGAGAATTATATTTTTTGTAAAAAAAAGTGTTATTGTTAGCATTTATTTTTATAAAATCAATTTTATATATATATATATATGAAGGGCCAGGGGGAAAAACGATGAATGTCGATTTTTCGCCCATTTTGAGATCGCAACGCCATCTGATAGTTCAGAAGCTGTACTATAAGAATGAGAACGGCCTTGGTTGGGAAACGATGAGAAGTGCCTGAAAAACGCATTATTATTTTGGCATATATTAACGTTCTTATGGAAAGAAATACTTTGTTTTTCATTTCCTGGCAAATTGTCTCGAATGAACATTCATCGTTTTTCCCCCTGGCCCTTCATATATATATATATATATATATATATATATATATATATAAAATTTTGTATAAAACATATCTTCCTCTCTTCTACATCAGGGGTTTCCAACTGGCGGCCCGCGATGCCTTTCTTTGCGGCCCGCAAAGCCAGTTTGCAAAATACATTAATTTTATGTATTTTTATTAAAATACGTTCTATTTATGGACTTCCTTAAACAACTGGCGTTTCTAACAGATATCACAGGTCATATGAACGAACTGAACTTGAAACTGCAGGGAAGAAACCAGCTGGTGTCAGATTAAATGGGAAACATAAATGGATTTCGTAATAAACTGAAGATTTTCAACGTTACTTTGGAAAGGAATAGAGTAGAGGCGGCAAATGTGGAATACCGTTTTTGTTTTGAACTATAATTACTTTATTTGTGCACATTTTGATATGAAAATTCAACAAAAAAATACAATACACATTCCTTTTTCAAAAAAACACTCAGAATATTTGAAATAATTACTGTGCTTTTGAAGAAAAAAACATTAATGAATAAAGTGCGAAATGTCAACAAAATGAAAGTGGGGGGTAATGTGGAATACAGTATTCCACATTACCCTCATAATTAGAGATTACACAACTTTGACACTTAGCCATATTGTTCTGTTCATTTATGTTAATCGCAAAAATCGCAAATAAACACATCTCCCTCTGATGCACTACAGAGCTCATGGGCCCACAATTCACACAATAAACACCGGATCCACTTACTGCCTGGAACATCAGTCTACCAGTTCTCTCCACAGAACAAGCACTCAGTGTCTGGGTTCCTCGGACCTACACTTTCACCAATCACACTACAATGATCAGAGGTGATTCCATCACATTCAGTGGTCGATTCACTTGTTGTACGTGCAATGTCTTCCTGCTTCTTGCCACGCTGCGTTCTGGATTTTGCCATTTCATCTTTTCCTTTCCCTTCACACTGATTTGATTCCTTGAAGATACATCTCTTGCACGAGTTGCTTTTCTTTGACTTCTTCTTTTCTGATTCATGAAGAGAGTGTTGTCGAGAATGTTTATAAGGTGTTCCTGTGAGTACAGTTGACGAAGTGGTTCTGCTTCCCCTCTTGGATTGTGCATTACTTGTAGTTGGAACTGGAGATATATCCCATGGTGTTACTGCATGGTTGGATTGAGTTGATCGGCGAGTGTAGACAGCATTTGTAGACTTTTCACTTGGTGAAGTTGTTTCCTGTACAGGAGGTGTGGGATTTTCAGTTGGCGAAGATGTGGATGGTTGTGGATTAACACTATCAGGAGGTAAAGAGACGTGATTACTGGCTGTGTTGGTAGCTCCGATGAAATCACTATCCCTAAAAACGTTTGGGTTCAGGGGATGAATTCCTGTGCATTTGAATCCATTAACAGCAATCTCGCCCGACTGAGCACGTAGGTAAGCTCTGGAAAAGAGTTCTCCTACGTCAAAATGAGTTGTTCTTCTCCCATGGTTACGGAGAAACAATCTCAACTCTTCGTTGTAATATCTCTTCAGAGGGCCCAAGAATGTTCTATCAAGAGGCTGTAGCTTATGTGTCGAGTGTGGTGGCAAAGAAATTATAACAACAGATTCTTCCCGAGCTAGGTCAATAACCTCAATATTCCTGGTGTGGCTGTAGTGGCCATCAAGTATGAGGAGTACTGGGTCATCTTTGCTTGGCTTCACTTTACTGATGAAGTGACGAAACCAGTTAGTGAATATTGAGTTATAACACTATTCAGCCTTGTTTCCATGATTATGAAAAAATATAAATATGCTGACCAATGCAGTAATTTATTTTATTAAAAACATAAACTAAACGTAACGTTTCAACCTTCTAGCAAGGTCTTCTTCAGACTCTGTATCACCCCCACAACATGATAAACATTCTCTGCCATTTTGCTGTACCTTATAACTGCATGCAGGAAGTCATAAAACTATAAAAATGTGATTTTAACAAATTTATCAAGGCCTGAAAAAGAGAGGGTAATGTGGAATAGTATTCCACATTAACAACCCTCACCTATTCCACATTACCCGCTAACTACTTTTCTTTTTTAATCTTAAATTAGATAATAACGGAAAATTCCAGGACACCTAATTGACAATGCTTATTTAGCTACGACATTGGTGAACAATGTCACATAGAACACTTGCAGAAATCTTACCTTGTGTTTGCTTTGTGTGTACAAAACGACGGTGACGAAAAAAAGTCCGCTACCTCCAAAACAGCTTTATGTGCTCTGTCAGCAAACATTCACAGTGGATGGCGGGGGTTGCTTCAGTGCTGCCATCTGTACACACCGTCTGATAGTTCTAAACTACTCCGATAGATGGTAGACGTATGTAGTTGTAAATATCATGGTATTCCACTTTTGCCGACCATTCCACATTCGCCGCCTCTACTCTAATCTGGTCCATTTTCCAAGCTGTCGGCGGCTAGCAGAAAATGAAGAAACACTGGACTTTTCTGAATTCAGTGCAAATATTAAAGCAATAATGGATGAGTTTGACTCCAGATTTAAAGATTTTGAAGAACTTAAAAGCAGCATCCAGCTATTTAGCAATCCTCTTGGCGTTAACATCAAAGAACAAGAATCTCTTCTCTCCAACTTGAATTGTGTGATTTGCAAGGCGATGTGTTCCTCCAAACTAGCCGAGAAAAGAGGCCAGAGTTTTTCAAATACCTTTAAAAGGAACGCTTTCCAAATGTTTGTAGTTGCGGGCAAAGAATGACATCGATGTTCGGCAGCACATACAAGTGTGAGAGTGTTTTTCTTCAATGAAGTTCATCAAGAATCGCTCCAGAAGCATACTGGCAGATCCTTCACTGCTTCACCTTCCGAGACTTTCAAATACAGAAATTCAAGTGGACATTCCAACTTTAATAAAAGAAGCAGATCGGCCTCAATTTTCACATTGAACACCTACTATGAAGGATTCTTATTTGTATGGTGTGTTTTTCATTTCTATGAATTCATCCATATGTTTTGGGTTTTTGTGAAATAAATTCTAATTATACAATTTTGACTTGTGATTCCATTGTTTTTATTGCCTCATTTTAGAAATTTAGGTCATTCGTAAGTACTACTACGTTTTCAGTTGAGTACTTACAGTTCTTGTAGTTTTTAATCCCCCCACAAAAAAAGAATGCGTCCCGCCAATCAATTGCTGGATATAATTTTAGCCCTCGGACCTTTTTAAGTTGGAAACCACTGTTCTACATGACTGTTGATATGTATAGGACAAAAAGTAATAAAATCTGTCTGATAGTTTTTTCCAAAGGGTTTGTCAAATTTAGTATACATAAAAGAAACTTTGAATAAAAATCAATCAACACGGAGTGTGCAACTTTCCATGATATTAACTAATATTAATAAACAAACTTCAGGAAATTAAGTTAAACTAATTCTAATGAACAATGAGTACAAATCATAAAACTAAGTAACTTAAAAAATTATATATATATATATATATATATATATATATATATACACACACACACACTATGTTGCCATTCGTCACCGGACACCCCATACCAGTACGTTAATCCGGTCGCAGCACCACATCAGTATCGTGTAGGGCCACCTATGGCTGCAATGACGTCCGCAACCCTTCGAGGAAGACTTTCCACCAATTTGCGATACGTGTCGACGGGAATCTTGCCCCATTATTCCTGCAAAGCGGCAAACAGCTCAGTGGTGGTTTTTGGGGTGGCATGGCCTGGTTCTCAACCGGCGCTCCAACTCGTCCCAAAAGTGTTCAATGGGGTTGATATCTGGACTTTGGGGCGGCCAATCAAGTTTTTGCACACCCATGTCCTCGAACCACGTGTTGATAACGCCTGCCGTATGACATGGAGCATTGTCGTGCTGAAACAGGTATGGGCCAATACCGAATTGTTCCCACAATGTCGGAAGCGCAGAATTGTCCACAACTTTTTGGTATGCATCGGCATTCATGTTCCCCGAACTAAAACAAGAGGACCAAGAGCATACCACGAAAAGCAGGACCACACCATGATGCCATCTCCGCCGAATTTCACTGTGGGTACGATACAGTCCTGTAAACAGCGTTCACCGGGCATACGCCACACCCACTCACGTCCATCGGACCGCCACATCTGGTAGCACGATTCATCACTCCATAGGACGGATTTCCATTGTTCGTAAGTCCAATGGCGACGTTCCTTGCACCACTGTAACCGACGGGTCGCATTGCGGGATGTGATATGCAGCTTGTGAATTGCTGCACGACCATGAAAACCAAGTGCGACGATCTTCCAGCGGACAGTACGATCACTTGCAGCACTACTGGAAGCCGATCGAAACTCCTGTGCCACCATCTGTAATGACGCCTTCCAGTTTGACTTCACCACACGTTTCAAGCATCGACGGTCACGATATGTTAATATTTTCTGTTTACTGGGTCTGGGTTGGCATGTCATGATCCCCCCTCGCTGCCACTTCACAATAACATCACTCACTGTCGACCGGGTTATCTGAAATTTGTTGGAAATCTCACGGGTCGAATGCCCAAACCTGTGGGCTCCAATGATCATCCCTCTTTCCACCTCACTCAGTTCGCTTCGTCTGTCCATATTGACTGCTGTAGCTGGTATGAGTGTATTCTCAACCGGCAACGCCTTTTATAGGTTCTATGAAGTGTACAGACGATCCCGAGCACTTTTTGAGAGGTGTCCGGTGACGAATGGCAACATAGTGTATATATCGAGTATAAAAATTATAGAAGGAGTGAATAAAATGTTGTATATAGCCAATTAAGATAATTAAGAATATGCTCGTATATGAAATAATTAGGAAAGTCAATAAGTGAGCAAATGAATTCAGAAATGTATCTCCTTTTTGATCCTAGTGATCAAAATTTGATTTAATACCTCTGACGAGGAGAACATCGTCAGCTGTTGTGTTTGTCCGTCCCTCGGTGGCGCTGTGTCAAATTAGACGCCCCGAAGCACTTACGGTTGCGCTTCTTATTAGACGCACTGGGCCATAGGCAGCGCTTGCTGTTAGCGATCCTGGGCTATTCCCCTTTTGGTCGTTACAAAGGAGGTGGCGCTACTGTCAGTTTAGTCGCCCCTAATCTTTCTATAAGTATAGCTTGTGTCGTTTGTGTAATGCCAAAGAAGCGGGGAAAGCGAGCGCATATATGCAATAAATAAGATTACGCTTTAAAAGGAAAGACAATAAATTAGAAGAAAGAAAAGAAGAATAAGCATTTTCCCAAAATTGTGAGACGAAAAGAAGAAGAAACCTTTTTCCTAATCAAAGATAGAAAAGAAGAGGAAGCCTTTTCCCTAATCAAAGATAGAAAAGAAGAAGAAGCCTTTTATCAAAATAGAAAGAAGAAAAGAAGAAGAAGCCTTTTCCCAAATCAAAGATAGGAAGGAAGAAGAAGCCTTTTCCCAAAATAGAAGGAAGAAGAAAAAAGAAGCCTTTTACCAAAATAGAAGGAAGAAAAGAAGAAGAAGCCTTTTACCAAAATAGAAGGAAGGAAAGAAGAAGAAGCCTTTTCCCAAATCAAAGATAGGAAGAAGAAGCCTTTTCCCAAAATAGAAGGAAGAAGAGAAGAAGAAGCCTTTTTCCCAAAAATTACGAGAAGAAAGAAGAAGAAGATTCCCTTTCAGTTATTCATATATATATACAGGTATTGGACATTGAAACTGAAACACCCGGTGGAAAGTCATAATTTGTATTTAATAAGGTGTTGGGGCGCCTTTGACGGCCAGTACAGCAGCAATACGACGTGGGAAGGATCGATAGAGGGCCTGCACCGTATGTAGAGGGATTTGGAGCCATTTTTCCTGAAGCACAGTGACAAATTCAGCACGTGTACGTGGTGGAGGGAAACGTTTCCGCACTCGATCTTCTAACAAACCCCATACAGGCTCAATAATGTTGAGATCCGGCGATTGAGCGGGCCATGGCAGATGTTCAACCTCACTGTCATGCTCATCGAAACACTTTGTGGTAAGTTTAGCAGTGTGAATAGGGCAGTTATCATCCTGAAACACAGCACCACCGTCCGGGAAGAGTGTTTGAACCATAGGGTGTATATGGTCCTCCAGAATGGTTCTATAGTCCTTGGCAGTGACACAACCCTCGAGAACAATTAGTGGGCCCAAAGTCTGCCACGATATTGCACCCCACACCATCACGGATCCGCCTCCATGTTTGACTGTGGGTACCAAGCAGTCTGGGTTGTATGCATCAGAGGGACTTCTCCAGACGAACACTCTCCCTGTTGTTGGGAACACGGTGTATATGAATATGACACGTTTTAGGTCATCCAACGTCCAGTTTTTATGAGTCTGGCACCACTGAACCCGCTTTACGGCATTTTTGCTACTGATGAAAGGCTTCGGGATAGCAACCCTGCCATGAATGTTGGCCTTATGCAGGTATCGACGGACTGTTTTCGTGCACACAGGTTCTGTGAGGTGTGTATTCACGTCTGCGGTGATTGCCGATGTGGTGGTTTTCCGTTTACGTGCAACAATCCTAGTCAATGCCCTGACGTCCCTTTCCGACAACTTCCATTGTCCCCTGCAGTTGCTCCTCCTGGATGTGGTTCGTCCTTCCTGTTCATATGCACACATCACCCTGGATACTGTAGCTCGTGAGACGTCACAAAATGTTGCAGTTTTGGACACAGATGAACCTGCTAGACGCGCCCCTACGATCTGCCCTCTTTTTGAAGTCGGATATGTCCCCCATTATACCGCTCTACACACACAATTTGACGTTCTGACGAACCTCTTCTACTGGAGTGACTACCATGACTCATTGCCTATAAGTACGATTTCAACTACCAGATGGCTCTGGTGAGTCCCGCGAGCATCCCAGGCTATTTGCGCAGGCGTTTTAGTTTCACTGTCCAATACCTGTATATAAGAAGAATATAACAGACGGAAATTTGGAATCAGCATATATATATATATATATATATATATATACAAGCTTCGCTATATATTTCCTCTGTATTGTGTACAGTTTTCAGAAAATAGATCCACAGTTAACTATATCCTCTTGGCTATAAAACGCTTTCTTATTTGGAATTCTCGAATAAAGAACATATCCCCTGAGATTAAGATATTTCTGTAGCCGTGGTAAATAACATTTAAGTACGTACCCCCAGGGTCGTAGCAACACTGCGAAAGTTCCCTCGTCGTGCCAAATGAAAAAGGGCACGGCTGGTGTATTATGACCAGCATGTCTCTCCCCTTTGATCCGCTGCTGCTATAGACTTGAACAGCTTTAACGTGCGAACATGATCCTCTGCTCTCCACCTCTCCGTGATAACTAAATTTCCCAACACTGGTACATGTATGTCAGCTCGCGTGCCTGCTCACCACTAAATTGTAGTCGCCAATAGAATCGGACGATCTTTAAGGAACACTATGTATATAAAATTTGTGATGAAATATAAAAGGGATCACATCAAATTACCCATGTTTTCCCTGATATTCCATTGTAAATCTAAGCCGGGATGTATGTGTATTCTGTATATGTGGAGGCCCTGGTCTGACAACATGAAGACCGCCCCCCCCCCCAACACAGCTTCGATTATAACTAGGGAGAGGAAGTTTTTGACCTAAAAAATATAGGTATATGACCTATAGAATGTACTAAAAAATAGGAAAAAATGACTGCAAAAAATTACCATTAAATTTGTTAGTCTCTGGTTAAAAATTGAAATGAAAAGGAAATTAAACAAAATGCAATCTTGCTTTTAAAAAAAGACACCAAATGATCCCACATGCACATTCAATTAACATATGCAACGAGGATTTCCAATGGAATCAACAGAATAATTTTAAAACAATTTAATGAAAAAGTCGTATACACTGAATGCATTGGTGTAAAAATGCATTAGTTTCCTGCATCTTTGCCTGGTGATGTAGTGTGGTGTGTTTCTGTGGCACTGTAAAGAAGAAGAAATTATCACGATCAACGTAAGACAACTTTTGTTTAGAAATTTAACAAATTGTATAAAAAATAGGGAACCAAAATGAGGGACGCATCCGGAAAAGGGTTCATAGACACGTTCCCCCAGGAAAAAGTACGTCGGGAAAGTAATTTTTAACATTAGAAATTGTTTGAAATATCTGAGTTTGCCCCAGACGGGCACCTGGTGGTTTCCCCCGACAAAACAAAGACTGTCACCAGTTCAGCATTTCTTTTGCTCGTAAATTGCAATCCTGATGAAAAGACTCAAGAATATTACCAAAATGAAAGAAGTGACAAAATATGACGAAACAATACACCGAATATTGCGAAAAATGACGGGAAAATGCCGAAAATCGGGGGAAATGACCTAAAACCTGAAAATTGGCAAAAAATACAAAAAAATGCACTTTAAAATTACCTCTTTTGGGTTCTAGACGAAGTGTAATATTGTGTATATTTTATGGGCATCGTGTCCGAGATGTCAGAAAAAAGATGACATTTCATCAACCTCCGCTCCCTAATTATAACTCTTAGGCCAAGTTATCTCAGATGATTAGTTATACAGCGTGTCCACAAAAACATTCCGTGATTATAAACGACCACAAAATTTTAATTATGTATATTACGAAATTTATACCGATACCATTCGAGAGAACAGCTCAAAGAATTTTAGCGGATGTGTAATTGTTGGCGTAAACTACAACAATAGATGGCATAACAATAAAAGAATGAAAAAAGGAAGAAAATAGCCAAAAGTAGCAGAACACATTTTAGGATGTAAGATAAAATTATTGAAAATAGTCATGGACAATTTGCACGGTAATACTCATGGATCCCACTATACAATGCTGTATGAATTAGTGTTGCAAAGGAACTTCAAATAATAAGAAGAAAAGTAATGGTGGACAAGAGAGAACACACCAAAAGATCATTCGATTGTTAATGTGCTATTGTAAATGGCATTGTTGTTAGAAGTAAATTGTGTTACGTTACTGTTGATGTTTACTGGATGTTTAAGTTTGTACAGTGGGAACCATGAGTATTACCGTGCAAATTGTCCATGACTATCTTCATTAATTTTCTCTTACATCCTAAAATGTGTTCTCCTACTTTTGGCTATTTTTTCCATTTTTTCATTCTTTTATTGTTATGCCATCTATTGTTGTAGTTAACGCCAACAATTACACATCCGCTAAAATTCTTTGAGCTGTTCTTTCGAATGGAATCGGTATAAATTTCGAAATATACGTAATTAAAATTTTGTGGCCGTTTATAATCACGGAATGTTTTTGTGGACACGCTGTATTTTTACCACGTTTTAAACATGCCCTTTTTATTATATAACCTTCTCAAGGCAATTTTCCCCAATTGAGGCCCAGGGTTGCAGCCCTCTAAGCCCCCTTGTCCCCCTCAGACATCTGGAAGAACATTTTTAATCGGGACAGAAAGGGAAAGGGACATTTTGAAATCTTGACGTTCGGGACTGAAAAAATTCATTTCCCGACTCGATTCGAAAATTTTCGGGTCAGGACATTTTCAACATTTCTCGGCACGGTGAAAATCAAAAATTCTGCACACTATTTACCCCTTGAGCAAGGCTGCCCGCAGGATTTTTTCTCGTTGGGTGGGGGGGGGGGGAGCAGTGTTCAAAGTGGGGGAAACGTGGAATGATGCTTCCTCCAGTTAAGAAAATTCTCATAAAGCATTCCTACCACTAGCATAACTTGAATTAGGCACTTAATCTGCTGTCTTTCATGGCAGCCCTCATCCATGTTTTCACGCTTCAATTTCACCATTTGCTTTTTCAGAAATTTCAGGGGGGTCAAGTTCCCCCTGGCCTCCTCTGCGGCTGCCCTTGGCCTCGAGTGATTGTTTTTGCACTTCTGGAATGAAAACTGTTAATTTCAAGAAGTAATTAACCACTTTTAGACACGATCGTTTGGGATTTCTCAACGTTCGGGATCGCAAAAAGTCTGGAAATCATTTCCCGAAGTCGAGCTCTAACCTTGACAATTCACGTGCCGTTATTTTGAATTACTTTGTTTAGAGTACCTTTCGACACGTAGAAACATGGATCAGAGGTTCACATCTGTTTGATGACTGTACATCCTGAAAAAGTACAACAAAGAACTATTCATAAAGTGATAGATGTTAATGGAAAGGAATCAATGCGAATCAAATTTCTATTTAACCTTTCAGTGGCGACGCACGGTCTGTGAGACCGTGTCAGTGCTAATTGATAGTTTGCTTAAATACCGCTAGAGGTCAGAGGCGGTTCTTCCGAGAATATGACTATCCCCCCCCTCCTGTATACCCGCAGAAACAATCGGCCATTGCCCGTTAGTCGGCTTGTAGTATGTCTATGGCTTGGAGCTATGAGCAGATTCCACACACCGGCGTCACCGTTCCTGTTAGTGTTCTACAAGTCCGGCGTCACCGTTTGCGTAACTTTGCACAAGCAACTTTATAGGTAGAGTCCAGCACAGATATTTCTGCCGTGCGATGCGCGACAGAACTAAAGAAGCAGTGTTGCTAATGGAGCAGATAGAAAAATCGCTGCAGTGCGCCGATGCACAGCTGTTACGTACAACAAGGAAATTAGAGAATTCAGGTCTATCTAACGTTGAGTTTTAAACGTCATGCATTATACCAGGACTAGGGTTAATATGTACTAACAAGTGGCTTTGTATGTAGCTACATACATATGGACTAAAAATTCGCAAAATATGAACTAACACATACGTAAAATTACCAAAAATGCTGCAAAGAAGACTTCTTCATAC
Organism: Lepisma saccharinum; assembly: GCF_977018435.1. NCBI lineage: Eukaryota > Metazoa > Arthropoda > Insecta > Zygentoma > Lepismatidae > Lepisma > Lepisma saccharinum. Next base: position 41,558,420 of record NC_139255.1, on the reverse strand, counting down.
GATTCCTTATTTGAGTGATTTCAAACAAAATAAAAAAATATTACTTTTCATTGCATTAATGCACTGGTGGCGTTCTAACTCCCAAAACCCGTATACACTGGTACGGAACTGCAACGGCAGATAACAACATGCCAACGTGTTAAACCGCGACAATTGGACCACAACACTCCTCCTCAAGCAGTATTATTATTTCCTCTCTGTGATCGGCAAAAGTCGGTTGCCTTTGTTCTACAATTACAAACGATGCAGGCTTCCACAACAATAACAAGTACATATACTGCCACTAGACGATAAGCTGCGCGGCTTTTTCTTTTGCTATGAACCAGGGCTGGCGCTAGTCATTTTGCCTCCCTGGGCGGTGGCGGTAGATGCCGTTCCATTTCGACCCCCCCCCCCCCATTACGCAGCAACGGGAAATTGAAAATCAATATATTCCTAAGTAAAACATCAAAATATAAAATAAATAATGAGACTTTTTATGCTATTTCAATACTATTAAGCGCAAAAGAATATCTCGCTCGACCACAGTTTTCAATAGGCTTATTTTTTTTCTTCTCTTCAAATTTTGCCGCCCTGGCCGGTGGCACGGTTCGCCCTCCCCTTCCGCCGGCCCTGCTATGAACTTGGTCACCCATCAAAGCATGGCAATTGTAACACAGAAAACAAAATGCATCGCATTAAGCAGCAAAAATGACAGCCTCCTCTTCCTCCACCTAAATCCCATCTTTCGCAGCAAACGTCGCAAACTCTCTTGACTTCCCGCAAAATGTATGTCCGCCTGTAATTTGACATGCAATTTTTTCAATGTCGGCACTTCATTTTCACGCAGAGAGTAGTCGTATATGCGCCTGCGGATAACGTTTTCATCGAAAGCGTCCACTGACGATTTGGTCGCTGGTCTTTGTCGTTCTTTCCCGGGAGTGTGGAATGATGTGGAGGGGCCTTCTGACATCTCAAGAGATTGTCTTTCGTTCATGATAGCCCTGATTGTTCGTTCAGGAACTCCAGTCGCAGCCGCTGCTCTCTTGCCAAAATGCTGTATTGGGATGCTAACACCTTCACTGGCTTCCTCCTTCATGAACTCGTGCACGTTGCTTAGAATTTCCCGAGCTTGGCTATGCAAGGTTTTTGATTTCAACTTTGACAGAACTGGAGGCATTATGGAATTTAACGTTCATTAACAAACACACACTTTCACATACACACACGCAATACACGCACACAACGTCAAACCGGTAAAATACTTAGTATAAAATAAAAATATGGTGCTTCCAATCCAACAAAACTCACCACCGTCACTTTACCTGCCTTTCCCCTTCCGTGACAGAAATAGTGCTTCATTATTACAGTTGGCAACACTAGTTACTAGCTAGCCAATGAACATGCACTGCATAAAAGAAGCAACCACTACGCCGTGCTATATTGCCACATTACCGTCCCTGCCGAAAGGTGTGAACCGCGAGCTGGAGAGCTATTCAATTGTTTTCAATGATGTTTGCGCGAGGGTAGAACACGTGATACTAAGAGAGAGGGAGACGAAACGAAAATTGGTATCTACGCAACGGCAAATTTATGTGTGTTGTACTCTAAGATGAGTTTTTTTCATTTAACTCTTTATTAAATTATAGCTGTCTTTTTTATTTATTTAAACGCACCTAGTGATAGGTTACAAACTAAAAAAGACACATTTACTTATATATTTTTTATATATTTTTTAATTTTCGTTTTAACTAAAATAATAAACGGGCAGATGTCAGCGCTGTTCATATAAGCAGAACAAAAAAGACCAGGTACTTTTGTAAACATTGCAAAGTATTTTTGTGTCTTCAGCACGCTCAAATAGTTTGTGACAAGTGTTAGTCCCCATCATATTTGTCATACTAGTTATCCTAGTATAAGACGAGAACAACAGTACAAGATGTATAAATGTAGTACTTCTTACTTTTGTATTTATTATAAATTTACTTATTTTTAGTATTTTTGCTCATTGTTTACTATCATTAGTTTCATATAAGCATACATTTAAAAAAAATCATATATAGTATATATATATACATATATATATAGCCTGGCATGCAGCATTTTTCCTCATCTGTCTATTTCTCTCTTCTTTCTATTTTCGTTTCTAAATATCTTATCACCACTTTCCGGAAATATTCGTGACCTCTTAAGTTATTTTTAGATACAAAATATAATTCTTCAATAGTTCATCTACTGCAAGTCTACTCGTCTAATTTCTCCAAGATAGTCTTTACCTGACGATGTCCTACCAAAATAGTAATTTTCGTTTCTTTTCTTCTTTCAGCAATCTCTCTACAGATTATCAGATTATCAGACAGACTTTGGCCTGTCTCGTCTCGTGGAAATGCTGTGAAATGCTGTCTCGTCTCGAAAATATTCGTTTGTCTCGGGACACATGATCAATTTAGTCTCGTCTCGAATTTTTAAAAGCCTGTCCCGTCTCGTCCCGTGGGCAACACTACCATCTACATGTTTTTATCAGCTACAATAATTCTTCACATCAGCCTTAATTTCATATCAGCATGTATCTAGATATATTTATTTTCTGGGATTACAACCCAATTCTCGGAATACAACCGATTATTTTTTTTAACTTCTGGGATTACAACCCATTTCTTTTGCACTTTTCTAAATACACGATGACTTTTAATCGTCTAAGCTTACCAAGAATTCATTTTATTGATACTATTCGATCTTCTTTCATATTGTCTTCTCCTTTTTCCTGAGAGTTTTCTTCGTAATTAATTTCCTTCTGTGCCTAACCGTTCTATCGTCTTTCTCTTCTGTTCGTACAAAGTTTACATCCATTTTCCATATTAATTTCTTTGGCATCTTCCCTTTTACAGGTTTGATCTTCCACTATCGGTCTCATTGTTCAATGGAGTGGTGACATAATTAGCACTCATTATTCTTTATTAAGATATCACTTGCAGAATAGATTTTCCTCCAACGATGGCTATCATATATATATATATATATATATATATATATATATATATATATATATATTTTTACAGGAACTTTTTCATATAACTTTATTAATTCTAGAAACGTAGGCTTGCCAGTCTGTAAATCATAACATCTCCTTCCCTTGCACTAGTCAGTCCTATTTGTATCTTCCGATTCTTTCAAATACTCGTTGCTTGTCATTATCTTATTTGTCTTTTCCTTCCTCTTCTTCTCTCTCTTCTATTTTCTTTTCTATTCTTCTCAAGATCCTTCTTCCTCCTCTTCCAACTTTCTTCCAGTAAAGAAATTACTTTCATTTCTCTCTTCTTCCAATCTGGTTTCTGCCAAGATTTCTTCTTATGTTCTACATCTTCATAAAATGCATGCTCTCCTTGTCTTTTCCGACTCGTCTTCTTCTTCCTTCTCTTTGGCGAAGTAGTATCAAAATCCATTTGATCTATGTCGACCCTTTTTAGCATATTATTAACTTTCTTCATGTTCTTTTCTATTTTTAATTTCTTTATCTTCTTCTTCTTCCATGTATTTACGAGAATATATCTAAATCTCATTTTACTTTTCTTCCTTCTTTGTTTACATCTTCGGTTAGGCGTATGCTTCTTTTCTTCCTCCATCAGAGACTCGTCACTAGAACTTTCTTCTTTCATCTTAATTTCGACATGGATTTCTTCATCATTGTATTGACAACTAAATTTTTCATCCCTTTCTATTCCTCTTTCATCTTCTTCTATTTTCTTATCTGTCTCTTCTTTGTTTACTTCGCTTAACTTTATAGCTTCTTCTTCTATCTTGCTGTCATGCTCGTCATTGGAACTTTCCTTTTCATCTTCCAACTTCTATCTCCTATAAGGATCTTCGCTTCTTCTATCTTGTCTTCGTTTTCTTCTGTTCTTGAAACGGCTACTTCTATCTGAGAAACGCTTTCCCCAATTTTCCTTTCCGGACTTTCATTTCTTTGTTCATTTTCTTCTCTAATCTCTGAAAACTCATCTTCGCTTCTTCTATTCATATCTAAACTTGTACTCTCGATTAACAACGTTGTTTCTTCTATCTTGCTTTCCAGCGACTTTCTATTTCCTTCACACGTTTCATTCAATCTCAAGAACATCTCATGGGTTTCGGACCTCACGGCTTCCAATTTCCTGATGTTTTCCTCGAACCTTTCTTCCATCCTTTTATTATTTTCTTCTAGCTTTCTACTATTCTCTTTTGATTCTCTACTACTTTCATCTATCTTTCTACTATAACGAAGTGTCTCCTTATTAATATCAATTTCATCACGCATTCTTATGTTCGCGATTAGCTAAAAACTGGTAGAAGAGCGACGTCCTAATTTAATCAATCAATTTAATCATATCATTAATCATCCTCATCTACATGTTGGCAATTAGCCAAAAGTGGAAGAAAAAACGAAGTAAAATAAACCAAATCAGTCAATCAAAATAAGGTTGGTGGTACAAATCGTTACAAGAACGCGATAACTTCAAACTGAAGCTGTGTTTCGAGGGATGATGCCTTGCTTGCCACCTCCACCCCCCTATTTCCATGGGAAATTCCTCCGGAGCACCACGTCTATTCACATTATCTACCGAGATGTTATCGGTGTTTTCTGAACTGCGGGTAGAGACACCGACCACCTAACCACGTTTATTTTTGCCTCTGTGTGGTTTTTATCAGTAATCACAGGCTCAACACTTGGAAAGGATGATAAGCGAATATTTTCGTAGTGTTTTCAACTCGTAAATTATTCTGTTATCCGTCATAGTAAATCAGTTTCCTTTCGACGAGCAACACAACGGAAATGTTGTCAGCATTGCTGTGTTTCTTGTTTCCTTTCATTATAGAAGGAAATGCCGCTGGTCCGAATTTTATCGTAATGATGATGGATGATGTAAGTATATTTTACAGCTATTTCTTTAGATCAATGTAAGTATAACTAATACATACACAGTAGTTCTTAATGTTCAACGAAAACCGTTGAAATCAGAGGTATGGCTGAGAAATTATGCTTTGTTTTCATAGTTCTCTACAGTTTAGATAGAACACTGCTTGCACTTCGCACATTGATTGCTTGTGAGAGATATGCTATCTTATGGGGACAAAAGGAGTGTTGAGGCGAGCTTATTTTGTGTGTTGGAGGCAGAGACAACGATATCTATTACAGCCAATGCAAATATGATGTCTCTCTGGAGGATAACATGAGCCTTATCAACATGGACGTCCGCAGGATTTCTTTCCTGGGGTGGGCACATATCCTACTACAATAGTCGTTGTCCCCTCTAGAAACAGTCAGGTTGATGTTACCATGCTCCTGCAACACCCTTCTAATAATCACTATGACTGAAATGAAATTTGTGCGAAATATTGACACATTGATTGGGATTTGTATAGGGTCAACATTTTCCATGGAGGGCCGTAGCCCCCTTCCAGAAGTCCATGCTTATCAACCATATGACGTGTTGGTGATCATGACCGTCGCCAGGAATTTTTGAAGCTGCGGTCAGCGCTTTGATTAAACTTTCATGTAGCTATACATATATCGATGAAAGTTATACATGTTAATGTAAAAAAGAATAACATTTGGAATGCATTCATCAAGCATTTTCTGTCTTTCAAAAATATACTGCTGGACAAAAAAAACCGGACACCTTAATATTTGACATCTGAATTGCAATTACTTATGAATTACGCTCTCAGTTAAGTATTGAACAATTGAACATTCATTATTGAACATTTTCCATAGTTTTTCCGTTTATTATTTATCTATTTATTTATTTATTTACTTGTATTTACTTATTTGGAACACCTAGTAGGCTTAAAATCAATTTCATGGCATTTTGTTTTAATTTATTGATTTTCAATTCCTGTTGGTATTATTTTGTTTAATGTCTAGAGAGCCATGTATTTTGGTTCATAGTAACCATAGTAACAGATATTATTGACATTGTCATTGCTGGTATTTTTCTTGCAAATGTATTGTAAGTTTACTAGCTTGAAAATGAGACGTGAAGAGGTAGTAAAAGCAGTAGCTCTTCGCGATGATGGTCGTATATTGCTAGGGTGCTAAATATAGCACGAAGTACTATCCATGAAGGTCTCAGACGGTATGATGCAACTGGTTCCTATGATAGAAGACCGGGTTCTGGTCGGAAACGATGCACAACAGCACGGGAAGATCGTTTAATGCGTATCATAGTCTTAAGAGACCGTCGTACGACTTCAAATATTGTGGCACAGCATTTGAGAAATGTTCATAGAACTGTGGTTTCTTCACGAACAGTTCGTAGAAGACTGAATGAAAGTGGTTTATCATCTCGGAGGCCGGCTGCAGGTCCCAGGTTGTTAGCACGTCACCGGAAGCGAAGACTGGAATTTTCTACAAAACACTTACGTTGGAATGTGGAGCAGTGGGAAAAGGTTTTATTCTCCGATGAGTCAAAATTCAACCTACGTTCATCAGACGAGAGTGAACATGTGTATAGAAGACCTAATGAGCATTATGCGCAATGTTGTTCCGTTGAAATAACACCCTTTGGAGGCGGTGGTGTCATGTGGTCTGGGGAGGTATCTCTTTATAAGGACGTACAGAGTTGGTTTGTAGAGAATGGGGCACTGGCAGCTTGTAGGTATATTACAGAATGTGTGGCAGATCATGTAGTACCATATGCACCATCCATAGGCCTGGACTTTGTTTTTATGCATGACAATGCGCGTCCCAACATTGGGAATATTGTCACGGAGTACTTGGACGAAGTTGCGGTTACGCGATTAGAATAGCCACCACAAAGTCCGAACCTAAATCCGATAGAGCACATCTGGGATGAACTGAAATGACATATCAGAAACCGCGCAATAGTTCCAGAAACAATTGAAGAGCTAAAACGTGCTATTCAAGAAGAATGGGAGCAATTGGACCAAGAAGTGATTGTCAACCTTATTCGAAGTATGCCACGGTGGTTACAAGCTGTAATTGATGCCAGGGGAGGTAACACCCGCTACTAGACAGCTTATATACCCCAACAGTACCAGTTAACAATATGAAAAAAAATATTGGTAAGATTTCCTTTTTTCTTTTTTCTTTGGTAGTTTTCTGCAACTTTCGTTTTTGTTCTAATTTATCTTATTAACAATACATTTTAATTTGCCTTCTGTTGAATATATTCAGGTTTTCTTATTTCCAATAATTTCTGCAACCTTTAGTTAACCTTCGAATCAGAATTTATGCATTATCACAAAAAATGCAAGTGTCCGGTTTTTTTTGTCCAGCAGTATAGTTTGTGTGCCTGTTTTCCATTATTAATGTGAATTTGATTGTGTTGAAGAAATGATTCAAATCGTTTTAGCACCAACATCTAATCCCCTTTTTGCATAATTTACGAGGGCAATAACGTCTTTGATACTACTACTACTACTACTACTACTAATAATAATAATAATAATGTTGGTCCCGGGTTCGAATTTCGGATTGGGAATGGATGTTTGTGAGTGTTCATTCATCAATTTCATCATACCATCACTACGCCCATCTTCCCAAATTAGTCAAAAGTGGCACAAGAAGCGAAGTAAAATAAAGCAAATCAATAATAATAATAATGTTATAATAACATTATTATTTGCATTATTTTTATTAAAATAACAATAATAACATTAATTAATATAATTACATATATATAATTAATAAATATTATTATTATTATTATTATTATTGGTATGTTTATTCTGGTACTTGCCCCCCCAGACAAAAATTCGTGGTTGCGCCTCTGTGCCAGACTACAAACTAAATGACCTTTATATTTTTGCGATTAACTACATAACATGCTTTCTGCTCTGTTGTAACTCGAAATGAACTATGTCAATTTCCAGCGGGGGGAGTCGACCCCAACCCCTTTCCCGACGCCCATGTCGTTGGTTTGTTGAGCGGACGTCGGGAGGAACCAAGCTGGATAATTAGAAGATGTGAAACACTCGACTTGTTCTTGAACTATTAATGTAGAAGGTCATTGATATAGTCCCTCCTAGAGTTGCCGTATTTCTACTTTGCCAATACAACTTGAATGTGATCGCAGCTTTTATACACCGTCACTAACACAGAATAACAATACATTTATTATTTAGCGTCGCTTTTCTTCCATATTGCTTAATCGCGACGATGGGGATGAGCGGGCTTCGGGAGGTCGATCCCCTGGAAATTTCCATCGTTCATTTCAATTTACAAAAAAGTAAAAAGCTTGTTAATTGTTATCGTTAATAACAAAAATAAGGTTCAGTTAGTTAGTATTCGAACACAATAACCAAAAATAAGCACTGCATTAGACCGACAAATATTAGTGTAGAGTACAGGGGCCAGAAATGTTTTGGACTAAAATCTAATGTCAAAACGTTTTGGAAAACGAATTTATGAACACTCTGTACATATTTAATAAATACCTTTACAAACAGAACCACCTGTAATTACCAGTTTTCATATTGTACAATTTAATCCAAAGAGTAAATTGTTCTAGTTTTCAAATTTTCAAAAATCACAGTCTTATGTGAGAATTTGATTTTTATTTTATTTTGCTTCGCGTTTTTTGCCTCTTGGCTAATTTGCGAGGATGGGGATGATTGATGAAAGTGATGAATGGACATTCACAAACAACCATGCCCGAGCGGCATTCGAACCCGAGACCCTTGGCGTCGCAGCGCGATGTGCTAGCCACAGGGTCCGGCTTTTATATGAGAAGTCACATCACATAAACTTAGTGACTAAAATTTCACCCTAACTTTTGTGTATAAAATATAGTAACAAAATAGAATAATTATGTATTTTAGTACACTAGCTGTACGGAATTTAAACACCGACATCTTGGTCTCCCCTTTGGCCTTACTACCACTCTTTGTGCATTGTAAGCTCTTACTGGTAGTCTTCCTGCATCCATCCTGTTCATGTGTCCGAACCATTTCATTTGTGCTTGATCTATCCTGTCCTGAAGCTTCACCACACCCACTGTCTGTCGGTTCTCTTCATTCCTTATTTTATCCCTTCTAGTCTTCCCAAATATACTCCTTAAAAATGTCATCTCCACTGCCTGCACCTTTCTTTTGCCTCTCTCTGTCATTGTCCAAGTCTCTGCTCCATACGTAATTATTGGCACATAGTGTGTGTTGTACAGAGTGTCCGAAAAGTCACGCAACCCGGTGTTTACGACCGTATAACGGAATAGCGAAACGGAATGAGTAGAAACGCTTTCTGCCAAGAGAATGCCCTGTATATTGGGAAAATTTAGAGAGACAAACATATGTAAGAACATGCGTGTTTTAATAACAAATAAGCAAGTGTTGCCAAAGGCGGAAAAAAAATATTTGCAAATCGTGTATATTGATGCACAGAACTCACTGAGGTAAATTATTGCAAGATTTCACAATACCAACGAACAATTTGGATGGCCATCTAATGAATTTGACAGAAAAAGATGTTTGACGAAGTTTCAAAAACATTGCAAAAGGGAATAAATGGGCTGTTCCAAAAATCGATGTTTTCACAATATTACGAGGGACACTGGCAACACTGTTGGTGTCACGTGTCACTAACAGATGTGTTTCACCTCAGGCTATCACACTAAGGCACTTTTAACGACAAAGGAGAAAGTTGGTTATTCTGGAACATATGCAATAAATTACATACACCTTGCAACCCTGAAATGTGGTTTCAATTGGATAGGTATGTCAACAGCCAAAATTCCAGGCCTTGGTTGACAGAAAACCCGCATCAGTTGCATGAACTACTCTTGCACTCTCCGAAAATCGGTGTATGGTGTGGAATATCGCGACGTCGTATTGTGGGACCGTTATTCTTTGAGACAACAGTGGATTCTGCTGTGTACGGGGATCTCATAATGCAATTCGTTGCTCTCCTGGAAAAAGACGAACGTGATGTTTGGCTACAACAAGATGGAGCAACTTGCCATACATCTAATGAATCTCTTCGTATGCTGAGATAATTTTTTGGTGATCGTCTAATATCCAAGGATTTATGGCCCAGTCGCTCGCCCGATTTAACATCTGGAGATTTTTTTCTGCGGGGTTACTTAAAGGGGAAAGTATACCAAACAGACCCAGAACATTGGAGGAGCTGAAATGAAACATTACACAGGAAATTAATAATATCGGTGCTGCAACCCTCAGGAAGGTATCTGAGAACATGATCAAGCGAACCAACTTATGTATCCAAGAAAATGGTGGACACTTCAAACATTTGCTTTAATTTGTAGCGATACCCACATTTCAGGGTTGCAAGGTGTATGTAATTTATTGCATATGTTCGAGAATAACCAACTTTCTCCTTTGTCGTTAAAAGTGCCTTAGTGTGATAGCCTGAGGAGAAACACATCTGTTAGTGACACGTGACACCAACAGTGTTGCCAGTGTCCCTCGTAATATTGTGAAAACATCGATTTTTGGAACAGCCCATTTATTCCCTTTTGCAATGTTTTTGAAACTTCGTCAAACATCTTTTTCTGTCAAATTCATTAGATGGCCATCCAAATTGTTCGTTGGTATTGTGAAATCTTGCAATAATTTACCTCAGTGAGTTCTGTGCATCAATATACACGATTTGCAAATATTTTTTTTTCCGCCTTTGGCAACACTTTGATTATTTGTTATTAAAACATGCATGTTCTTACATATGTTTGTCTCTCTAAATTTTCCCAATATACAGGGCATTCTCTTGGCAGAAAGCGTTTCTTCTCATTCCGTTTCGCTATTCCGTTATACGGTCGTAAACACCGGGTTGCATGACTTTTCGGACACTCTGTATATTACCTTCTTGCATTTCATATGTACATCCATGTTCCATATTAATCTTCGAGAGATTTGATATACTCCACCACCCATTTGTCCTCTTGTTTATCTCCTCATCTATTCTTCCACTTCTCTCAATTATGCTTCCTAGATATTTGAAGCTCTCCACTACCCTCAACTCTTCTGTGTCCACCTTTATTCTTGGTTCATTTCTAGCTCCGTTTCTTGTTGTTATTAGCACCTCACTCTTTTCTGCACTGAATTTCATTCCTGCTCTTCTGATTTCCTCATTCCAACTATCAAGCTGTCTCTGTACTACTTCTTTCCTGTTCCCCATATTACTAAGTCATCAGCAAACAACAGGGCCTTCATTTCTTTCTCTCCTATCTTCTTCCCACCTCTTTGTTAATTGCATTCATTGTAATTATGAAGAGCGAGCAGTGGGGCAAGAGCACTTCCCTGTTTTAGTCCATTACTTATACTGAACCACTCCGTTCTTCCCACTGGTATCTTCACACAGCTAAGAAAGATAGAGACACATAAGGCATGAAAGAAGAAAATAAGAAAGGGAAAGAGTTAAGAGAAAAATAGTAAGTAAAAGGAGTTTCATTTTTTGGTAAAACTCATATGTAATAATGTTTTACATTTATGCGTACTCACCCTAATTTATTACCTCCGTGGCGGAGTAGTCACATAGCATGCTAAGATGCTCGGGGTTGCAGGTTCGAATACAGACCTGGGCATGTTGTTCTTTGCGAGTGTCTCATCATCATCCCCGTGGAAATTCATCATGTACGAAATTTGGAACAGGTGCAAGTCGATTAAGTGCAAAGATGAAAATAGTTTGACAATGAATTAATATCTAAAATGTAAGCAGGAAACGAAAATGGGAATGCTAATATTGATTGATTTATTTATTTTACTTCGCTTTTTGTGCCGCTTTTGGCTAATTTGCAAAGATGGGGATGAGATTGATGAATGGACACTCGCAAACATCCATGCATAAGCCAGGATTCAAACCCGGAATGCTAATATTGCTGTTTCATTCAGTATGATGATCTTTTTCAGTGAATATAGCCTGGTCATGAAATTGTGGATTCCATTATTATTACACCAGCCTGCCTCTTTGGTGGAAGAACTGCTATGATATATGTTTGCATTTTTTCTCCTGCCCCAACTTTTCAAGTACAGGTCAGTTGTTGTATTTTTAGAACGAACAATTTTGAGAACCAGTGCATAAATATTCATTTCGTCTGCGTTTCCTCCATTATTGTTGCCTATCATAAATAAATGCTTCATTCTCAGCACAACTTCACCTTTGTGATAGTTTCTGGTATTCAAAATATTTAAAATGTCATGTAACTTCAATGTTTCTTCCACAACAGACATGACCACACGCTCCTGCAATTGGTCTCCATTCTTTTGAATTTAATTCAGAAGAGATCCTGTTCTGAGGATACAGGAGAGGCAGATAAGTCTTACTAACAGTACAAGGAAATTTTTGGTACTCTTGAAAAAATTTGAAAGCTCTTTAGTAAATCTTCCTGGTTCTTCTCAATGAACATGACTTGAAAATGTAATGCACAATAACTTTCTTCACCACCCAACACTAGCCAGGGGAAAAAAATGAACCCCAAAGAATATGGCCTGGGCAAAATGACCACCCTCCAGTTTTGCTTCTGGGAAGAGTAAAAAAAAATCTGATATATTTAGTATTAAAAACGAGATAAAATCACAAGTTGCTAAAAGAATGGCTGATTGCTTCAGTGACATGATCAGGACAGGACTTTTAATCCCTTTTAACCAGTGTTTTTCTTTTGGGAAGAAAGGTTCTGATACTCATCAAGCTGATATGCTATTGTGTTCATGATAAGAACAATCCAAAATATTGTTTTATGTTAATATATGATTGCACAATCATGCAGTTACACACCTATGAAAAGGTGCAGGTATGGTTGACAGGAAGAAGAAAAAAAAACAAGACTTTTAAATCCTTTAACCATATTCTAAACCCTTCCTTGACTCATTCTTCTCTTCCATCTCTGGTTCAAAAATCCAGAGGTCCAAGCAAGGTACATGTTGTGATTTATCTCACTTTTAATATGTTGATGAAGCATAGAATTAAATACCAACTTCTCAAAAATATTTGCATGATATAATTGAACATCTTTAATACGCTGATTTGAGTAACATTTCTACCAGCAGCCAAAAAACATTATAATTACGCTATCTTTGCAGAAAATGGTTAAGCCCAGATCTATGGCAACATTATACAAAAAGCAAGATGGTTACTTTAGGTATACATGACCAAGGAAAATATACCACAAAAAAATAGATAAATACCAAAAATTATTTCTTTATTACATCCAACTGATACATTTGCACAGACCATAATAATGTTTCTCCTTAAACAATGACCTAACTTAAAATAATGAAGTCATAAAATTATAAAAAGACACTCTGTCATAATGCCATCTGTGCTATGGTTTATATTAAATAGTATATCTCTGCAGAAAAATGTAATGCACTACATATGAGTCTTGTGCCATACAAAAGACTAGAACACATTGAATTATGAAACATTTGGCACAAAATTTAAAATAATATTAATAATATTTTATACACGAGTGGTCACAGCCGTGTTCAAAATGTAGAATTCAACCTTTTTTTTAATTCACTCGTTTTCTGGTATGAAAAATAATTTGATTGTAATGTCCTCATGTTCACATTTAAACTGTCCATAACAAATGCAGCTACATAAAGCACACATAGATGATATTCTTAATCATCATGTAACGTAGTACAAATACTAATGTGAGCAAGAACATGGCTCAAAATAATCACAAAATTTGCTCAACAAGACTTGCTGGAAATAAGCCTTGCAACACATGTTAATGAATATGATATACTAATGCACATTGATTACAATAAAAAAGATGCACAAAAGTATCCAACACTGTTAATTTCAATTCTGGACCAATCCTTCAGACACTGTGACAAGTTTCCATGGTGTCATCAACCAAACTCCTTTTTCGACACAAGCTGCTTCTTTTGAGATTTTGACGCACGTACCTTCTTCTTCATTATTATATTCTTCTTGGATCCAACTCTGATCTCTGCAGCTTTCAGTGCTTCCTTCCACAGAACGAATTGGTACAAGCCATGCTTTCGTGGCTGTTTTTTAAATACTTTAAGCAGAAGCAAGGCTTGACTTCGAATCTTCGGGGGTTTAAATACAGTCGCTTTTCTAACCCCTCGCAAAGAAGTACAATTCCTTCTCCATTCATCTAATTTACTGCGAGCACTAACATAGGGAGGAGTCTGTCTACATGTTTCGGGCAATTTCGCACTTGGTGGTGTGTTCTCACTGGACTCAATCTCCACCTCAAACTCTGCACTGGCACCGTTCGCTGATAAATCTACTTCTGCTGATTCGGTCTCCAGCTTAAGCTCTTGTAACACTCCTGTCCCTACACACTTCTTAACTTTAGCTTCCCTGTTGTGGGTGGTGCGACGGCAATGTTCAAACCTGGCAAACGACACTTCCGGTTGAAGCATCGAAATATCCATGGATCCTTCTTTTGGTTGTTCATTGTCGTCCGGCATATTCATCCTTGCAAGAGATCAACAAACTTACTCCTTCAGTCTATAAAAACCAAAAGTGTCACTGTGTAGCTTTTCATCAATCAAGTCAAATTGGAATTTACTGTGAATGTTGAAAATTAGAAATGAAGATCTGGAAAAAAATAAAAAATAATAATAATTGTATGCACAGTGTAAAAATATTCACAATACACATGGTATGAACTGAGTTAAACAATACATGGTACAGTAGGTCGCATAGGTATTGCTTAGTATATCTGTGACTACTTTCATTATCATTTCTCTTGCATCCTACGTGTTTGCAAGGACTGGATTTTTACATTTGATCATGCAGAGGTTGTCAGTTGGTTGTCTGGTGTTTTCTTTCAATTCTTGGAAGCTCTCGTGGTGCAAAACGAAGACAATATGCTTGGTAATATTTATGCATCCCACTCTACAGTCAACCTATAAAGAATAACATAAAAAAAGAACAAAATTTGGACCCAATATAATCTATTTGACATTATTTTGTTCCATTTTCCATCATATCTTTTACACAACCATTCCGATAGTATGGTAGTTATGCTGGTGCCTTTTAATCAAGATGTTCCAAGTTCAAAGTCCAACTTAAATTGTTAACCCATTTCAAGTTAGCATTAAGTGGATTTAATCTTTGGAAAACCATTTTATTTTTTCTTGTAAGCCTATGCACCTTCAGGTTTTTTCTTAAGTCCACTTTATGCACAGACAGGGGCGTTGCCACTGGGTGGGCTACACTCATCTGCACACCCAAACAGAATAAATACGTTATTATGTTGATAACGCAAAGTAGCAAGCAAGAATTGTAGTGTAAAGCCCACAAAGAGGCTTGAACAGTTGACTAACATGTAGCATAACTCAGTTTCACTTAAAAATCGAAGAACGTTTCTAGATGCTGCATCTCAGTTGGTTTCCTTTAATTAAAGTGTAAAATATAAATATGTAAACAAAATGTCATTTCTACACGGCTAGGAGATGCTGCATTGCGTGTCGTCAATCGGTTTCCATTCTTGACGGTTGTTGTTTTGTTATCTTGTTTCTTGGAGCAGCGGCGTCTTTGATAATTTGTTTTCCTTTGTTGGATGCCTTGGTGCATTCACAAAGCTTCATTCTTAGAGTGAATGAGCAGTTTGCGTACTATTGTTTCCACTGTAATAATTACTTGCTAATTATAAGCTACAGAAACTATTATTTAAGCAGTTATGTTTATCTTAAATTCTCATAGTTTTCGTTTTTCCGTTCGTTCGTGCACACTACTTTCAATGTTTGTCAGTAAATCCGTAGCATATCCCGTCGCTACGGGTAGAATCTTGTCTAAACGTGTCAGATCCTGCTCCTAGATTTTGTTCAGGAAAGTTGTTTTTCAACACAGGAAGCAGCGTGGCTCTTCTTGAGGCAGGTAAGCCAAGGTCGCAGCGAGAGGGACAAAACATAGGAATCTAGGAGCAGGGGGAACTTTTAATTGCGGTTCATCGAGGAGGTAACACTGCTAAGACAGAGCTACTCATAGGCAATGGGGTAAGTCACTCCTTATCCGTAATGCTGTCATTCTCAATCAGAAGTGTTGGGTTTTAAATATTAAACACGTCATTTAATTGCATATTAGTTAGTACCTCACATCTGGTCCAAGCGAACATCGTAGCGGGATGTGCTAACCACGGGGGCCGCAAGAACTTTAACTTTACCTGTATATATTGCATTCGTTTCTGTACTCCTGAGTAACTACGTTTATTTTTTACATACGCGAACCCTCTACGATGTCAATGGCTGAGGGCCCCCTAAAGGCTTACTTGTATCCGGGCCCCTCCGCACTGCGGGGTCTTGCGGCTTGTAGGTCCGGCACTGCATCCCGGCTTAGATTTACATTGGAATATCAGAAAAACATTGGTAATTTGATGTGACCCGTGCTTTATTCATCCATCACAAATTTTATATACAGAGTGTTCCTTAAAGATCGTCCGATTCTATTGGCGACTACAATTTTGTGATAAGCAGCCACGCGAGCTGACATACCTGTATCTGTGTTGGGAAATGTAGTTATCACGGAGAGGTGGAGAGGAGAGGATCATGTTGGCACGTTAAAGCTGTTCAAGTCTATAGCAGCGGCGGATCAAAGGGGAGAGACATGCTGGTCATAAGACACCAGCCGTGCCCTTTTTCGTCTGGCACGACGAGGGAACTTTCGCAGTGTTGACACAGTTGCCACCTTCAGAGATAAGTCGCTAAATATGACTGATTTGTAAGACCCGTTGGGGAAGTAATTTGTGATAAAGGGTGTATCTACTTTTCTGCCTACTTTTGGAGAAAGGAACGTAGTATTTTTCCAAAGTTAAATGAACATTTAGATAAAATAGATAGATGCGCCTAAAAGGCCATACAGACACTTTTTAAAAACATGAAAGTAAAAATCTTATGATGATGCGAGTTTCCTTTGACATTTCGACATCAAATGTCTAGCATATTTTCGACGTCCAGTTGGAAGGAATACATGTGCATGGGGGAGGAGAAGGTGAAAGTATTTTTGTCCTTCCTCTTGTAATTGTTGTTTTTAGGGAAGTGTCCTATAGTGTATAAAAGATCGGATTAGTGCGTTAAACACTGTTTTCCACGTTACCAAACAAGGATAAATTAAAAGTTAAACATCTTGGCCAGGGGCGCAACCTCAAGGAGGGAGCGAGGTGTGTGTGTGTGTGCATTGCGGAGAGCTTCTTTTGTTTCCTTGTTTAATTTCTTCATCACGTTGGCACTACTCATCATTAGGGGTCGGAAGTTGAAGACCTATAAATTGCCAAAAAAAGACCTATAAAAAGACCTAAAAATATAAAAAAAGACCTAAAAACGGAAAAAAGGACGTATAAATGTGATCCAAATTAATTAATAACTTCAGTTTTAATTACATGTTTAATGAATAAAAAAAATAAAAATTCTGGTGGTATGGAACACACAGTGCGAAAGAACTATATGAATGAAATGCATCTTCTTTCAGTCCAAAAATGTTTCTCTCTCGTTTCAGGGTAGGTTCAAATATATTTCTTTACTACAGAAAGGATATTTAAGAGGTGGTGAACTGATGATGATTCGAATTGAGAATGGGCAGTAAAAACGTAGTCGAAAGAAGGTGAAGTTGCAAAAAAAAGCCGTTAAAACCTAAAAGAAAGGCTAAAAACGGACCAATAAGCCAAAAAACGCCGAAAAAGGCAAAAAAAGGACAAATAAAACCCACCTTTTTCTGGCCTACAATGATCCAAAATGAACATATATTATGTTGGGCCTCATCTTCGGACACTAGGGGAAAAAAAAGGATTTTTCCTCAACTTCCGACCCCTACTCATCATAGTTGCCGCCGGCCGCCACTGGTGTATAGTAGCGAATCAACGAGCTTTCCGCCTAGTACGCTACCGCAGAAACGTCCCAGACATGTATCGGGTGCCTCCAGGAACGCTCTAACATTGGAGCAAAGCCCGGTTTCTAGGTTGGACCTTTGGCCGACGCTTGCTTTTTTTTTTCTCCGCTGTTGCCTAGATATTCTCAATAGTTTCGTGCAGGGTGTGAAATCATTGAAAACTGGTGGGGGGAGAAAGTTCTTCATCTTCAAACCCCTCCCCCACAAATATATTTCTAATGTTAATAAAAGTAAAAATAAATTACTCAAATAAAAATATATAATTATGATTATTAATTACATAGAGGAAATTAATTTGTTAGTTTTATACATATCAGATATTGCATCCTTTACTAACCGGTTAAAGATGTTAATAAATTATAAAATAGTTCAAGTGGTTTTATTATGTGTAATTTTTTGTTTAGTTTGTGTTTTATGTTAATATAAATCAATTAGATTTCATAGTTATTATTGTTTTGCATTCTTGTTTTACTTTTATTGTTCGTATTGATGTAGATTTGTTAATGATCTCTTGAGAGAGAAAGCATTCAATACTCACAACTACACTAATTTGTGTTTTCGATATTATTCTTAGTAAAGTATATTTGAAAATAAAAGTAATTGCTTATCTTTTCTTTGTTATATCAAAAACTCTCCCCCTCGGAATTTTTTGGTGGGGGGATTTTTGAGGCCTAGATTGTTGGTGGGGGAAATCCCCCCGTCCCCTCAGGATTTCGCACCCTGGTTTCGTGGCTACGTAAGTCTATTAAATGAAGGTTGCTTAAAATGATCAGTTGTAACTTTTCCAATGTTTCTCGTTTCAGATGGGTTGGGGTGACCTTGGGGTACACGGCGAGCCTAGTAAGGAAACTCCTAATATAGATCAAATGGCGGCTGAAGGAATGCTCTTTCCTGAATTTTATTCAGCAAATCCGTTATGCTCTCCTTGTAAGTATAGTAATCGTTCAGGTGTTTAGACTTCTTCTAAGCCAAGAAACTGTAAGGACGATATTATTGGAGCGCCAAAATAAAAAAAAAGTCGATTTTCATGAACAATTTGAACTTTGCATATAAATTACATAACTCTGGTACCAATATAAAAATATGCTTTTGTGTTAAATATTATATATTCACTCGACGTTTCGACACACATTCATGTGTTTTTACAAGAGCACAAGAAATTTAAATAACAATGTATTGTAAGTACTAGAAATTACAACCAGAATTGAATGCACAACAAAACTCTAGCAAACAATGCGAGCTCTGAAAGCAAATGTGGTATGTAAATTTCTTATGTTGAATGATTGAATTAGATTATTTTACGTCGCTCTTCTGTTACTTTTGGCTAATCGCGACTATGATGATGAATGATGATATGATGGAAGTAATGAAGGACACTCGTGAAGAACACCCATGCTACAGGGTGATTAACTTGCGACAAATTTTGCGCATTTTTAGCCACTAGCTGTTCATGGAATGGATAATATTAAACAAAAAAATAATTTACATTTTTATGTAATATATAGGTCATAATGCTGGATAAAAATGTACAAATTTGCATGCTTTTTAGTGTTATCCTACATGTATTTACCCACTGATGCAGGATAAGCATTCACCCGCCGAAGGCTAAACGTGCAAGATTTTGAGTCTACTTGAAGTTTTGTATGTCTCGCCGAACTCGTATTTTACGAGTATCGAAGTGAATTTCAATTTCGCAATCTTTATTGTTAGAATAGAATATGGGGGCCTGGAGGATAAGAAAATTAGCTATAAAGCGGGAGTTCCCGGGAGATACGGGTGAGTTGGTCACTCTAACCCATGGCCAGGCCGGGATTGGAACCAGGAATTCCTTGGTAGATATTTCTTGTAAGTGTTTGTATCTTCGCATACATGGATGCTAACAAAATTATTTTCCATGGAGGGGCAACAAGAGACTTTTCATCAGAATAAATATATTGCACCATATGTGTTTATAGCAGAAACGTAGGAAGAGGTAGAATAGTTCACATGAACTCTCCAGCCTAACCGTTGCTTATTTTTTGGGGGGGTGGGGGCAGGAAAAGGTTTTATAAGCTCTCGCCTTGACTCATCTCACCCAACAGGTCGGTAGATGCCAGGCTTGGCCGAGTTGATACCTTCCTGGAGTCTGAGGCCTGCTCGAAAAGGTTTATTAAGCAGAAACGTAGGATAAATGTACACAAATAAAAATACCATTCGTAGAGAAATATTCAGCATATGATTGGAACCCCCGGACACCAACTCTATTGGCCCATTTGCATAGAGCTTTTTACCGGCTTGTCGTGGCTTTAAACTTAATTTTTTTTTTCCTCCAGGGAGGCATTATAATGACTTGAAGTTAACATTTCACTCCTCTGTGCTTTCCTTTTGTGGGATGCTCTTCTCTTGTTGATGGCATCTGGCACAGGCGACATTGTATTATTTCTGCTAATGGAGTTACTTTTCTGTCTTCGGAAGGCTTAGTCAGGGCTGCTGTGACTTGGTACTTGAACTGGTAGAAGGTGAAATTTCGTGACCTTTCCTTGAATTTTGATATGGTTTGCTTACCACGGGAACAAACAAACTAAGAACAATAACTACAATTCTTCATGTCAAAGGACCATCCTTTCGTAAAGCGTGTGCGCAGCTACCCGCTACATACGTTTCGCCTTTATCACCTTCAGATTCGACACTAATTTCAGTATGGCTTCCAAAGTACGCTATATTATACAACTATGCCTTTGCTTGTTCAAAGCCTATATGAAATGCAGTTCCACGAAACGAGCTGTGCGATGCCAACTCTTCAACACAAATATAATATGCACACTCCTAAGAGGTTTTGGATCAACATCCTTTGGAGTTAATAGTGGATAGAAACCTGGAAGCGTTATTGAAGTGATCTCACGCATATCCAGTGGCGTCTCGTCCCTTGGGGCTTCCGGGGCTTAGCCCCTAAAGAAAAGCGAACGTATTGACGTAATTATCAATCACCATAACGCATAACTATCACACAGTCTTTTAAAAGGCGATTTTTACCCACGTAAATTCATCGTCTATTGCAATGGATACGACAGCGCTCCTAGCGGCATTGATGTCAATTATCGTTTTCCGGGGCACGTCGCAAAGGAAGGCGTGGCCTACACCCACCTACGCTACAGTGAAGGTCACGTGCTAGCAGAGAGAGAAGGGGAGAGTCCAATGGATTTGAGTGCTGATTCGGGGCTAGTTTCTTCGCGTCGCGTTCGATCTCGCTTGTTGTTCTGTATTGTTTTGGTGGCTTTCATTCGCTATGTTTGAGTGAGTTTGGCAGGGTTGATGTTCGAACACAAATTGATGAAGGACATAGGCTGTCAATTACAAGACACAATGAATTTGTCCGGAAAAATAGGCATATAGCTACTAAATAGAATTATCGATTGCTTAAAATTCTGCGGTCGACATGAACTTGCTCTACGAGGACATAATGAAAGAGAACAATCTTTAAACAGAGGCATCTTCCCAGATTTATTATCCCTTCATAGAAGAGGGAAAACTAAAGAGGGAACTTCGTGTTCTTTATTGTAGTGAAGAGTTGAAAAACATACACTCTATCAGTAGATTGCATTCATTTTTTATTTAAAATTATTTAGAGGGTACCTTTTCAAAAACAGTAAAAATGTCGAACATAGTTTTAATAACTCCAGTCGCAACAGCTGAATCTGAACGATGTTTCAGCACATTGAAGCGTATTAAAACCTGCTTAAGAAATGCAGTGGGACAAGACAGACCAAATGCCTTGGCACTTGCTTACAATAGAGAAAGAATACATTTCAAACATAGAGGGCTTCAACGAAAAAGTAATAACAAAATTTGCTGAGCAGAAGAACAGGAGTCAACGTTCGTAGAAAGGTATGTTTCACAACAATACCGGTTTCTTTTGTAATCATGTGAATTGTCATTATATTTTAAATTCTTTAAAAAAATAAGTCCAGTTTTGTAGTTTAGAAGAAGATAAATACCCGTTTTTTTTGTAATTCATGAAATTTGTCATTACATTTAAAATTCTTTCAAAAAAGTAAGTCCAGTTTTGTAGTCTAGAAGAAAAAAATACAAATTTTTTGTAATTCATGTGAATTGTCATTATATTTTAAATTCTTTAAAAAATAAGCCCCGGCCAAATTTGAGGCCACGAGACGCCACTGCGCATATCACCTTCTGTACGGGATTACCCGCCTCTCCCGTGTATGCGCAACTTCGGACACGTCTTTTCTCGGCTGGTGCTAGCTTTCTGTGACATACAAATATGATTATTTCATCTATATTGTTTCATTACAGCACGTGCAGCGTTCTTGACCGGACGCCTACCCCTGAGAAACGGGTTTTACTCTGACAACGAGCGTGGAAGAAATGGTAAGTTATACAGATAGTTTTAAAAGTTGTGCAGCCCAAAATGTGATGGTTAACATGAGAACATAAGAAATATTCAATTCACACAATATTTAAAAACATTTCTCTCATTAGCAACACAACGGAACATCATCTGGAAATTCAATAAAATGTGTTTCCACCACATTCTATTTCTTTTGAAGGAAGAGCTGAAAAAGGTAAAATTATCAAATTGTAAAGCAAGGCAGTTGAAGCAGGAAAGACGAAAGAGTGTTCCCCAACCAAACACTCCGCCCTTCCTATTGTCATCTTCCAATGGATAACGACAAACCATGATTAGAAAAATGAATGAGATGAGGAACACAATGTGATGTTGGTACCCTGCTTGGAATTCAACTCTCCTAGAACCTTTGGGACATCCACTCTTTCTCATCTAATGAAGGCAACATTGTCTAGTTTTCTTTCTTCCTGTTTCAGTTACTTTACGTCGCTTTTCTGCCTCTTGCGTTAATCGTGGCGATAAGGACTGATGCAGGGGTGACCACAAGGGGATTAATGACGCGCCTGCGTCATGGAAATTTTTTTTTGGAGGGGGGGACAAATTGTGTACAAATTCTATTATCTACACAAAAAAATGGGGGATCGTTTCTTTGATTGACTTGTTATTGATTTTTAGTTATGGTTATTATGTACAGTTGAAATGAAACACCACTTCTCATGTCTTTAGAATCGGTTTGGAAAGGGGGCGACGTGATGTTCGCATTAATACAAGGTTAGTCAAGCAGACAAACTGCTAAGAATAAGGTTCATTACACTAACAACGGCAGTGAGCCTGAGCAGTTTTGTACGTTTTATGTTAACAAACATGAAAATGAGCCGAAAGTACCTAAGGTAAACATATACATATTGCTTAAATATGTGTGTATTATATTGTTCCGCAAATTCTGTCTGACCAAAATTATTTGAGTAAATAATTCGACATAAAGGGTGGGGGAATGTTCTACCTTTTTGGGGGGAGTGCGTCATAGGCCTTGTGGGGGAATGGGCACCCCTGGACATGAAATACTGATGAAGTGGATGACGCAATACATTATCCAGGGTTCGAATCTAGGACCCCTGGGTTTATATTATGTTAAACTGTCCATTCCACCACGGAGGATGGTGGTATTACGTAGTCCTAGTTCATATAGTTATCGTTACGTTCGTAATTGAAGTTTACCTATTGGTATATGTGAGAATTAATATTTTCATTATGTTAGATATTAATTACACTGTTATGAAAATTACAAGAAATCAATGTTTATGTGCATGTCTATGTGTATCCATGCAATAAATTTTCAATGTCGCTGCAGATACAGATAATAATTTTCACTTTAAATTTCAAAGAGAAGAATAATTAAATAGAAAAGAAGAAATTAAGCGAGTACAATTGACACCGAATAAAGTATCTGAGTATAACTGAAATAATGTCGGTAGGGCGACTGACTGCCACGTGGGGGATATGGATTCGATTCAGATTGGTGATCTAAGTTGTGACTTTTCCTCCTATGTCTCTGCATAAATTGGCTCTGGGGCTCTTCTCAATGGGTTTAGGGGGCAGAGTAAAAGCAGTCGGTACGTGGTGCTGATCCCTTCAACTTCAGAATGTATGAGGTGAGGATGTACTTCCACCCTTCTATATGGCACGGTGCAATGCAATATCTTTTCTTCTGAAAAAAAAAAGAGAGTTGGGAAAGAACGAATCTAAGCATTTATTATTTTCTTTTTTCACAGCTTATACACCCCAGAATATCGTTGATGGGATTCCAGACACCGAAGTGCTATTTCCAGAAATTCTAGCTGAAGCAGGCTACACGAACAAAATTGTAGGGAAATGGTAAGGAGTTTCAAATTTTCACAATTTTATTATAATCACACGTACTATGCTTTCCAATCTAGATTTTGCGTGATATTAGCAATATCTCGAAAAATATTATATAAAGTTCTGTAGTTCCTGCTTCCATTGGAAATGGAGAAATACTAAAACTTTTTTTAAGTTGAAAAGGTGGTAATCTGACTCTTTTACAATTCAATGACCCTCCAAAGAGACAAAAGGGTTCAGATATTTAATTATATTCTGCAACACCAGTATGAGATATGTGCTGGATATCCTTCCCCTCCTCCTTCCCCCCTCAATCTCTTTCTTCCTACAATCTCAGTTGTCCCG
The DNA here is from genome assembly GCF_977018435.1 of Lepisma saccharinum. Lineage (NCBI taxonomy): Eukaryota > Metazoa > Arthropoda > Insecta > Zygentoma > Lepismatidae > Lepisma > Lepisma saccharinum. The sequence continues at coordinate 41,534,079 of NC_139255.1, read as the reverse complement.
CCCTGGCCGTGCGATCTAAAGCTAATCGCCCACTGAGAGGCAGGGAACATTTTCCATACTCGGCTACTGCGGGGCCGAGGATGACGCTTGCCGGAGCTAAACGAAGAGACTCGGAATTACACGAGAGGGCATTTGGAGACGCGGCCAACGGAAAATTTCCACCCTAGAAACCTGCAGACTTGTGACACGGAAATTTCACGCTTCTCTCCCACCATATCCATATTCGAATTGTTTTTCAATTTATCAGTCGGTCTTTTCATCTATTCCTCTGTTTTAACTCATTATAGCGAGATTCCAGTTAATTTGATTTTCTCTTTGATTTCACGTTCTCTTTTCCACATATTACCTTTCTCTCTTTTCGCTATCTAAATTTCATTTTCTCATGTATTGTGTTCCCCCATTTTATATTCTCTCCTATCTTCCTTTCTTGTTCTCTTACAGCAAAAATACATTGCATTTCTCTCTCTCTCTCGTCTCGAAATACATAGTATAAAACAACACAGAGAGTGCATAATTGTTCAAATGTTCGGTGTATACTAGAGGTCATTAAGGCAAATAAGTTTTGTTAATTCAGTTTTTCTATTTGACACCTCGTTTCGACGCTACGATTAATTGAAGAACGGAATTTTATTCTGAATACGCAGGCTCACGACTGCCACCAATGGATTGATTTTGTAATTACTAAGTATAAACAAAATATATCTGAGAGTTATCGGTAAATTATCATGTAAGTATAGAGATTCGCTTGGCATGTCTGACGAAGTAGTAGGGTGGATAAAAATAATGATTTTTATTTTTTTAAAAAACAAACATTTTTGATGATTTTTTTAATTTAAATCGATTTGTTTTAAACCACGCTTAAAATTGCTTGCATGGTTTTGGTACCATACATATAGATGTATGTTTTTTGTAGAAAGTTTTTTTCCAGTAAACGGCCCTGTAAAATATTTGAACAGTTTGATTAAAGTACGTAAATAAAAATATATATGTAATTATACATTTTTCTGTTTCTGATATTGTATATATGAACCTACTATGGAAATGTTCGTTGAGTGTTAATCAGCCTATAATAATTTCAGAAACTTTTCTTCCAGTGAAAATATAACATTTTGGATGCAACATAATATATTTTTATAGTCTTTGTAGTTGTAAAAAAATTGTAATTTTTTAATGATAGTTTGCAAGATATCAGCTGCCATGTTTATTTTAATTACAGATTACAGATTTTCGGTTTAACATGATTAGTATTTTGTATATTTTTCTACACAAAATGTTTGCTATTTTTGCACATAAAAAATATTGAATTTTAAATCAAGAGAAATGTGTGTTTACAGTTGACATAATACTTTACATTTCCTTTCGTGTAAGTTTCAATTGTTTCCTTTCTCTTTCTTTCTTAGAGCCTAATATAAACCATTAAATTATTACAAGATTAATGTACTTTCACGAAATGTGATTCTGATATCTACAAGATCCTTATGTACATTATTCTATAAATTATTTATTTAAAGTGGTTCATTTCATTTTTTTAAAAAAAAAAATCACCTGATTTTAATCAATTCACTTTGAGAAGTGGTGAAGTAAAGTAGATTTTGTTTAGACATAATTTTCATGTATCACATGTATTCACAGGCCAAATTTCCGAACGAGATCGAGTGTCTCGGACAAGTCTTTCAAGATTTTACAGGGTTCTGTCTCGTTCTCGGTCTTGTCAGAGAAGTCTCGAAGGGTCTGGTCACGGTCTGTCTCGATTTTTACATAGCCTCCTTGGTCTCTTTACGAATTTCGAGAATTCTAGTCTCTCGATAACATCATTACTCTCACCTATCCTCTCTCTCTCTCTCTCTCCTAAGTCTTGATCAAGTAGGCTTATCAATACTTATCAACTTGCATGAATTGTTGCATCTAAACAGAATGAATCAGGTGAATTTAAAACATGGCGCTTCTAATTTCCAGGCACTTGGGTCACCGTGAGCAATATCTACCTCTGAAGCATGGTTTCCACGAGTGGTTCGGATCTCCGAATGTTCACTTTGGTCCGTACGACGACATAGACACTCCAAATATAGCAGTATTTAGAGATGACAAAATGATAGGAAGGTAAGCATGTTGGGTAAAACTTTGGTAACTATCCGATATCGCCCAAACAGATTTCTTCAAATTTACAGGAGAAACTACTTACTGAAATCAGTTTCTGTAGCATTGTCGAAGTTCTTGGAGATATTTTCTCTCGCGGAAACTGAAAACTTCACCATAGAATGCTGCAGAACAAGAAATAATCACTTGTTACGTAAGGAACTTGCATCTTCTGTAACATTAGGCCGTTGTTTCCATTATGTACGTGCAGATGGTGCGAGCGTCGAAAGTCAAGCGGTCTCGCCAGTGTTTCCAAATGTGCCTTTTTTTTACGATATTTTTTTTAAACTATGCTAACCTAACCCAACCTAACCTAACCTTGCCCGAAATGGTCCCTGGGGCTATCGTGAATGGTTTTTGGGGCTATCTGTCAATGGTTTTTGGGGCTATCCGTCAATGGTTTTTGGGGCTATCCGTCAATGGTTTTTGGGGCTATCGTGAATGGTTTTTGGGGCTATCCGTCAATGGTTTGTGATGACATAATGAACACGAAAGTAGGTATTTTTCGGTTAAGAAGGTTGAAACACTGCATACCCACTACAAATCGACAAAACACAAGCACGACGCGCGTTGATCCATGACGAGTGCACACCATATTGTCTGTTACCCAAGCGTAACAAGGAAGACAAATAATGACTCGTAATATGAAAAGTTGACACTATTTTATGGATAAAGGCATAACTACACCTTAAAGAATCTTCCGCAATGCAGAATAGGTAATTATCAATGCAAAAATTAAGGAAATAAACGAGTGAGAGGTGTTCGGGCCTTATCGGATAAGTACGAAAACTTTTTACTTTCATTTTAATAGTGTATTTGATTGCAATATGTGTGCGCAGGGTTAATGACGAAAATTCCAGCACTCGCTGCACGATTGTACCGTTGAATACCTCCAGTAATAAAACCTAAACGACAAATTTCAAGATGTAAATTGTAAATATTAAAAATGTAAACAATTATTTTTCATTACCGGTAACACTCACATGTGTAGGGGGTTGTATACACATGCATAGACGCCTATGATTACATTTAGCACGCACTATTGTCTAATAGAGGTGGCATTTTCGACATAAAAATAAACGAATCCGAGTATCTAATGTATCCGAATTAGCAAACATTTATAGATATATGGGATTTTATTTCCACCCGTTACTCTAATATATTCTTTGGAACTCTGGTGCAACGCTTCAAGTGGAAATTGTTAGCTGGAGGGACGTTTGGTCGAGACTTGAAGTTAGCTGGAGGGATGCTGCTATGATTTAACATGATGACAATGAGACAGCAGGGGGGATGATTTGCGAAAATTTTCCTAGCTAGGGGATAACACTTCCCCCTCCCTCACTTCGAGCACTGCTCTAGCCCTTGGTTTTGAGAATGCATCCTGGTGGACGATTCGAACCCGTGACCACTTACGGATGAGTTTATCAAACGTATCATTTTGTGATAAAACAAAAACAAACAAACAAAGAAACTGATATCCCGGGTTCGATATCCCGTGGAGGCATATAGTAAGTTCGGATCCCACTTTGCACTGTGGGTCCAATTCCGATTAGTCTTTCTGCGCATAAAGTGAACTTTAAAAAAACGAACTCGACAACTAAAAAATCTAAATTATTGTAAGTTTTGGTATTATCCAATTATCATTTTTATACTTGGTATTCTACAATATCTATTTTTTTCTGCTTTTATCATAATAAGCTTTAGACATTTTATCTTATTGCCGCGTAAATTTGATTAGATTTTTGTTATTTAACGTCGCTTTTCTGACACTTTTGGCTAATCGCGACAATGAATATGAGTGATATGATGAATGAAGGGACATTCACAAACATCCATGTCCAGACCAGGATTCGAACTAGGGACTTCTGGCGTCGTAGCACGCTGTGGTAACCACTTCGCCACGGAGGTGCACTTACTTCTGCATAAAGATTCGGTATTATAACATATTTGTAAAATTGTGTAAATAAATAATAAAAGCTTGTTTGGCAATCTGTATTTAGCTCACAGTTTTCACCAAGGATATTAAGTCATATACAATAATCTTCCCAGTCCCAGGCATTACCACTCATACTGACTGCTTCCCCCAAACTAATCCTGTGTTGGTGGTCTTCCTATATACATATATCAATTACACTACACTGAAGACCGAGAAAGAACGGGGCTCTGAAACGTGGGTGTATATCAGGCCCGTACCCAGGGGAGGGGCCATGGGGACCATGCTCCCCCCCTCGAACCATAAATATTTAAATGTGAACCTATAAAAAGCTACGAAAATAACATCGCCAATTTTGCAAATTTGTAAAATATTCAATTTTGTTCCTGCATAAATCAATGTTTGTTATGTAGATTGCAATATTGGGTAGTTTTAGTTTTGTAATCATTGATACAAGGCTCCCAGATGTCCGATTTAGCGATTTAGTCGGGACAGTCCATTACTTTTAATTCCTGTCCCGACTTTATTCGAACTGCAGTCGTGATGCAAAAATGTTTCTTTTTTTTGTTAACTTACATTTAAACATGTTCTATATTGTAACAATATTGCTAATGCGCAACATTTAATTTGTAAATATATTACTTTCTAAACATAGAATTATCATGACTTTTCAATGGCGCTGGTATAAGAAAATTAAAGGAAATTCTAATTCAATCAACTTCACAATATTTCTGATCTTCTCTTTGTTCCATATATTCGAATCTACGCCTCCACCTTAAATAAATTCTGGTACGGAACTTAGCAATATACAAAAAATAAACATAAAACACGAATGCAAGACTGATAAAAGTACGAAAGTTTATTTATATTATTAACAGAGAGAAAGAATTAAATAATGATCTATTTGATTTAGTTTATTTTACTTCGCGTTTTGTGCCTCTTGGCTAATTTGCGAAGATGGGGATGAATGATGAAATGATGAAATTGATGAATGGACATTCACAAACAACCAAGCCCGACCGGGATTCGAACCCGGGACCCTTGGCGTCGCAGCGCGATGTGCTAACCACCTTTTTTTTTTATTATTTAAAAGGAAAGCCCCCTAAGCGGAAGCTTCCCCCATCACATTCACTCATATCATTTCATTCACATTTCTATTACAGGACTTTTTCAGGACAGACAATCACAAATACCCATGCCTTACCCGGGAATCGAACCCGGAACCCCTGGCGTTGTAGCGCGCTCTGCTAACCACTTCGCCACGGAGGTCGACTAAGAAAATTAAAGGAAATTCTAATTCAATCAACTTCACAATATTTCTGATCTTCTCTTTGTTCCATATATTCGAATCTACGCCTCCACCTTAAAGAAATTCTGGTACGGAACTTAGCAATATACAAAAAATAAACATAAAACACGAATGCAAGACTGATAAAAGTACGAAAGTTTATTTATATTATTAACAGAGAGAAAGAATTAAATAATGATCTATTTGATTTAGTTTATTTTACTTCGCGTTTTGTGCCTCTTGGCTAATTTGCGAAGATGGAGATGAATGATGAAATGATGAAATTGATGAATGGACATTCACAAACAACCAAGCCCGACCGGGATTCGAACCCGGGACTCTTGGCGTCGCAGCGCGATGTGCTAACCACTCGGCCACAGGGTCGGGCAAATAATGATCTATCATTAAACATATCAATTATTTTGTAATATCTTTCTCTCTCTCTCTTATATATATATATATATATATATATATATATATATATATATAAACACATTTTCGGATTTGGCCCCTCCCTCAAAAAAATCCTGGGTACGGGCCTGGTGTATATAATAAAAACAAATATGGGAGTTAAAAGTACACTCGCCGGCAATAAAAATGGGACACCTATGTAGATTCTGAAGTACTCTCTTCCCTGCAAGGCGTTTTGTGTGTTGCATAACTCTAGGGCCCTATGTGGATTTTAATAGCAAATTTTCAATGGCAACTTCTACTACCGCCGTGGAGTTATACAACACACATAACGCCTTGCAGGGAAGCGAGCATTTCTGGATATAGGTGCCCCATTTTTATTGCCGGTGAGTGTACAAACAATTCATCATGAAGCATTATAAGAATCAAGAATATTTTTAGCGAATTAATGAAATAATATCATTACACAGATATTTCTTTAACCCTGTGGTTGAACTAAGCATGTTTTTTTGTTTTCAGATTCTATGAAGAATTCCCAATACTATATAATGAAACCAATGGGTTATCTAACCTTACTTATCTGTATAAGGAGGAAGCTATAGTTTTTATCAATGAACAAGTTGCTCTAGATCGACCGTTCTTCTTGTACTGGACACCCGACTCAACTCACGCACCCGTCTTCTGTTCTGAAGATTACACCGAATCCAGCAGAAGAGGTGAGTGAAATCGTATACTGCGACTCCCCTCTTCTGTTAAATTTTGTATGTGCCCATATATGTCTTTAAACCTCAAATGTGTATTTCGTTGATGTACAATGTTTGATAATGTTTTTAACTATAATAAGTTGTGTAACATTTGGCAACATTGAATTGATTAGAAATTCATTTTGGGAGGAGTCCGAACGAAGCGTCTCGGAAATCATGTTAACAATAGTAATATAAATGTTTATAATTAATACTTTGACATAATTTGTAGGTATATTCAAAATTTTATTAAAATATGTAAATTAATTAATATTGTTATTATTATTATTAAAGGAATAGCAAAGAATAGATATGCAAGAGTACGTATTTACTATCTAGCTTACGTTTAATTTGCATTAAAACAACTGTCCTGGCAAGGAAATTAACGATTTTTTTAAAAAAATTGAATATTTATTGAATAATAATAAAAAAAGATGTTAGATCCAGTTCATGAAAAGCATAATACGATTCATATACACAGAGTGAACACAACATCGAGTAATTTTTTTTGGTATTTTCTGGAACTAAGTCATGGAGAACAAGAGTGGGGCATTATTTTGATGAGTTCAGTTCGCTCTTTAGGGTTGAAGATAGCCGAGCATGATTTTGAGCGATGTGGCTTAAGGTGAGAATAAGAGGACGAGGAGTTCTTGGGAAAAGTGTGGCAAGAGCTAGAAAATCGATGGGATGTGTGTCGCATAACTGATGGAAGCCACATTGAAAATTTGTCCACATTTATAGAAACTTCAAGTGTTACTGATTGATACACAACAAATATCATGGTTGTTTTTCATATAGTTTAGTAGAAATAAATTCTTAAAATTGTTTACCCAATTATGATACACCTGTGTTACTAATTTCTTTTCAGGACGATATGGGAACGCCGTTCGAGAACTAGATGATGCCGTGGGGGAAATCTTGCAGGCAGTGAAGGATGCTGGAATAGGCGACAATACCTTTGTGTTTTTCACGTCGGACAACGGCGCGGCCCTAGTCGACAAACAATATGGTAATTGGTAATGATTTCATTTCAAAACGTTTCCCTAGCTGTTTTTTACAACTTTGCAAGCCATCTTTAGTGGCTAGTGCTGCTTCCTTGTGCTTGAATCAGGGATTAGACGCGGTTGCTTGGGTGGGTCAATTGATGGAAGCGATCCTCTTGCATATGCCTTTACCTGGGATCGAATACGGGAGCTCTAGATTACAAGGTTACCACTACACAGTTACATTAAATAAATACTGACAAAATTTGAAAATGAAATAGCATTGTCTCTAATTGTGTGTGTGTGTAGAGAGTGAGAGCGAGAGAGGGAGGGAGAATGAGTGAATGTAGCATTACCAGGGCGACAGGTGAGGACACGCCCCCCCACCCCCGTTAACTGGCGTAGGTAGCGGTGAGCTGACAGGGCTAGAGCCCCACCGAAATTTTGAAAAATAAATTTTTTCCAAAGAACTCGTGGAAAAACAAGATTGTGAATTCAACCCCCCTTAAAATAACCCACGATGGCAATTTGTTCTTTGAAAAACATTTAACACAAAGGTTACAATGATAATTACGAAATATTTTATTGTCGTTATCCCCATAGAATGCATCTATCCATCTTTACAATTCCAACCCCCTCCGAAAAAATCCTGCGTAAGCTAGTGCCACATTAATATGGAAGAATGTAATGCGTAAAGCCCCTATCACACGGAACTGGATTTCTAGTTGAAATACCCTACTTGGTGCTGAACTAACTTTCTAAGTAGCAATCATGGCCGCCTAGCTGACTGCTTGACTGGTTTTGAGGAATAGGACATGTTCTAATTGCTACTTGCTTTCCTCGACTGGATTCTGTGGAACAGCCAATCAGAGCAAAGTTTCGCCATGTAAAGATAATCTGTGAGTGTGCACCAGGAGCGCTTTTGTCTGTGGTTTCCGAGTGTTACTCCAGCAATGTATAACGTATACATTACGTATACATGAAAGGCGCATTGAGTTACACCATCTATGCTGAGTGCACGGTGTTTACATTTGAAAGAACTAAAATATTCTTCCATACGTGTACAGTAAACGTTGTAAAGTATGTATTTAAGCAGCGCCATTGTTTTGTACCTAATAACGTTTTATATGAAATGTTATTCCTCTCAGTTGAATAGTTATCGACTTTTAAAAATGTGAAGTGATACATTGTTTACATCTCACGCAGCCGCCATTACAACTTCCCTCGTATGGGAACAAAAGTCTATCGACAAGTACGCTGATAAGTATCGTGTGAGTCGAAAACTAGCAAATTGGTAGCCAGTCCAGCGCCAACTAGGGCATACCCAGATGCAAAGATATAGTACAAGCAATGCAAGCACTGCTTGCATAATTCGAATATCATTTAATGTACTTAATGTTCTAACCGTATTTAGTTTCCATCGCACTCGATTTCGCGAAAAAATGCGGCCGCAAACTCCCCCAGCAGCTCTGTAGCAAGCACCAGCCTCAATGCTTGCAGCCGTTCTGCGGGAAAATAAGGCCTCCGAAGGAGTCACGTGGCGAAGCGTGAAATTGTGGTGGAACCCGTCCACAAAGCTTCTACAAAAAGCTGTGCTTTCCGAGCTTGCGTGATTCCCGAAAATAGCCGAGTTCAACCGAAAGCAGAAGGATTCATCTATGGGTACGTTGCCAGCAAAAGCTAGTAACGAATATTTGTCTTCATGAACACGTAAACAAGATCGCAAATATAATAATAATTGTTAGTCATAAAATAACTAAAAGAAGTTATTATCACTGTTCTAAATTCCATATATATATCATATTATATTACAAATTATTTTAGATTTCGCGAATGTAAAACGCGTAAAAAAAGTTGACATTGGGAGTTGGGGCAGTGGAATTTCTGCACCCCCGTGAAGAGTTTTCTCAGGGAGGGAGGGAAGATTGGACGGACCTTGGTCCTGCACCCTGCTTCCTGGTCGGTCCAGCTCAAATTACGCCAGAAGTGTTGACCGCTACCAGTGTTTGCAACTGCCAAATTATTTACGCAGTAATTCAAGTGAGCTCTTTCACAAATTTTACAATCAATAAATTGACTGCTTTTGAATAAAACTTGGGGTGAAAATAAAGCTATCTGAGAAAGAACTATCTACTGATATTTGTACATGGCATAGAAGTAAATCGTATACATTCTGCATATTATGAGCACAAGAATATGTTTTAATGATTGATTGATTGATTTGTTGTTTTAAGTCCACTTTATGCACAGTAAGGCTAATCGGGACTGGACCTACAGTTTAAAATGAGATCTGAAACACTTGTGCCTTCACCGGGTATCGAACCCGGAACCCCTTGATTACAAGGCGACGACACTACCACTGCGCCATCGGGGAGGCCCGAATATGTTTTAAGTTCTATTATTATGACGCAAGTGGTGTTCCCAGGGTCTTTTTACGGTCCCCATTTTGTCATCTTTTCCTTCCTTTGACGTTTTTTCTTAGATATACTGGGCCAAAAGGGGGTTATGTCTACCATCCACCCCCCCCTTCGCCCCGGGCACGCCATTGAATGACACTTTATTACTTAAATATTAATGTACATACTTGTTCTGCTGAAATGATTCTAATTCCTCCGCGTAATTTTTATCTCCAAACTGATATATCTTTTGTGACGGATAAAAAAAATTCAGGAAATAGGTTGGTATCACTTTCTGTTGTTTCAGAGATTTTCAAAGTGATCTTGTGTGGATGCTTGCAGTTGTGGAAAGCGCGTGGGATAGTGTGAGTGTTTGTTGCTTCGTGTTTTGTGCTGTGAATTTATCGGAATGAACGCGTATTTAGGAACGGTTGATGTGAAGTGCGGGTGTATTATTGAGCAATTGAAAATTGCTTCGTTTAGCTCGAGAGAGATACCAACACCGCATTTACCGGACTTAAAAACAAGTTAGCCCAAGGGGCTTTGTGCGACATTTCCAAAGGGTGGCATCCAATGGACCAAGAGTTTGAAATTTATTGTGGTGAGTACATCGTCTATGCATGTGTTTCTTTGCTTTGAAATGAATTTTTTATTGTTTGTGTTTAACTTTTTATTTAGTGTTTAAGTTACTCCAATGCGGTTTTTAGGGTGCCCAAAAATACTAAATTACATCATGCAGCGTAAAATAAACAAATGATTTCCATTTTTTTAAATCTAAATGGGTTTGGTCACCGTTTGACCATATTAAATAATAATGAACAAATAAAGGTACTAATAAGTAAGTAAGAAATTCCGTCTCCCTTTAGTCGTATGCGGAAAGTTCGCATATGCAAAAGTTTAATATCATATGAATAACGTTACCTGGATTTTTTAAAAAAAGTAAATGTGACGTTTGCGGATCATATGGTTTATTTTTAGTACAGTCACTTTATTACGATATTTTGACAAATCCAGCGACTGGGTAAATGAGGCTATAAACCTTGAATCTTTCCCCTCGGCATGTCGTTGTACTACATGTTTTGTTGTACTGAAACATTGCTTGCCTCCTTCGTAAGACTACGCTTCGCTACTGGGCATACCTAGTGGATATCCAGTTCCGTGTGATGCGGGCTTAAGATACCGGTGTATTATAGAGAATGCCTCGCCCGTAATTCAAAAGTAACGACGCTTATGCTTTTTCTTACTAGGTGGTAGCAACGGCCCTCTCTTGTGTGGCAAGCAAACAACATTTGAAGGAGGAATGCGTGTTCCTGGAATTGCATGGTGGCCTGGGACTATTCCGGCAGGAATTATATCTAAGCAAGTAAGATCAAAAGCTTTTTTTTTTTCAAGTTAAAAAATGACTACACTCTGTCCGGAGCAAACGAATGAAAACAAGTTCTCTGTGCAAGTAGGACTCAAGAGAGGCTCAACCAATGAACTCGTGAGAGGGGAAGTGAGTGAATCTAGGGAGAACGCTGCTGCAGCTACCAGCCATTTGCAGCAGCGTCCACTGTTTTTCTCCGTCCACTACTTTCTCCCCTTCTTTACCGTTATGCGAGACCATGCTCCATAGATTCCAGACACAGGATGTAGCCCAAATTTTTCGCTTCAGTCAAGAGTCCTTAGATTTGCTGAGATGTATGTTTAAGCTGTTAGACTTTCGGAGTGCGCAAATGATTTTTTACACAGCGGCATGATTCAGGTAGTGACTGAGTAGTAAGTATGTTTACTGCGGTAAAATAGAAGTCATGTTTTATGCTGTGTGTTTCATTACATGGCGTTGCTTTTATACACTTTTAGGCTAATTGTGACGATGATTAATGATGATATGATTAATGATGATATGATTACATTATATATATAATGGGTGGGCCATATTGATGGGACACATTTCAAATGCATATGTGGAGCATTTAGGAAGCAACATTTGTTACCAAATATACGAAAACACTGCCAAAGGACGGGAGTTTTACACTGTGTTCAGTGTTTGAAGATTGCATCCCTGAGATGGACACCACCTGGACGAGAACATTCTTTGGCTCTTAACAGTCATGTTTAGCATAGTTTTGCGCAGGGTTTCGGCTGGGATGGCCGCTCTCTCCCTTCGGATGTTGTCCTTCAGTTCATCGATGGTAGTGGGCCTTGTGGTGTACACCTTGTCCTTTAGGTGGGGGGGGGGGGCACTTGCCCTCCCTGAGATTTCTGGAAAGGCTCGCATAATTGAAATTTTGAAACTGTAGCGTGAAAACATGGATTTGAAGTGCCGTGAAAGACAGCAGATTAAGTGCCTAAGAAAACATTCTTCATACCCGAAATGAGACGGCTTGGCGTAAGGGACATGTGGCTGCAGCAGGATGGTGCCACTAGTCATACAGCAGTAGCGTCAATGACAACCCTTCGACAACACTTCCCGGGACGGCTTATCTCGAGATTTGGTGATATCCATTGGCCATCCAGATCCCCGGATCTAACTCCACCGGACTACTTCCTGTGGGGTTACCTAAAGGACAAGGTGTACACCACAAGGCCCACTACCATCGATGAACTGAAGGACAACATCCGAAGGGAGAGAGCGGCCATCCCAGCCGAAACCCTGCGCAAAACTATGCTAAACATGACTGTTAAGAGCCAAAGAATGTTCTCGTCCAGGTGGTGTCCATCTCAGGGATGCAATCTTCAAACACTGAACACAGTGTAAAACTCCCGTCCTTTGGCACTGTTTTCGTATATTTGGTAACAAATGTTGCTTCCTACATGCTCCACATATGCATTTGAAATGTGTCCCATCAATATGGCCCACCCTGTATATGATCCAGAACAATTAGAACGGCTGCAATGACCTGACGGGGACTCGAATCAAGACATTTCTGCGGCGAGATGGTGACATCAGCAATGCTCTTGAGCAGTGGCGGCGATTAGGAGGGCGAGGAGTGCAGTTGCCCCCCTACTTTTTGACACTGTTGCCCACCCGCACCATGCTAAACCTTATCTACAAGGGAAAGAAAACTGTCTTTGCCTCCCAGTTTTGGCACCTTGCCGCCCTAGTTTTGGAACCCACTGCTGTTGAGTGAATAAGCCAACCTCCGTAGCGGTGTGGATAGCACAGCACGTACGGCGCAAGAGGTTCCGGATTCGAATCCCTGCCTGGATATGAATGTTCTTTGTGAGTGTCCCTTCATCAATTTCATCATATCATCCCTCATCTTCATCGTGAATTTTAAAAAAAATCGACCCCTGCAGTATCGGTGTTTCTTTACATGTAAAATAATACATTTAAAATCAACTGAAAGTATCAAAGTGAACCAGGGGATTGTTACAACTTATTAACCCCCCCCCCCACCAGAAAACAAGGAAAACTAGATAAATAAATGACCAAATACCCATTATTTGTGTGGTATTTAGGGTACATAACACGTTCCTACCCTCCCTTTCCCTTTGCCTGCCCATGCATCTTATCTAGCGCCGTTACTGCTCGCTGAAATGAACTTTAAAATAGCGTTCTTCGTTACTTAGAAGGAAAAAAATAAGTTTGAAACTTCATTAACATAAATGCATGCATTTCTGAAAAAGTACTGTAAAGTTATGTATTTTAAAACATAAAGTACAGGGAACAAACGCTAATCAAAAATGATTACAGAGATCAATGAAGTGAATGTTCTCAATTTGACTCTTTCCTTGCAGCTTGGAACGCACATGGACTTGTTCCAAACCATTTTGGAATTGGCGGGAGCCGAGGTTCCCACTGACATCACTCTGGATGGAATCAGTTTGAGGAACACTTTGCTCGAGCAAGCAGAAACGGAAAGGTAGGTTCGGGTCGCCATTCCGCCAAATCCCCACTTAAGGTAACGTGCTTGTTAAAATATACAAAACATTAATTTTGCCTGTAGTATTATATGGATGTGAAGCTTGGTCCATTATATTAACATAAATTAAGAGAATTTGAAAATATAAAATCCTTAGAAAAATATTTGGACCCAAAAGAAATGAGGAGACAGGTGAGTGGAGAAGGTTACATAATTTAGAACTACATAATTTGTATTCATGTCCAGATATTATTAGAATAATTAAATCAAGAAGACTTTGAAGGGCACGAATGGGAGAGGAAAGAAGAGTTTACAGGATTCATGTCGGGAGACCTGATGGTAAGAGACCTGTAGGAAAGCAAAGACGAAGATGAAGGAATAATGTTGAGATGGACCTAAAGGAAATCGGTAAGGATGGAAAAGTTTGAATTGATCTTGCCCAGGATAGGGACAGATGGAAGGCCTATGTTGCTGCAGCCATAAACCTTCGAGTTTAACAAGGCTACAGAGTTAGGTTTGGTTAAGTATCTGATACTTCTCGGAAATTCTTAGTTTTTATTCCAGAAATGCAAAAAACAATCACTTAGATGGGAAATGACGTGAAGAATTCTAGATTTACACAGTGTCGGGAAAATGAAAATGGCAACTAAGAATAAAGTTGAATAAATGTTCCGTTGTATTTAACTGACGGTTAATGAAAAGAACCAATATGACCAGTGGAATTTTAGGAATTTAGGTATAACTTCCTTTGGACCAGCTTTCCTCAAGAAAGAAATAGAAAGTCGGCGGGTAGCGGAGAATATGTTACATATGGGTCTGGCTAGCACCCCACCCCCTTCCTCCCAAAGAAGTTATACTCCAGTTACTTTCTTCCGTTTCGCGCCACTGAATTTCATTGACCCATGTTTGTATATACGATAAATGCAGTGCGGGATCTAAAAACCGCAAAACCCCGCAGTGTGTGATTGTATTATTGTACGTAACAAACGTATCATTTTCCAGGTGTGAGAAGACAGTGTCATATAGGCTACATATCACATCACAGTTTAAAAAAATGAGTTGAATTTAATATGGCGGCCGTGCGCTTGGATCGCACCAATGTGGTTCCCCCTAAGCCTAACCTGTTTCTATCATGACCAATTGTACCCAGCCTAACTCCTTTGCTTTCTATAGGGGTGGGACTTTTGAATCATCCTGTAGGCCCTCCCTTCGACACGAGATCAAGAATTACACACAGACTAACATACATTATATGTGTGTGTGTGTGTGTGTAAAGGTAGGTAGGTGGAGAGGGCCTTTGGTATATTTTGCGGGGGGCCGAAGATGTTAAATAATGACATTCATGCAGCCTTATCGTTATCTGTCTCAGGTTCGAACCTGGTCTGGAGTGAATGTATACAATTGTGAATATACCATCATCCATTTCATAAGTTCATCATTCATCCTCATTGCCGCTATTAACAGCAAATGTTATAAAAACGGGTGTTATAAACACTCAAGTAAGTAGAAATACGAAGGGTATAAAAATGGAACCTTAATGGAATGTTGTTCTGATATTGAGTTTGATGTCTTCAAATCCCCCTGAGATTTTGATATATTCCATCGAATTTCCCTTAAAATTTGCTCGGAATTTCCCTTCATGTGGCAACATTGAATGTGGCTCAATTCATTATCCTGAATTGATTATTCTTTCTAAAGTTCACAAGCGTTTCTGTATTAAAAACAGAGTTTTCCTTTCTTGACGTACAGGGCCATCTACTACTACAGAGGGAACTTGCTGATGGCCGTGAGATATGGATTCTACAAGATGCACTTCTGGACCTGGAGCACGCCTGAGGAAGAACTTGCAGTTGTAAGTACTACAGATTTCAACGCTTGAAGTTTTTATGTATACAGAGCATTCCCTGACATTTGCTACGAGACTCGCCGGCAAGCGGTCCGGCATCAGCGCTTGTCTTTCCCTGTGAAAGGGTCCGCGACAGTCGCTTATATTAAACCCCGTAAAAAAGTTTGGAGTAACAGGGTCAGTTCTGAATAAAAGTGGAAAGAAAAATGGGGAAATAAAGTATACAAAGACAATCCGCACACCATCCGTGAGTTAAAAGAGAGTATTGTACGAAAAATCGGAAGAATTACAGTAGACGAACTTGCACGTGTAAATGCCAATTTCCTTGGGAGATGCCAGGAATGTGTTGCAGCAGAGGGACATCATTTTCAACACCTTCTGTAGTCAAGGTTAGTACACAATATGAAAACTGTAATTTTAATAACCGACTCTAGCGACTGTCGCTGACCCGTTCACCGGGAAAAACAAGCACTGATGCCGGGCAGCTAATGTTAAGAGTGCACAGGTATGGTTTCTAATTCAATAAGTAGGATGATGTGAATTTTGGAACACCGTCGTTTTTACAAGCATATATATATATACTATATATATACAGGGTGGACCAAAAGTCGCAATACATAGGAAAAATGGAAAAATAAATATGTTGTGATAAGAAACAATGTATTCATATAATATGCTCTACGTGGTTACCATTGGTTTGCAATAAGTTTCTCCCACTCTTGATGAACACGCATTAGAAAAGAACACGTTAAAAAATAACTAAATATGGAAACTTCAAAAATTTATTTTCCTATGCATTGCGACTTTTGGTCCACCCTGTATAGGAAGGCATTCCATGACAGTGACCCTTAATCTCTTTTTTAAAAAATTAAATGCAATGCTGTAATTCTATTCTATCTTGTGTCAACAACCCAAAATTGTCATGTGGAGAGACATTCAACTATTGTACATAATTTAGTTAATGGTAGAAGGTATTTTCACAGATTGTTTGCTTATTTTAACTTTTTGATTTACTTATGTTTTGTATTATGTCCCACCCATGACGCCAAAAAAACAATTAACTTCCCCTTTAACTATTCCATTTCCCCTTGAACTCCACCAGAATGTTCAAACATCAAATACTTTCTCTCTTTGCCTCACATAATTTATTTGCCATCTTTTGAAAATTCACAGAAATTAAAATAAAGTTCTTGTTTAGTAAAGAGGAAGTGTTTTATCTGTCCCACCCGTGATAAACAATTGTTCACCCATAGCTATAAATCTGAGAAAGTATTCTAATAAGGCTAGTTTTGTTTTATAAAGTGTTTAGTTTCATAATTCACTGCTTAGAAACTGTAAGAAATACATTGTATGTTGCTTAACTGTTAGTAGACTAGTTACTATTGTGTGCGTCCCAACCGTGACAATGGAATAGTCCATATCATATTAATATAAATATAAATATTATTATGATGTGGACATTTATAATGTTATTAAATATAAAAGTCAATTAATTACTAAATATTAAAAAACGTTATTATTAAATACACATAAAGGAAAAAAAATCGTTACTTTTATATATATCAGATATTTGTAAAGTAGCAAATTAATTCCTTTGCTAACCGGTTAAAGATGTAATTAAATTACAAAATAGTTGAAATAGTATTATTATGTATAAGCTTTTGTTTAGTTTATGCTCTCTATTAACATAAAACTATTAGAATTTATAATTATATTTGACTTGCATTCTTCTTTTACCTTTCTTGCATGCACCTATTGGTGTAAAGTAGATCTGTTAATTATCTCTTGAAAGAGAGAGGAGAGAGAGAAAGCATTTTGTACTCACAACCACACTATTTTACGTGTGTTTTCGATATTATCATTCCTTAGTAAAGTACATAAGAAGTCGAAGTAATTTCTTATATGTTGTTGTTATAACAAAAACTCTCCCCCCGATAATTTTTTGGTGGGGGGAGATTTTTGAGGTCAAGATTGTTGGTGGGGGAAATCCCCCTGTACCCCCCTCCTCCGGATTTCTCACTCTGGTTCATATCTATCTATCGATCGCTATACAGTATACACGCTTGAGATTTGCTGTAAGTTAACATTATGCACAGATAGGCTAATCGAGACCGGACCTACAATTAAAAGTGTGATCCTAACCACTATTTACAGTACTTCTACCGAGTATCGAACCCGGAACTACATAATTGCAAGGCGATGACGTTACCACTACGCCATCAGGGACACCCACACACACTTTCACAGCTTTGTTCATAGCTTGCTTTCTTTTCGTTTTTTCTTTCAGGGAATCGATTACTGTCCCGGTCAAGACGTTCTTAATGTCACAACATCCGTGCAAACGGACCACTCGGACCAGCCGGTATTGTTCCACATGGGACGAGACCCCGGAGAAAAGTATCCCATCGACCCGAAGAGTGAGGAGTACGCAGAGGTGGTCCAGTGGCTGAAGGCCATTGCAGACGCCCATGTGGACGGAATGATCAGAGGCGAGCCGCAGTTGAATTGGTGCGACAAGGCAGTCATGGTAAGCTATACTTCTACCTTTTCAAATGATTGCCGGAAATCAACGAACAAGCGATGGGTTCGGCTGACATCGTTTACTTTCGTGTGTCAAGGAGCCGAACGCTGCTCGCAAGAAAAAACAAACGCATGTTGCCAAATGTACTGCAAGTGCATAGCTTTATCTGAAGCAAGGAACAGAAATTTAAAATGTCAAAATGTAAACAACGCCCAACGTGAAAGCAAAATTACTCTTGGCAACAATGTTACTGGTTACTCGATGTTACTCGTGCAGCATACTTGATTGATGATTGGCGAATATAAATAGTTCTGAAGGCCAGCTAACAGTTAACAAACGCTCCATAAAAATGCGGATAAGTATACAAACTAAGTATTGTGCAGCATAACTACACATTTTTGTCACAAAGCAGACAAAAGAGTTTTCTTTTAATCGACGATTTAACGGACAGGACATTTAAATGCAACTGCTGATGATAGTCTTCTAATTTCAATGTGAACAGAGCTCTAGGAAGGCTAAGACGAAGCCGGAATGATAATAAACAGATGGATTTGAAGTACATTACAAGGATGATCAAGAGGAGATTAACTTTGCCTAGGATAGAGACAGATGGAAGTCATCGCTTTTGCTGCAATAAATCTTAGGATTTTAGGATGCCAGCCTACAGACAGAATAGACCATGAGAGAAGTTTTCATGGTGACGAAGATTTTTTATTAACGTTAAATAATGCCATTTTAATTATTATACTAATGATTTTTAACTTTGTAGACCACCATAAACAGAAACCCATACACATTTCTTGTTGGGAAACCTGATGGTAAGAGACCTGTAGGAAGGCCAAGACGAAGATGGAGGGACAACGTTGAGATGGACCTAAAGGAAATCGGTAGGAATGGAAAAGAGTATATAGATCTTGCTCAAGCTAGGGACAGATGGAAGGCCTGTGTTGCTGCAGCCATGAACCTTCGGGTTTAAGAAGGCTAGAGAGTTAGTTAGTTAGTTAGTTAATTTAAATTTATAAATTGCGAACAAAAATATTCTTCACTTCTACTCTAATATCGAAAATAAGTTGAAAACGTTTGTATCCATCTAAAAGAAATTTCTTATAGTTTGATCAAGATAAGAATGCTCGTGTGGCGCTGTAGTCGAATTTTTCAACCGTAAGATAGCGGAGAATTAGCTGCTTGCATTGTCCCCGTGAACCTGCGCTGATAAATTGTGCAGCACTGTCGAAAGGCACGAGAGAAGGGGAGGAGAGAGGGAGAAACCAAATAAATGTGCACTTTAGTTTGCAAATTATCTTAGTTAAGCTGGGGCTTATGGGGGGACATAAGAGGAATATAACTCCCCAATCATTTTAAATAGGAAATGTTGCAACGATACTTCACACTGAATATATATTGTACGCGAAGGATGAGCAGACTCACACAATTTTAGAATTAAATTGCAAGTCCTCAGCGCTCAATTGGTTTTCATAATGTTATTATACTTACATTGCAAGAATTAAGCAACACAACTCAACTTCCAAAATATTATTTCACTTTATAACATTTGATATAAACTTATTTTCGATTTTTAACACAAGACATTTTTAATTCAATCTTCTTACATATATATAACAAAAACGAATCGGAATCAACAACTTAAAACAAATATCGACAATGATACAGCGTTCTTAATCTCAATAGTTCCCTGTTAATTTTATAAACTTGTACGCAATCGAAATAAAGTAAATATTGGTTATTTGTGAATGTAGAAGACAGTCACATAGTCCCCCCACTCTGTATAGAAAACTACTCGAGGAATCAAACATTTTATGATCACCCTGTATGTTATCTAAAGTGTGCAGATCACAAGGAGTTTTCTCAAGACATAAAAATTATGGGTCAAATTATGAGGCATATATAATTCACACATACGTGAAACAATACTTAGTAGTAGCCTTGCGGAACCCAATCTCCATGTTGGCTAAACTACTTAATATAAACAATATACAAAATGCTGAGTCATTACAAAACTCTTCAGTACATTCATTATTGAAACATTATACATTCAATAAACAACTTGCCTCAAATTGTCATTATTTGATCCCTATATGAATGGCTTATTGCAGAAAGGGACCTGAGTCGCTTTTGCACAATTCTGAGAAAAACAATGAAAAATCGTATAATATTAATAGTGTAAGAAAGAAATGTGCCGTTGTTGGCTCAAATATGCAACATAATGAATAGTTAATTTTGCAACCCTCAATGCACCCCCCTGCAGTATGCTGCTAGACACAGTGGAGATGAAAAAAATAACTCCGATACCTCAAAAATGTGACTCAGGTCCCTTTCTGCAATAAGCCATTCATATATATTTTCATTAACCTTGATTTGGTTAAACCATGCCTGATCCCTGCATAATATTTAGACATACAACAATATGCGACAAGTTTAATAGTAAACATTCTCCTCAAAGTAGCACATTTCACAACCATAGTGACTGACTTCCACATATCATTCTACAATCACGATGAGATACATTTATGCTTAAATAGAACAATGTAATTATTAAAGTCAATTAACATCAATTAACTTCGTCACAATTGCTTCCCAATAACTGATTTTTCTTCTTCTCGGAACAGTTGAACATTTTTAAATTAGAGAAATTTACCTTTCCATAATTTTCACCATGTAAAGTGCACAAAGAAGCGAAATTTCCTTTAACTTCTTTTACCATAAATGGTCCAATATATAATTGAAATAACTTATGAATTTGTTTATCCAGTTTAGAACTCATTTGTCGATTTCTTGCCAACACTAATTGTCCTGGTTTCAGTTTTACTGCATTGGGAGCATTCCTTATTTTTGATTTATTCTTCTTCCTCTTTGAAATTATCTCTGCCAAATATAATTTTTCCTTCCATGGCAACTTCCGCATTTCCTCAGGCCAATTGAGTTCAGATGTTATGGAGTCTCGGATTTCTTCGTGCAAGAATAATTCATTCGGTGTAAAACCGGTTATGCTCGAACAGGAGTTATTTACTAATTTTATAACCTTATCGATCTTAAGTGACCATGTGGTGTGATCACGATGACAAAATAATCTTAGTAATCTTACAATTTCCTTATTATACCTCTCTATGGGATTAGCTTTGGGATTGTAAGACGTTGTTGTTAAATGAATTATTCCTTTTGATATCAGATACAACTTCCATTCTTTGGAAGTAAACTGGCTACCACAATCGGACACAAGGATTTTGCACACAGGATAATGCTTGAAATAACCATCCTCAAAACGATTAACAATCTCTCTGGTAGTGGCCTTTCTCAGAGGATAAATGATAATGTATTTTGACATAATATCCACAATAGTCAACAAATATTCGTAACATTTAGATTTGGGAAGTTTTCCAATAAGATCTACTGATAGAAATTTGTGAGGCTGAGTAGATAATATATGATATTCGTCCCGAAATATTGCCTGGCTTATTGATTTAGATTTTGCACATTCCAAGCAATCTCTTAGATAACGTCGAATACTCCTTCTCATGCGTGGTCAATAGTAAACTTTCTGACACTGTGCTAAAACTTTATCATAACCAAAGTGACCTTTTAAATCATGGACTTTATGCAGCACTAAGGGAATAAGTTCCTCAGGAACAAAAATTTTACATCTTTCCTCAGGCTTTGCTCTGTAGAACAGAATATCTTCATGTAGAAAATATTTACTTGAAATTCTATGCAAGGAGTCATCCTTAAGTGAATTTATAATACGATTACAGGTCTCATCTGACCTTTGTGCAGTGCACCACATATTTGAGACTTCCTCCTGTTTAAAATCTAGTATCACTTGATTTATATACAGGTATTCTCCAGATATTTTATTATATTCACTCACTGGGAACCTGCTCAAAGTGTCTGCTATAAAATTAGAGGAACCTGACACGTGATGAAAGGTAAAATCATAGGACTGTAATTTCAGTGCCCATCTAGTTAAACGAGGGTTCAATGACTTTGCAGTTTCCAACCAGGAAAGTGACTTATGATCAGAGTATATGTGGAAATGCCTTCCCTTAAGGTATATCGAAAATTTTTCTACTCCAAAAAGAATAGATAAACACTCTAGTTCATGAGTACTGTAAGTCGCCTCTGTACCACGAAGTGTACGACTGGCATATTGAATGACACGTGTTTCATCACTTGCTTCTTACCACAGTACACTTCCTAATCCTTTCTGACTAGCATCAACGGATATAGAAAATTCCAAACTGAAATCCGGCTGTCGTAGGGCTGGGGCAGCGACTAATGCATTCTTTAACTTAACGAAAGCTTCCTGATGTATCGGAGTCCATTCATAAATAGAATCCTTACGTAACAGGCTGTATAATGGTGTGACTATATGCGAGTAGTTAGGAATAAATCGGCTTCTCCAGTTCGCCAACCCAATGAATTTTCTCAGTGATTTCTTATTGTTTGGGACTGGAAATTGTAACAATGCTGCGTCCTTAGAATGATCCACTTTAATTTTTGTGCCAGATATTACATGTCCAAGAAACAGAATTTCTTCCTGGAAAAACTTGCACTTTGCAAACTTAATGGACATATTTGCCTTTCGAAGACCCTGCAATGTATACTCCAAATGTTTGAAATGTTCACTAGCAGTCGAACTAAAAATAAGAATATCGTCAATATATACCAACACAAAAGAACTGGTTTCCGGTCCAAAAAGGTTGTTCATGCGATCCATAAACACAGACACAGCTGATTTAATACCAAAAGGTAAATAACAGAAAACGTGCTGGCGCCCTCTATATGAAAAAGCCGTATATGGATAGGAGTCTGGAGTTAGCGGAATCTGGAAATATCCACATGATAAATCAATCGAACTAAAGAATGTAGCACCATGAAAGTGTTGCAGAAGTTCAGTTATGGGTTCGACTTAAGTGAGAGGGGAAATCACGTGCTGATTCAAACGACGAAAGTCTACCACTGAACGCCATTCTACATTTGCCTTTGGAACTATGTGCAATGGATTGAGGTAAGGGGACGACATTTCTTTTATAATACCCCAGTTCTTCCACTTATTCAATTCACTCTCCAAAGCTGTCCTTTTAGCAAAAGGAACCGGATAAATTGGAGCACGAATTGGTAAATCAGTATCCAACATTATCTTGTATGGTTCAACATCAGCGGGTCTAGGCTTATTCGAAAACTGTGTTCTATATTTTAATAGCAACTCACGTAAGAGCGCTTGCTGACGTGAGGAGAGTTTACTACAATTTTGTACTGTTGATACAATTTTCTCTTCAGTTACTATGTAGATTTCTTCGGAATCTGTGTTCATTGGCAAATTTTCTGCCGTAATGCACTGAACTCTTTTATCAACATGCTGATCGTTAGACTTCAGTCGATACAAAGACTGTGTCACCTCTTGTTTTGCAGGAGATACCAATGTAACTTCTTCCTGTCTAAAATTCAGTATAGCTTTACATTGCCTAAGGAATGGTATACCTAAAATTATATCTGCATGTAATTGTTTTAACACAAACATTTCCAACGGAAAAATCTCCGACTGTATTGAAAGGTGAAGGATTTTCCTACCAACAACTCGAAATTTTTGCTGTCCAGCAAATGGTAATAATTTTACCTGATCTATCGATTCCAATCTCGCACTTTGTACAATGGACTTTATACTGCACCATAATTCGTAACTCATTAGATTACATTGACTTCCACTGTCAATAATACATCGAATTGTTAAATTACAAATATACCCAAAAATAACAGGTTGATCAGTAATAGGAAATGGTACACCACTATCATCCATGGTCCAAGTGGGTTCCTCTTCGTACCATTCCAGTTGGAAAAACACTGCTAGCTGGTCATTGTCTTTAAAATTATCATATACAGGAAAAATATTTGTAATTTGTGACTGAACATTTTGTGAACCATATTCTGTGTTAAAACTCCATTTACCCACGGTGTGCGTTTGACTGTGACTCCATCGCTGGTTGTATTAATTCTTTAACTTGTGTTTCCCTGGGATCAAATGAAACAGCGTTTTCATTCAATCGGCTACCTGAAATAGCATTACTGTTATGAGAAGCGAATGATTGTTTACAGGGCTGACGACAATTACAACATAAATTTACTTCACTGATTAAACCTTGACTATTGTTCGGGGAATAAGGCTAACAAGCCACATTAGGATCTGAATTGGACCTCGTTTGTAGATAACCTTGCCTTGTATTAGAACGTCTATCATTCTGTGGTGTCGCACTGTCTCGTCTAAATTGGGTATTGTTATTACTTCTGTTATTTGCATTTAAGTTTCTTCTAAAGAACTGTTGATTGCCACAATTATTTTGATTCCTTCTTCTGTATGTTGTGTCGCCCCTGTCAACACATGCTTTTTCAAGAAAAAACTATTCAATCTGTATTGTATTAATCTATGTTGGAATCTTTTCTTTAAGAATGTGTTATTGTTAATAGGTAATGAATTGTTTAAATTAAATCAGAAAGAATGTTGAAACTATAGAAATATTAAACAACTATGTAGTAACCTTGGTAAATTGTGAACAACAATATGATATAAAAGCGCTAGATTTTTGTAAGTCTGCGGGACATTCTCCTGGTTGCCGAAAGGTTGATGGTTCAGGGGACGTTGGGGAATATCTTGCTTCAATCTTCGGATTGGCTGGAGTACTTGTACTCCATTTTGGCGGATATTCACAAACCCAACTCTGAATAAGGTGTTCTCCTGCATCATCAAAAGACCAGGGTTATAAACTTCGGTATAACTAATAGGTTTAGGCCTACAAGTTATACCGGGTGAATTGTCTGTTTGGAAAAGTGTTTGTATAACATCATCAGTTTAAATAAATCTTCGAGTAAAAGATCTTAAGGATCTTTCATTTCAACCTTGCATAGGTGATAATTAAAAATAAATCCTGCACCACAGACCACGCAAGGGCTTGGTCCTACTAACCCTTAGAAGCCATTGAGAAGTCCGATAAAAGGGTTGTAACCGGACGAACATAAAGCCCTAAAGGCAGAAGGTGCGTGTCAGTGATTTTTGGCGACCGTGACAGGACCATCGAAGCAACCACCTGTGGATCTTCGTGGCCCAGCAGCAGAAGAAGAAGCCTGTTCCAGAAACTGAAGCAGAAGCCTGTTCCAGAAACAGAAGAAGAAGCCTGTTCCAGAAACTGAAGCAGAAGCCTATTCCAGAAATTGAAGAAGAAGTATATTTCAGAAACAGAAGAAGCAAAGATGATAGGTTCCCAGAGACCTTTGACCAGGCAGCAAAAGGAGAGGCTCGTTTGCTGTACGAATGAAGAAAAAAGGAGGAAACCTTATTACCATGCTCTGGCTGTAGCAGATACGTTCATGAAAGTTGCGCACATAAAACCCCAGGATCTGACGTAGCAGCGGAGGTAGATGTTAAATGTAGACAGTGCGTGGAAAAACAAGTTACGCCAACCCCAACAGGTGATAGTTGGAGGGAAATGATGATCTCCATTATGACCGATTTTAAGAAAGAGAAAGAAGCAGAAAGAGAGCAAAGATTAAAAGAAAAAGAAGCAGAAAAAGAGCAAAGATTAAAAGAAAAGGAAGAAGAAAGAGAGCAAAGATTAAAAGAGAAAGAAGCAGAAAAAGAGCAAAGATTAAAAGATAAGGAAGAAGAAAGAGAGCAAAGATTAAAAGAAAAGGAAGAAGAAAAAGAGCAAAGATTAAAGGACAAGGAAGAAAAAGATCAAAAGTTCGCACGTTTGGTTGAAACGTTGGGTGAAAGAGATGCTGAACAGAAAGCAGAAAGAGAAAGAGAACGAGAAATGAGTGACCAAAAGTTCGCACGTTTGATTGAAACCTTGGGTGAAAGAGATGCTGAACAGAAAGCAGAAAGAGAAAGGGAACGAGAAATGAGTAAGAAAATGTTTGAAGATTTTAAAATAAATCTAGGAAAAGAAATATCCGAAGCGATAGCTGAAATCAGAAAAGAAAGAGACGAAAAATATGAAGAACTAGTGGAAAGAAGGAGAGAAGATCGGCAGATAGATGATGACCGTTTTAAACAGCTACAAGAAAGCTTGAACCAAGAAATGACTGAGCTGAAGGAAAGTCAAAAGGAAATGTCCGTAAATTTGGAGGGTGAAATAAGAGTGACAAAAGAGGCCCAAACACAACAAGTTGAAATTATAAAAACGTTAACCTCAAAGTTGGAAACCTTACAACTAGGCAAGGAGAATGGGAATGAAGAGATGGAAACTCTGCCAAAGAAGATATGTGTAAGAACCTCTTGCTCCTTGCATTCTTCCAGTTCCGAATCTCCCGAACATTCTGAGCCATGCCAAAGAAAGAAACGAAAAAGGAGTGGCGGAATGAGACGAACTAGAGACTACGCTACGGAAAAAATGGTAGAAGATAATTCCTACTTAAACCATTCATCCAATCGAATTCTCCGAATGTCTGACGTCAATTCCCTCACCAAGTTTAATGGAGAAATCAATTCAGTATCTGCTGAAAGGTACTTGGAGGAGATAAATACTTATATGGATTTAATGAAAATGCCCAGGATGTATCGACTAAAGGTCCTTCCTTCGCTAATGGTGGGTAAAGCTAAGGCTTGGTTTATGGCAAACGAAAAGAGATGGAAAACTTTTGAACATTTCCGCTCTGCATTTAGGAAGCAATACGCATCACCTGAAGCAAAACAGAGGGAAATGAATACCCTGAGGAATAAACATTATAGCAAAGGTGCAGGGTTATCATTGGAAGAATATTGCTGGGATGTATATGCAGCATACTGCAATCTGACGGAAACCATCAACCAATCAGAAGTGCTGAACTTAATCATTGGCCAATTATCTTCACGAGTGCGACAACTGGTACTAACTCGAGATCCCGCCAACATAGACCAACTCACGAATTTCCTGGGAAAGTTCGAAGCGTCCGAACAAATGGAAGGATGGAAAGCCGATCACCAACGAACTGATGAACGGAGAAATCCTCAACCTCGAATCAGGAATCTAGAGCTATCCCGGAGGAATGGAGGAGAAGAAGATAAGAGGCCCACACCGATCAACCAAAGGTTTAATGGAAATCTAAGGTTCCAAAGGAAGGATGCCGATAGAAGGACATTCTGGAATAAGAACCAGAATCAAAGAAACTGGAACCAGTCTCGTAAGAAAGAGTGTAGAATACAGACTGACGAAATTCCAGAAGACTGTGCTTTCAACCCTAGAGCACCTGTGTGGGAAATTCCCTCCGCTATTGAAGCTCCTTCTTGGGATATTCCCTCTACCAGTCGAGCAAATTTAAACCAGAGGTCGTTGTAGATGAAGCTCTCCTTTCTACAACGCGACACAATCTTGATGTTTGTGAGAGCGAAGAAGATAAATTTATTACCAATGAGAAATTAGATATTTTGTATCTGGATCTAAATTCTTGTCCAAATTCTGAAGAAGAGAAATTGTTTAATGTTTTTGAAGTAACTGGGAATTGCAGCAAGAAGCCAGAGATTTTAATAGAAGTTTTGGGATTAAAAATAAGATGTACTTTGGATACAGGAAGCGAGTGCACTGTCATGAATTATAATGTTTGGGTAAAGCTCCGAGAGAGATTACCAGGCTTGAAACTGCAAAGATGTCCAGGAATAAGGTTAAAGGATTTTGTTGGACATGAGAGGTCCCGTATTGTAGGATGCCGAACCATTCTTTTTGAAATTGCAGGACACACTTTTGAAGATCAAGTCTACGTAGTGAAGAATTTAGAGGCAGATTTGTTATTTGGATATCCCTTCTTCAAGAGATACAGAGTCAATTTGGATGCAGGTGCCAATAAATTATATTTAACGGTGAAGGGACAAGTCGTTGAAGAAAGTTTGATTCCAGATGACCAAGAAGATAGTTTTGAAGCAATTAATGGTAAGACTTCGTGTGTTAAACTATCGATGGCTGAAAGGGAATCACATTCAGACAATAGGTCCGCCGCCGAGGAAGATATAAGAAAGAAGGTTTTCACTACAGGATTGCTGAATCAAGAAGATGAGGAGAAACTACACTGCCCATTATTTTCTGACAAACAGAGACTTGTAAATACTTCAATCTGTAAGATAAGTGCAGAACTACCTGTATTTCCTTTACAAAATCCATCTCCCATTCCAAAAGAGGAGAATCTAGAAGAAGACCTAAATGGATGGAAGACCTGGCTAATGGACGTCAAGAAGTTTTACGAAGTAGTGTGTTGAACAAGATGTAAAACCATTTCCTGTTTTCTCCAGAAGCTACATGCAAATGAAGAATGAAGTCCAAGAAGACGATCCCAAATGAAACATCGCCTCACATCATGAAGAAAAAGAAGAGAAAGAAAAATGAAAATATACAAAAAGGGAGAAAAAGTTATAAAACAAAATTAAATAACGTTCACTTATATTTAATTTTATTTTCTTGTGGGGGAACGCTATGTGTCGCCCCTGTCAACACATGCTTTTTCAAGAAAAAACTATTCAATCTGTATTGTATTAATCTATGTTGGAATCTTTTCTTTAAGAATGTGTTATTGTTAATAGGTAATGAATTGTTTAAATTAAATCAGAAAGAATGTTGAAACTATAGAAATATTAAACAACTATGTAGTAACCTTGGTAAATTGTGAACAACAATATGATATAAAAGCGCTAGATTTTTGTAAGTCTGCGGGACATTCTCCTGGTTGCCGAAAGGTTGATGGTTCAGGGGACGTTGGGGAATATCTTGCTTCAATCTTCGGATTGGCTGGAGTACTTGTACTCCATTTTGGCGGATATTCACAAACCCAACTCTGAATAAGGTGTTCTCCTGCATCATCAAAAGACCAGGGTTATAAACTTCGGTATAACTAATAGGTTTAGGCCTACAAGTTATACCGGGTGAATTGTCTGTTTGGAAAAGTGTTTGTATAACATCATCAGTTTAAATAAATCTTCGAGTAAAAGATCTTAAGGATCTTTCATTTCAACCTTGCATAGGTGATAATTAAAAATAAATCCTGCACCACAGACCACGCAAGGGCTTGGTCCTACTAACCCTTAGAAGCCATTGAGAAGTCCGATAAAAGGGTTGTAACCGGACTAACATAAAGCCCTAAAGGCAGAAGGTGCGTGTCAATGTAAAGTCCTGACGCCGATCAGAATTTTCATTCACATTTTGCCCTCTATTATACGAGCTACCACCGGATGTAGAACCAAAATTAGAATCTCTATTGTTGCGAGAAAACTGTCTATTATTCCTTTGATTAGGATTTTGCTCGCTGTTCCTTGGTTGTGTGTTAACTGTCTGAACTTTGTACTTTTGTTTATCTCTGAAATCTGACACATTTAAATCCTTAGTAAACCTGTATGTTCTCACTTCAAAATCACTAGGCAAAACACACTTCTTACTAGATCTGGTCTTTATCAAATCCAGTCTCTTCAGTAAATTAATAACGTCGTCAACCTTAGTTAAGCCAGCACCTAATATCGTCTGTGCCGTAATCGATGGAAACTGATTAATCAAAATGTCTATGACTTCTGCATCTTTAGGACGCTCTACCAAATTATAATATGTTGAATAAGTACGAGTGGCAAACGCCTCCATGCTCATGCCGCTATTTTGATCATACTTTATGTTCCTCAATTCTGACAACTGAGCCTACGTCAATGAGTATGAAGTGTACTGGTTGAGAAACTCATGTACAAAATGTTTATATGTCATAAAGGAATCCACGTGCGTATTGTACCATCCCTCGGCTGGTCCTTGAAAACAATTCCGAATACATTCCAATCTCTGAACGTTTGGAATCTGAAGCAAATCCAAATGTGAAGTTAAGGTTTTAATAAACTTCCTTGGGCTAGATTTCTCTGGATTTCCAGAAAATTTAGGTAACATATTCAACTCATTCAACCGTAGATACTTTCGTGGCTGTTCCTTAGAAGTAGATGGTTTATTTGTATCAGAATCAATGATAGTAGCGTGTTTATGATGCTTCGTGTTGTAATTAGGTTTAAATCGTTTGCCAGAAGTTCCTTGCGAATTATATCTAGTTTTGTTAACTTCAGACATATCAGAGTCTATATTGCTAGATTCTGAAGCATTATTTGCTGGATCAACATGACTAACATGTGAAGTTTTATGAGGCTTCTTTAATCGAGAATTTCGCACATTAACTGGTGAAGTAGGAGCTGACAAATTAGATTTAGGATTTCCTGTAGATTTGCGTTTTCCTGACATATGCAATGGAAAAGATTCATCTTCTGAAGCACTGGAAGATGACAAGGATAAAGATACAGGATGCTCTGGATTACGTGATATTTCAGTAATGTTGCCATTGTTCCCTGCAGCTTTATGGATTGTTGAAGTATTAGTCATCAGCAGTTTAGCTGTTACATCACTTAATCGTGTTTCACAGATCTCAACACGTTGAATTAAACCTTCATAATTACTTTCCCTAATCTGGCTGATAACATTCCACTGCTCGTTTACCTGCAAACCCAATCCAGCAACACTATCTTCTAACTTACGAATGCTGTTGGTATTCGCTTCACCAGATATATTCAACTGTTGGAAATTTTCATCCAACACTTTAACTTGTTCCTTAATTTGATCATTTGCTGTTTTGCAAGCTTCAGCAACCTGCCCAATCTCCATCCGGAGTGAGTTGCCCAACTCCTTAACAGTGTTGTTCATATTTTCCATACACTTCACCGTTCTGTCTTCAAGTTCTGCAAACTGCTCTTTCTGAGATTTCTCATGCTCTGACAACTGCTCTTTCAACTGCTCTCTCTGAGATTTCTCCAGCTCTGACAACTGCTCTCTCTGAGATTTCTCAAGTTCTGACAACTGCTCTTTCTGAGATTTCTCAAGCTCTGACAACTGCTCTTTCTGAGATGACAACTGCTCTTTCTGAGATTTCTCAAGCTCTGACAACTGCTCTTTCTGAGATGACAACTGCTCTTTCTGAGATTTTTCAAGCTCAGACAACTTTTTGCTACGCCCCTTGTGGGTACGTACTTACATATTATTTACCACGGCTACAGATATCTTAATCTCAGGGGATAGGTTCTTTTATTTGAGAATTCCAAATAAGAAAGCATTTTAAAGCCAAGAGGATATAGTTAAATGCGGATCTATATTCTGAGAACTATAAAAAATACAGAGAAAATATATATATATATATATGTATAATCGACAAGGCTTCTTCTTCTTTTATCATCAAAAGGCTTCTTCTTCTTTTAATATGGAAAAGGCTTCTTCTTCTTTTAAAAGGCTTCTTCTTCTTTTATTATCAAAAAGCTTCTTCTTCTTTTAATATGGAAAGGCTTCTTCTTCTTTTATTATCAACAAGGCTTCTTCTTCTTTGATTATCGTAAGGCTTCTTCTTCTTTTATTATCAAAAGGCTTCTTCTTGTTTTATTATCAATTTCTTCTATGAACAAAATATATGCATGTCTTCTTCTTTCTTCTATTTACAAAAAATAGTCATTCCCTTTTTTATTCATCGCTGTTCTTATTTCCTCTATTCATATCAATTCTTATTTCTTCTTTCAGCAGCAATTCTTATTATCTTCTATATTCCGCCGAGATATTCTTATATTCTCGATAAATTCTTCTATTTATTCTTTCCGCAGCAAATTCTTATTTCTTCTATTCTTCTTTGCCACTGGAAAAGAATCTTATTTCTTTCATTTATCGCAAATATTTCTCTTTACCGTATCTCTTCTCAATAATATAGACAAATCATTATGCTGCATTCCTTGTAGAGAATTGAACCAAAGCTATAGAGGATACTTAGGGGCGTCTAATCTGACAACAGCGCCACCTCCTATTTAACGACCAAAGGGGAATAACCAGGATCGCTAATAGCAAGCGCTGCCAATGGCCCAGTGCGACTAAGAAAAAGCGCAACCGAAAAGTGCTTCGGGGCGTCTAATTTGACAACAGCGCCACCGGGGACAAACAACCAAAACACTGACGATGTTCTCCTCGTCAGGAAAATAAAAAGAGATAAATTTCTGAATTTGTTCGTTTACTTAATAACCTTCCTAAACGTTTCATATGCGGCCATATTCTTAATTCTTTTAATTTACTATATACAACATTCTATTTATTTCTTTTATAGTATTTGAACTCTTCTTTTATATATTTCTCAATTTACTATAATATATATAATTCCTCTTCTTCTCTCTAAGTTTTTTATAATTTCCTTTGCTCCTCTTTATATAGCGTGCTGCCATCTCTCGTCGATTCCGAGAAACCATTCCTCCTTGCAACATTCATTGTGTCGTCGAAACTGGCACGTGACACAATATCCCCCTCCTTGAGGATGAAAAATTTCTCTATTGGAAAAATCTTTTGGAAATAGATAAATTTTTCCACTTTCTCTACATCTCGTTTGACTCTTCTCTTTGGCTCTCATTTCTACTGCTTACATTCCTTTTCACTTTCTCTGTGCAATTATATCTCCTGGCATGCAGCATTTTTCCTCATCTCTCTATTTCTCTCTTCTTTCTATTTTCGTTCCTAGATATCTTTACACCGTTCCGGAAATATTCATGACATCTTAAGTTATTTCTAGATACAAAATATAATTCTTCAATAGTTTATCTCCTGCAAGTCTACTCGTCTAATCTCTCCAAGATAGTCTTTACCTGACGATGTCCTGCCAAAATAATAATTTTCGTTTCACCCTTTTCTTCTTTCAGCAATCTCTCTACAGATTATCAGCTAGCTCATATTTTTCGTTTCAAAGAATTCTCTCTCTTCTCTAAGTTGACCATCTAAGTGTTTCTATCAGCTACAATAATTCTTCACATCAGCCTTAATTTCATATCAGCATGTATCTAGATATATTTATTTTCTGGGATTACAACCAATTCTCGGAATACAACCGATTCTTCTTTAGCTTCTGGGATTACAACCCATTCTCGGAATACAACTGATTCTTCTTTAACTTCTGGGATTACAACCCATTCTCGGAATACAGCCGATTCTTCTTTAGCTTCTGGGATTACAACCCATTCTCGGAATACAACCGATTCTTCTTTAACTTCTGGGATTACAACCCATTTCTTTTACACTTTTCTAAATACACGATGACTTTTACTCGTCTAAGCTTGCAAAGAATTCATTTTGCTGATATTGTTCGATCTTCTATATTATCTTCTCCTTTTTCCTGAGAGTTTTCTTCATGATTAACTTCCTTCTGTGCCTAACTGTTTTATCTTCTTTCTCTTATGTTCGTACAATTGAAAAGGTTTACATCCATTTTCCATATTACTTTCTTTGGCATCTCTTCTTTTACAGGTTTGATCTTTCACTATCAGTCTCTTTGTTCAATGGAGTGTTGACATAAATTAGCATTCATTATTCCTTTTTTAGATATAACTTGCAGAATAGATTTTTCTCCAACGATGACTATCATATCTATATATCTTCTTACAGGAACTAACATTAAAGAACTAAAATTTTCTTCCTTCAAATAGATCACTAATAATTCCACGAATTTTTCTTCTGGAGAACTGGAACTTTTTCAGAGAACTTTTTTAATCCTAGAAACGTCTGCTTGCCAGTCTAAATAAGTCATAACATCTCCTTCCTTTGCACTATTCAGTCATATTTGTTTCTTCCGATTCTTTCAGATACTCGTTGCTTGTTATTATCTTGTTTCTCTTTTCCTTCCTCTTCTTTTCTTCTCTTCCTTCTATTTTCTTTTCTATTCTTCTCAAGATTCTTCTTCCTCCTCTTCCAACTTTCTTCCAGTAAAGAAATTACTTTCATATCTCTCTTCTTCCAATCTGGTTTCTGCCAAGTCTTCTTCTTATGTTCTACATCTTCATCAAATGCATGCTCTCCTTGTCTTTTCCGTCTCGTCTTTTTCTTCCTTCTCTTTGGCGAAGTAGCATCAGAATCCATTTGATCTATGTCGACTCTTTTTAGCGTATTCTTAACTTTCTTCAGGTTCCCTTCTATTTTTAGTTTCTTTCTCTTCCTCTTCTTCCATGTCTTTACGTGAATATATCTAAATCTCATTTTACTTTTCTTCTTTGTTTACATCTTCTGCTCGGCTTATGCTTATTTTCTTCCTCCGTCAGAGACTCGTCACTGGAACTTTCTTCTATCATCTTCATTTCGACATTGATCTCTTCATCATTACATTCACAACTACATTTTTCATCCCTTGCTATTCCTCTTTCATCTTCTTCTATTTTCTTATCTTCCTCTTCTTTGACCTCTTTAAGTTCCTGAGTGGTTCCTTCTCTTAACTTTATAGCTACTTCTTCTATCTTGCCGTCATGCTCGTCATTGGAACTTTCTTCTTTTATCTTCATTTTCACATGGATTTCTTCATCGTTTTCCTCACTTTCTATTCCTCTTTCATCTTCTTCTATTTTCTTATCTTCCTCTTCTTTGACCTCTTTAAGTTCCTGAGTGGTTTCTTCTCTTAACTTTATAGCTACTTCTGCTATCTTGCCGTCATGATCGTCATTGGAACTTTCCTCTTTTTCTTCTTCTATTTTCTTATCTGTCTCTTCTTTGTTTACTTTGCCTAACTTTATAGCTTCTTCTTCTATCTTGCTGTCATTCTTGTCATTGGAATTTTCCTCTTTCGTCTTCCAACTTCTATCTTCTATATAGACCTTCGCTTCTTCTATCTTGTCTTCGTTTTCTGTTATTCTGGAAACATCTACTTCTGTCTTGCTGTCATCTTCTTCTATTCTTGAAACCGATACTTCTATCTTGTTTTCGTTTTCTTCTATTCTGGAAACATCTACTTCTGTCTTGCTGTCATCTTCTTCTGTTCTTGAAACCGCTACTTTTATCTCGTCTTCGTTTTCTTCTATTCTGGAAACGTCCACTTCTTCTATCTTGCCGTCAAGCATCTCCATCATCCTTCTATATAACTTCCGGCACGTTTCCATCACGGTCATTTCTTCTATTTTCTCTTGTTTTTCCTTCACTGTATTTTCTCCGTTCTCGTCCTCGACTTTATTTTCTTTCTCCATCTTGGCTTTCTCTCCCTTTGCTTTCTTATTCACAAATCTGCTAGCCGCAACGTTGGTCGCCACTAATGCTACGCCCCTTGTGGGTACGTACTTACATATTATTTACCACGGCTACATATATCTTAATCTCAGGGGATAGGTTCTTTTATTTGAGAATTCCAAATAAGAAAGCGTTTTATAGCCAAGAGGATATAGTTAAATGCGGATCTATATTCTGAGAACTATAAAAAATACAGAGAAAATATATATATATATATATATGTATAATCGACAAGGCTTCTTCTTCTTTTATCATCAAAAGGCTTCTTCTTCTTTTAATATGGAAAAGGCTTCTTCTTCTTTTAAAAGGCTTCTTCTTCTTTTATTATCAAAAAGCTTCTTCTTCTTTTAATATGGAAAGGCTTCTTCTTCTTTTATTATCAACAAGGCTTCTTCTTCTTTGATTATCGTAAGGCTTCTTCTTCTTTTATTATCAAAAGGCTTCTTCTTGTTTTATTATCAATTTCTTCTATGAACAAAATATATGCATGTCTTCTTCTTTCTTCTATTTACAAAAAATAGTCATTCCCTTTTTTATTCATCGCTGTTCTTATTTCCTCTATTCATATCAATTCTTATTTCTTCTTTCAGCAGCAATTCTTATTATCTTCTATATTCCGCCGAGATATTCTTATATTCTCGATAAATTCTTCTATTTATTCTTTCCGCAGCAAATTCTTATTTCTTCTATTCTTCTTTGCCACTGGAAAAGAATCTTATTTCTTTCATTTATCGCAAATATTTCTCTTTACCGTATCTCTTCTCAATAATATAGACAAATCATTATGCTGCATTCCTTGTAGAGAATTGAACCAAAGCTATAGAGGATACTTAGGGGCGTCTAATCTGACAACAGCGCCACCTCCTATTTAACGACCAAAGGGGAATAACCAGGATCGCTAATAGCAAGCGCTGCCAATGGCCCAGTGCGACTAAGAAAAAGCGCAACCGAAAAGTGCTTCGGGGCGTCTAATTTGACAACAGCGCCACCGGGGACAAACAACCAAAACACTGACGATGTTCTCCTCGTCAGGAAAATAAAAAGAGATAAATTTCTGAATTCGTTCGTTTACTTAATAACCTTCCTAAACGTTTCATATGCGGCCATATTCTTAATTCTTTTAATTTACTATATACAACATTCTATTTATTTCTTTTATAGTATTTGAACTCTTCTTTTATATATTTCTCAATTTACTATAATATATATAATTCCTCTTCTTCTCTCTAAGTTTTTTATAATTTCCTTTGCTCCTCTTTATATAGCGTGCTGCCATCTCTCGTCGATTCCGAGAAACCATTCCTCCTTGCAACATTCATTGTGTCGTCGAAACTGGCACGTGACATTTTGCCTTACGCTGTCATTCGATTCCTTCAATTCCCGAAACATGACCAATAATTGAGCATTAAAATCTGAAGTATCCGTAGGTAATGGCACGATAGGAACATTCTTCGTTGTCATTGCACTAATTTGTATTCACGACAACAGAACGAAAGTATGAAGTACACAAAGGAAGTGACACTAATAAGTCTAAAATTTATAATTCTTCAGTGTAACCAAATTCCCGCACACTGGCCACCAATTTCTTGCAACGATACTTCACACTGAATATATATTGTACGCGAAGGATGAGCAGACTAACACAATTTTAGAATTAAATTGCAAGTCCTCAGCGCTCAATTGGTTTTCATAATGTTATTATACTTACATTGCAAAAATTAAGCAACACAACTCAACTTCCAAAATATTATTTCACTTTATAACATTTGATATAAACTTATTTTCGATTTTTAACACAAGACATTTTTAATTCAATCTTCTTACATATATATAACAAAAACGAATCGGAATCAACAACTTAAAACAAATATCGACAATGATACAGCGTTCTTAATCTCAATAGTTCCCTGTTAATTTTATAAACTTGTACGCAATCGAAATAAAGTAAATATTGGTTATTTGTGAATGTAGAAGACAGTCACAATGTTTTATCGGGATACCTAGATCATAGTTTAATGTGATAATCATGAAGAATTAAATCTATATTCTCTATCGTCGTGTACCAGTCAGTTTAATTCTACTAAACGAGGTTATGCGTTGGGAGCATCTCTTTCAAAAGAATAATATAAGACATGAGTTGCCAAGAACCTATCCAAGGTTTACCAATTAAATTATACATACATGCTCACGTTTGAAACAAGTTTGTTTTATTACCATGATAAAACATGATGTGATGCATTTGGTTAGAAATTATATCCCTTTTAATTCTGTACAAGAGTGTCCACAAAAAAGAATACGTCGTATATATTATTGCTAGGAATAATAATGCTACTTCTTACATGGTTTGTTATTATACTTTCAGCACTGGGCACCCCCGGGATGTGAAGAGCTGGGTAAATGCCTGCCAGTGCCAGAATCCGACATGCAGTTATGTGATTGGCCTCACTAAAGGACACGACACTGCACTCTATTAAGACCTCTGTGTTGGCAGTGATATGTTTGAAGTATTGTATTAGTAACAAATATGTGATTGTACGATTATACTATTTTGTAAAACTTGTTGATGATAATAAAATATGTTCATGATATTTTCACAAGGTTCACATTCAGAGTTCAAGTGCAGAGCATTTCAAAAGTAGCACGGAATTTTCAGCTTTACAAAGCCTTATCTATTGAAATGCTTTCCAATATTTGGCTATTGCCGCCAGTTTATTTCATACAGGAAATTCTAGAAATTGGCTCAAGTCAAAGTGAGTTTTCTTCCAGAATGATAATTTCGGAGTGAAAAATATTTTCCGGGTTACTGGGGCTCATGTTCTTGTCGCACCCGTTTATGAGGCCTTTCGTAGCTGTTACTGGAGACTGGAAGAATAGGCTAAATCAAAGATGCAGATGATTATATTTTCTCCACCACAACAATACACCAGCACATAACGCAACAACATTTATTTTTGTCCACAAAACTCTTGTCTAGGGTTATTACTGGAGATGAGACAAAGTACAATCTTCTCATTGGAAAAGTCCAAACTTATTAAGACAAAAAAATATAAGGAAGGAGAAGAAGAAGAAGAAGAGAGAGAGAGAGAGAGAGGGGTGAAGAGTAAAGTCAACACGCTCATCATTTTCTGTAACATCAAGGGGATTGTTCACAAAGAATTCGTCCAGCAGGCCAAACAGTCAATTTCATCTACTCTACTGTGGTCTTTGCGGCGCCTGTGTGAAAGTGTGCGAAGATGTAGCCCCGAACTTTATCGACAAATGAACTGAATTTTGCATCACATCAACACACCTACATCAGGGACTTTTTGACCAAATATAATATAACTGTCGTTCCCCACCCACCTTACTCGCCAGACTTGGCTCGCGGAAGTTTTTTCCTGTTCCCCAGACTGAAGATCAAGTTCAATGGTCCACAGTTTGATTGAGATGATCGAAGGAGAAACGTAGGCAGTGCTGGACATCCTCACCAAATATACTTTAAACAATGGCAGAATCGCTGCGACTGGTGTGTATTTTGAGGGTGATGGCGGTCAACAGGTTCAAGTTACCAGATGGTAGCACCAATCCCGAACATTTTGGATACCAACTCGTATACCCTGATTGTGTAATACACGAGGTTGTTAACAACTTTTACCTCAAAATACACCTTGAAGGTCATGTAGGGTCGTTTTTCGGAAACCCGATTAATCTACCAGTCCTTCACGAAAACTCTCGAGACAATAAAAGGTCCCCATGGCTATCGATAATATTTAATCGACACACTTCACGCTAGACTGCAAGGAAGTATACGTTCATTTTATTTATTTATTTATTTTTGGACAGGAAGAATTCAACTTTTACATTACATTAGCAGGGACGTCTGAAAATAACGTCAAATCGTCAATTAAGTAAAAATAACAATTGCCTACCTTGACGTCTAAATTTAAGCGATGACAATCCCAATCCTAACTAACGATATATACCGTCAAGGACGCCCGCACTTATCCCATGAGATATCTGGAAAGACTTCATATAATTTAAATTGTGAAAGTGTAGCGTAAAATATGGACCAGGGGTGACGTGAACGACAGCAGATTAAGTATTGAGGATGATTTGTGAGAATTCTCTCAACTGGGGGAAGCATTACTCCACGTTTCCCCCACTATTCGCACTGCTACCCATGGGCGCAACTTGGGACTTAACTTTGAGGGGGCAGAATCAAACAGCCTAATTTTGAGGGAACTGAATGAAACTTGGGCCTAATTTTGAGGGGGCAGAATCAGACTTGGGGCCTAATTTTGAGGGAGTAGAATCAAACCTAGGGCTTAACTTTTGGGGAAGAGACTCGAAAAGTTTTCCATCCCATAAAAACAGCAACCAGGATTATTTGCTCATAACTGTGACGTTTGCAAATCACAAATATTGCTCCTCAGGCCCCATAACTTGTAAATTTTAATAAACCTGAAAATTTTGGGGAAGCAAGTGGCCCCCCTTGCCCTCGCCAAGTTACGTCTATGCTGCTACCCCGGCCTCTTTAAGAAAAATCCTGCGGGCGGCCTGGTATACTGTATATTTCGTTCAATAAATATAGCGATGAGCGGTTGTAGATTAAAAATTAAAACAATAATATTCCCATCTACCCTAAGGAAGTCAAGCAAATTAATGTCTATATGGCAGATAAACTACGCAGTTGTGTCAATTTTACCACATCACTTTACTTTACTTTTGTTTACTATAGACTGTAGGTAGACCAATACTTCCTTTATCAACAGTGGCGGCGATTGGGTTCCAAAACCGGGGGGGGGGAATTGCAAGGTGACAAAACAAAGGGGGCAAAGACAGTCAGTATATTTGCCCTTGTACATAAGGTTTAGCATAGTGCGGGGGCAACTGTCCCCCCTTGCCCCCCTAATCGCCGCCACTGCTTATCAAGAGTAGTACTGTGTTGACCTTTGATTTTGAGAGCCAATTGCAGAGCGAAGATAAAAGTTAGTTTTATTTTTCTCGAAGCGCATGATAATAAATACACTCCACTGTTTCCTTCGATCAAGCTCACGAGTAACACATTAGCTATGCATTTAGCATTAAGGAAAGTGTTTGAAGGTTTTCTTGTACTTTTTTCATCCTTAGTTTTTTCAGTTGATAGGAATTCACATGTGGGATGTGCAAACCAGAACTTGCCAAATGTTGTGATAATCTTGACAGACGACGTAAGTACCTACAATATGTTGAAGGCTGTGGTTAAATAATGATTTTCATAAATTTATAGTATCGTTAGCGTAATGATTGGCGTTGTCTCTTTGTCTTGCCAGTAGTAACGGGCAAAGTTACGTATTAGAAGTATAGAGTAACGGGTCTGGATCTTTTTCTGGTGAAACCAGGTGAATTGGGAACCTAGTCTTTCCATTTACAGTTGTATTTTGACTTTTGTGTATACGTAGCAGTGGCGGTCCCTCCATGGAACAGAGGGAACAGGCTGTTCCCTCCTACTTATCGCCCATTGAAGCTATTTAAATTATCTATATTAACATAATAAGAACACTTCTTTTTCCCGAAATCAACACGCCGAAGAAAACTTTCACCGTGACTGGACGTTTGTTTACTTCACCTACCCTCGTCGTTCCACGCGCGAAGGTAAACGATCCTCATGGTCCCACTTCCCACCAGGGAAGCTAAACTCTCTAGCTGTTCCCTACGAGAGACAGCGAATTCGTTTTCCTTCGAGTTTTTGCTATGTGCTAAAGTTTAATTGCGTCGTAATGATAGTTTTGAGTGTAGTAAGTCTATAGTTTCCTAATCTCATTGCAAAATTGCGTCTAATATTCATAACGAACTGGAAAAATCTTCTACAATTAATCGTCTGTAAATACCTTGGCTAGACGCTGCGAAATAGCTTCCGAGGGAACAGCTCGCATCCACCTGTTCCAACAGCCCCAAGACCAGGCGCACTTAGCGGCAGTACAAGAAAGCGAATGTTGCGAGCGTAGGGTTGCGAATGTTGTATGATCGAACGGCTGGAGACGAAAGCTTTTAGTTCATTTAACTTTACAGGAAATACAGCAAACCAAGACCTACCCTAACCGAATTAAAAACAAAAACGAAATCGTACACAAGGCATTTTATAAAAAGTGTTGTCCTTGTTTGTTCCCGAGAAGGGAGTTTGGAACAGTTCGGGTTTTGTCACAATTTCTACAAATCTAGCGGACGTCATGAAAAAATTCGGCCATCTGAATGCCATTATTGCATTGAGGACGTTTGAATTACAAGAATGCTCAACTCTACAAAAAAGTCAACTTAATCTACAAATAGAGAGATGAAACAGGTTTCGACAAAACTTTTTCTCTCTCTGATCACTCATAAATTGCTTTTATTATTATTTTCTTTGTTGCGTATCAACAATTTTGTTTTTAATGTTATTTTTACATTATAGTATCATATTTGCTTTAACATTGTTACTGTCCAAATTTTAACGTGCTTCATGTATGTTACTTCTGACAATTTGTAACATATGTATCGTATGTTTATTTGGTCAGGAGGAGTGCCAACGGGGGGGATTATGGCGCACGTTGCGCTATCAAATTTGGGGGGGTTCCCTTCAAATAATATAAAATTCAACATTTATATCTTTTTCCAAAATATATGTAAAAATTTTACACCATAAATGCACCAAATTTAATCCATTAGATGAAGAAAAGAAATTGTTTAAGGGTATTATCGAAAGAGGGGGGGGGGGGGGAATATCCAACTCTTACATATTAGGCCTTAATTGACACGGGGGTTCTGGGGGGATTGTGAATTAAACTTTGGGGGGAACAGTATCCAACTCTAGGTCTTAGATTATTGCGGGTATTTTAGTTAGAGGGGAATGAGCATTAAATTGAGGGCAATTATACAATTCTTGTGTAGACAGATTACTGGTGTGGAGACTGAGAATTAATTTTTTGGAGGAGGCATAATCCACTCTTCAATATCAACAGTAAGTCTAAAATTGGCATGGAAACTTTGGCGAAATCTTAGATTGTCAAGAGATTTCTGTAGTGGAGAGAGAGTTCGAAAATTAAATTTTGGAGACTGCATTTAGCGATATGATATCCACACGTTTTCGACCCCGAACGTGCCAAAGGGGAAGCTGGAAAAGACTAAATATCTCGAGATCTTAAGAAAGTATTGACATCCATTTAAATTAATATTCTTGAAAGCCTGCAAAGGAATGGATTTAAAGATTTTCTTGCTCGCTTCGATCGCAATGATATGTTACTAGGATGCGTGTTTGGTGCTTGAATGACGTGAATGTGAAGTTTATATACTACAGCTGCATTACAAGACAAGATATATTCTCGATTATGATGAACGATTTTAGGGGTGGTCTTGAGTGATGGACACCCCTGTTTAGGAAGGAGGGGCAGATCAAGTATAGTGTTCAGTAAAGCTAAGAAAGAAGTTACTTTCAGTAGACACGCTGTTGTAATTAAATATGTTTTGGGTATTACGATATGGTTTAAGGGCACAAATTATATGATTTGGAGGGAATGCGCCATTGGCCTTGGGGGGGAGGGGCACCCTTGTATTTAGTTCATTTCAATAAGGGTTGAATTTTACTTGGTAAAATTACGGGTATGGGAGGGGAGGGGGCAAGTGCAGGTCACCTGTTCCCCTGTCTGATTTAGCACCGCACGCCACTGATACGTAGTATGAATTTTACAAGTTTTACGAAAGGCAATGTGAGCGTAATTTCTGCAATCACTGTAGTGATATTTGGTACTAAAACGTAACTTGCTTTTTTTGCGTGTTAAAGCACAGGAAATAAAATGCAACATTACTAATAAAACCAAACCTAATGTAGAAAAGGAGCGTGCATCTTTAAAATGTCGTTCTCCAACAAAGGTAAATTTGGTTAGTTTTATTAATTTTACACAGCTCTTCTATTTTTACCTAGGTTATTTGGAACAACGAGAACGGGCACTGAATGATAAATTAAGCGAGAAGATTTCTCTTTGTTGATATGAATACAAGAAAAACGCTTATAAAGTTTTGCATGTATTAAATTGATATAACGAAGGAACACAGGGAATTAAAAATGCTCCGTAATAACGCAGATTTATAACAAGTAGAAAAAGAGAAACGTAAAAATAATTAACACTGTTAATGATCCACCCATTTGCACAAAACTACAGCACAAAAGTTCATTGAATCGGGCTCGACAAAATGTTCAGATTATACACTTTTAAGAAATTAACATCACAGCATATGCAACTACTACACATTAAATAATACATATAAAGTAATAATGGAAATTAACATAACACTCACCAACTACAGAAAAACAGATTTTCATTGCAGTAGCTAATAAGCAGACAAATGGGATTATTCGCCCAGTCGATATGCAACTCTATCTCAAAGACTGTGGATTTAGTTTGTTGCAAGCGACGCTGGTGACATCTAGTAGAAAGTGTGAAGTTGTTGTCATTGGATTGTCATTGTAAAAGGTGAAAATAGGTGTTGCATTAAATTTAGTTATGGCATAAAAATCGCTTTGTACCTCGCTAGCTTAATTGCAATGATAATTATGAATGTTTAATCCCAGGAGGAGGGTCTCGAATCAAGTAAACCTGAAGCAGAGTAATAAAACTGCAATTTATATTAACCCTACTGATCGTAAAGTAGCTACAGTCATGGGCAATATAAATTGGACACCTAGAACCTGAAATATTCGCTTCCCAGCAAGGCGTTCTGTGTGTTGCCTAACTCTGCGCCGATAAGTGGATTTTTCAATGGTAACTTCTACCACTGCTGTAGAGTTAGACCACACACATAGCAGCTTGCAGGGAAGCGAGTATTTCAGGATCTAGGCAGGCCCGTAGCTAGAATTGATCTCCAGGTGGGGCTCATGGGTTATCAGCGGGGGCTTGGTAAACCAAGTCCATCTTCAAAAGTTTAACAGTGTTAAATGAAGGTAAATTATGTGTGTGGGGGAGGGGGGGGAGGGAGGTCATTAAGTTACATAAAGTTTATAAATATCACACAAATACTACATTTTTCTACATATTTTGAAATATAGCTTGTGTTAATTGGCTGCTACTGAAATCCTCCCTTACTACACACTCCACACTACGTTTGATGATACAGATATTTATATCACACAAGGGAAATTGGACAATATTCAATCAGTGCCTAGCGTAGTACATTCCACTCCCGGCCGAAACAATAAAACTCCCCTTCGTTCCCAAAACTTGGGAGATATTGACCTTTGACGCAGATGCGGAGGGAATTTGCATAATG
This sequence comes from Lepisma saccharinum, assembly GCF_977018435.1. Taxonomy (NCBI): domain Eukaryota; kingdom Metazoa; phylum Arthropoda; class Insecta; order Zygentoma; family Lepismatidae; genus Lepisma; species Lepisma saccharinum. The sequence goes on along the minus strand of NC_139255.1, from coordinate 41,489,671 downwards.
ACGTCAAAGTTACAGATTTCTGTATAAATAGGAGGTCGCAACAGGGGCAACGAAGGTACAAATAAAGATGCTCCCCTACGGAAGAACTTTCTAAAGCCAAAGGAATCTTCTAAAGACTTTTTCGTATAAATAAGATGAACGAATGTAATAGATGCTGTTCGTGCTGTGAATTTATCCTTCACCAAAGTTGAGCAAAATATTATCTGCTGTCTACATTTTCACTCTTCACGCAGTTCCAGGGGGGCTCAGCCCCCCTGGCCCCTGCCTGGATCTAGTTGTCTCATTTTAATTGTCGGAGACTATACTGTACCTTTCTATTGACGGTTCCTATTGTTTAGCTGTAATTCAAATCACTAATACTAAATTGAAAGTTGCATAACAACCTGGGGTGGGGTGGAGAGGTCAACCTCCTGCTTGGGAATTGACATAGTTTATTTTAATTGATAAAAAACATAAAATCTTATCGACAACATATTCAGAAATCCGCACACTGAATAATGATATATTATTATTATAAATTTAAGTTAGATGGCATTCCAGCCGAATAAACATATGAAGAAATTACTTAGGTCGAAAAAATTAATGTAAAACCACAGGTACCACCTCATATTTTTCATATTCTACCACTTAATACTCACTCAATCCAAGGAATGAATAGTTTGAAATCTCAAAATTTCAGAATTGATTATTTTTTTATTTTTTTGGTGCGAGGTCACTCACATTTCATGACTAAAAGTTCCCTTAACTTCCAAAGATTTTTCTTGAACAAGGCATGTACAACAGATAAATATTACCTAGAAAATGCCAGCTTTTTTCTGTTTTAGCTAGGATGGGGTGATCTTGGAGTTCATGGTGAACCTAGCAAAGAAACGCCAAACATTGATAAAATGGCAGCAGAAGGAATGTTATTTACTGAATTTTATACAGCAAGTCCTGTCTGTTCTCCAGGTAAGTAACACAAAATTCATTCAGCCAAAGCAAGGGGAAAGAAATGAAATATTGTAATCTATTTACAAAAAGTTTACTAACTTCTCAGTTAATTTGTATTTTTGTTATTTATTAGCAGTGGCGGTGATTAGGAGGGGCGTGGGGAGGCAGTTACCCCCACCTTTTGTCATTTTTGCCCCCTCACTATGCTAAACCTTATGTACAAAGGGAAAGTAAACTGTTTTGGAATCCAATGACCGCCACTGTTTATTAGCATTGCTTTTATTTCACTTTTGGTTGATCAAGATGTCGAGGATGAGTGGTGATTGATTGATTATTCACCTTAAGGATTATATTGATCCATGGTTTCGTCAATTACATATATTACATATCATATTACATTGCATATTCTTGAGTGTTACACAGTTTATGATCCAATCCGATACATAATATATTTGAAGGTTACATAGATAATGAGGGTATAAACATATATTCGTAACAATATAAGGATTAACAGAGTAGACATATATTTATCACTCTTTATATTCTATCATTGGAGTTATTTATATTTACTTGGTTCCTTTATTCTTCTAATTCATTCACTTTGTAGTACATGTTTTCTGAATAGTTTATGCAATTACATGACATTAATGAAGGAATACTCGCAATAAGAATTTCATGTGCAAACTCAAAGCCAGGAACTACGATAGCGAGATCGAAAGCAACTTCTTAACTTGTTCAGCAACTTACAGCATGTTCTGTGTCATTTTGTTTTTGCCAGTGGCGATGCTACATAAAGGGCAACCAGGGCACTGCCCCACAACAATTTTAACATAAAAAGTTCATCTGAAGAGACGATCGGTATATACGCGTAAATATTTTTTTCCCCCTCAACCCCTACGTTGCTGCAACCTGTTGGAGAGAGTACAATCTCGGCTCTGCCCCGGAGACGTGACGTCACTGACTGATCCAAACATTTACAGCATAGGCAAGGGACGGTCCCCTCACAATGGAAAAGCGCAAAATTCGTAGCCATCTCTGGGCAGTGAACGAGGTGCCCTTCCTATTCATGTTTGCCTCGTTCACCGTTCAGTGTTTCCAACGCTTGACAGGCAGTTCATTCATTCTTCCAGCCTGCAGCAATAAGATAGAAAAAAATCCCTCGAATGCTTTTCTTCGCGCTTGTTCCGGCGACCTGAAAAGTTGACAACACTTTTTATTTCACAAACTAGTCCCTCGTATTTTTAAAAAGATCCTCCTTTCTTCCCATTGTAATACGGATTTGGATTTGAGTTAGTGTGTGAGTTTGCGTTGCGTTCCGTCTGTGCGTATTGGTCGCTTATGAAATAATTAGTTTTTCGCGATTTTATAGTTACTGTACGTGTTTATTTATTTGTGTAATTGTGTCTGTGTTCCAGCAACTTGACATGCAGAATATCTTCGTAAGTATAAACGAACTTTTTGGGAGTACATGGCCAATGTAAAGTGTTGTAACTGAACTTAGCGCTGCATCATCTTCCTACTTAGTCATTGATATTAGTGGATACTTGGTGAATATGACATTGAATCATGTAGAAACTTTAATATCTACGCCTTTCAATTCATTGACAATGGAAGAGAAACTGCAGTGTAACATTTTCCTAATCATTCAAGTATCTACCCAAAGTTTAGTTACTGCAAGCGTATAGGGTTCCGACGTCAGTATTAGAGGTTTTTTTTTATTCATGTAATTTGTTCCATATGTTGCTGATTTTTCATATTCCTATGTAGTGAGTATTTAATGCTCTTTCGAGAGATATCTTGATCAGAATGTTAATTTTATTCCAAATTGTTCGAACAATTTACTTCCTCCATATCAAGGAACTCCCCTCAAAAACCTTAAAGAGGAATATAGAGGTAAACTGCCCCCCCCCCCTCCTCACCCAGAAGAAAAATGTGCCCTGCTTGACTGAAAAGGCACGTGGCGCCGCCCCTGGTTTTTGCATCAGTTGAAAGTTTCCAGCCAAATTTACCTGTTACATATGCATGTCTCAGTGTGGACGATGTCAGAAAAAAAAAGGGTGTGGGGAGGTAGGAATATTTTCTGGGGAACAGACGCATTTTTTATCTACTTTTTTCTGTTTGCTTGAGGCGAGGAGGCAGACTGATCAATCTAGTGAGCATCTGTCCCCATGCTCCCTCTGCCTACCACTTGCATGGTTTGCTACATATTACTACACTGCTTAAATGTTACCTCCTTGTCTTGCTCCTTGCATGGTAAAATTAATAACGTAAGTAATGTGTATTGTTTTCACTTTCAGCACGTGCCTCTCTTCTGACTGGGCGATTACCAATTAGGAATGGATTTTATACAACAAATGCTCCAGCAAGAAATGGTAATTAATTTTAAAAATTCAATCTCCACCATAATGTAAAAACTAAAAGCTTTATTAGCACAATTCTCTTCAAATCCAAAGAATAACAGCACATTCAGATAGAACACTTGAAAACATTTCTCTATCACTATCACCTTAAATGTCTTTATATTATTAATAAAAAATAATTATTTCTTATGACTACAAGGCAATACATAATATTCTTAGCAAAATATTGAATCTTAATTGAAGTGTCAAGGGGCAAACCAAGGCAAGTCAATTTTCTGTTGTGAGGTAGTTGTGTCATTTCCTGCCATGTTGATGCTGTGCTGTACTTTACAACATGCTCTCTTTCATTTCATACATTTGAAACTTCAATTTGCCGAATCATATATTTTTTTGTATATTTGCATTTACATGTCTGGTAACGTTTTGCAATTAAAACATCATTTTTGGAGATTGACTTACCTGTTTCCCCTCCCCCCTGACACTTCAATTAAATTTACACTTTATTAATCCATATTAAATTTTATTTTGATTGGGTAACTTATATTCATATCTCTTCCCATTAAGTTGTAGAAAGAGTTACATATTCTTAATAAAATTATTTCATTTTTCTTCCTTTAGCTTATTCATCGCAAGAAGTCATGGGAGGAATTTCTGATGGGGAACTACTTCTTTCGGAAATGTTGGCAAAATTTGGCTATGAGAATAAAATTGTTGGTAAATGGTATGTACAGCATTTGTACACATTTTTATACTTTTAAGAAAATGAAGGAGCCAAGACGATCCAGTAGGGCATCTGACTGTTGTGTGAGAGACAGGTTCAATACCCAGGGTGGATGTGTCCCACATACAGCTGCTCTGGAGTCCACCCAGTCTCTAATAAATGTATAACTGAAGACAACCTGGGGAAGGCAGGGGTAAAGATTGCCAGTGTGATCACACCATTTCCAAAAAATGAACCCCTATGTGCATGGGCGTATATATATACATAGGTCATGTAAAGGGTGGGGGGTCAACTTTTGGTTCAATCAGGGTTCCTATACTTCATAAGTGAAAATCCAGGACACTACTGACTGATAGCTTGTTAGGGCATGGAAGTCCCAATAAAGTTGTATGTACAACATAATTCTCATTTACATTCCACATTGTGTGCAAACTTTATTTGAAAACTGTGGATTTAACAGATAGGCACCCAAGCACAGACTCTTTACAGTAAGCAGATTACTATACAATGGAAGAGAATCATAACTGAAATTCAGCAGACGGCGCTCCCATCATGAAGTCAAAGATGTTTGCAATACCGTCTATATCTCTTTAACTCTTGTATTATGGAGAGGGAGTGGTTCAATGTTGAGTTAGATTGTTTTGTAAAATGAGCATTTTAAAATTATATCCACGCATTTAAATATAAAAAAAAGTTCAGGAAAGTATAGTCTCAATCATTTCTTCTTTCCCACCCGATTCCAGGACATTTGTGCATCCCGAAGAAACTATTCGGAACACCGGGACAAATGATACCATTCCGGGATTGTTCCTGAAAATCCGGGACGTATAGCGTCCCTAGGTATCATCTGGCTATCAAAATCCACACACACATTTATTAAATTATGTCTATCTACAAACTTCTAACTTTTATATATAAAATGAGCAGAAAATGTTTTTGAAAAAGCAAATCCCAGCTTCTCTTTAAAAAGGAATTACAATGTTAAAATTAGTCTTTTCCTCGTTGCTACAAAATTGAAAATAACATCATCGGTGTTATTTTATTTGGTCTAGGAATTAATTTGTGCGGTTGTTACGCACACATTGAAGCTGTAGTTCAAACACAAAATACATAAATACCTTAAGAAAAATATTGTCCATCGCGAGCCACCACTTTCGCCCATCTGTCAGGCAAGTTATGGATCAAATCATTATTCATGCAATTGAACAAGTAGTAGTCCGAAGGAGCAACATCTGGTGAATACGGCGGGTGGGGTAAAACTTCCCATCCGACATTTTCTAAATAGGTTTTGACCGGTTTTGCGACATGTGGGCAAGCGTTATCATGTTGAAAAATAAGATTATCATCTCTGTTCTCCCCTTCTGGTCGTTTCCTGGCCAGAGCTTGCTTCAAACGCATTAATTGTTGTCGATAACGTTCTCCATTAATAATTTCACCCGGTTGTAGCAGCTCATAGTACACCACACCTTTCATATCCCACCATATGCACAGTGAATATCTTGTTTCGGTTATGATGGACCTGGTTCACCTGGCTTCACCCAGGCCTTTTTTTGTTTCGGGTTCTCGTAATGGATCCACTTCTCATCGCCAGCAACAATGCGATGCAAAAACCCCTTTCTTTTCTGTCTTTCAAGCAGCAATTCGCAAATGGTTTTTCGTCTTTCAACGTCTCTGTCTTTCAATTCATGTGGAACCCAATGACTCTTTTGAATCATTCCCATGGCTTTGAGGCGTTTGGAAACTGTTGTTTGATCAACGCCTAATGCTTCTGCAAGTTCTTCCTGCTTTTGGCACGAATCCTGATCGAGCAATGCTCTCAATTCTTCGTCTTCAATTTTTTTTTGGCTGTCCAGGTCGCTCTTGGTCTTTCAGGCCGAAATCACCACTTCTAAACCATGCAAACCACTTCTGACATGTTCGCTCAGCTAGCGCATGGTCACCATACACTTCCACCAAAATACGATGACTTTCGGTAGCACTTTTCTGCATGTTAAAGTAATGAAGCAGAACACCCCGCAAAAACACTTTATCTGGCACGAACTGCGCCATTTTCAGTTGACTACAAAATGCTGTTGTTGACACGTCAATCAACTGCCCTATACTACAAATGATGCACGCTGACAGGAGTTTTCAACGCATGTGTGAATACATGGAACTGTGGGACGATACGCTCGTTACGCCATCTCTTGTCCAGGCGCACAAATTAATTCCTAGACCAAATAATATTCGAATGTATGTACACTTATTAGTGCAGGGTCCATTAGTCGAGGATCTCCAGTTGAATTGCAAGGACAGTATTTCAACCTCCTTAATGCTAAACACATCCTGTTGAGTGTTGAAGATGAAACTGGCAGTGTAGTCAAGATCACCAACAATTTGTGCATATTTGAGTACAAGAGCTTGTCACAATGTTCTACTGCCTACAATGCAGACCCTGGACATGTCTTTTCAATTACTGTTTGCCACATTTTTTATTCAGATTTGAAAATGTAAAAAATATCAACCAGGCCATCCAACATTTTGACACACTGTTCCAATGAATGAGGAATAGGCATTTCATATTGGAATAAGTTGTTGCAATTTTTCAATGTGTTGACTGTGTTCAGAGAAACTTGGGTTCATTTCTGCTACAAAATGGTCCAAAAATGGAAAACAGTAGTTTCTACTATTAATGTATACGATTTCACAAGTCACCCTACTGAGTATTGATACTTTTCTGTCCATCTTCTGTCAAACAACTTGAGAACGTTACAATACTTCCCTAGCTTATCTTGCACTGCATTTTTTACAACTAAATTACTTTGAGAAGATTGATTGATTTATATTTGCATTATTTTACTTCGCTTTTTGTGCCACTTTTGGTTAATTTCCAAAGATCAGGATGAGTGATGACATGACGAAATTGATGAATGGACACCCACAAAAACCCATGCCAGGTTTCGAACCCGGGACCAACGATGTGCTAACCACGGGGGGCTGCTAGTTTGAGAAGACTCAAGGGGAAAAAATTATAACCGATTTAACATTCTCCTTATCGCAGAAATTCCACAGAAATGGGCAATAGCCAGGGTTAAAATATGTGCTGAACAATGTACAAAAATTGCTTTTGGACACGATCTATCTCACCCCTTTAATTCTACCACCCATTACATCAGCACCATCATATATTCTTCACCAACTTTTTTTTTTCTAAATCCACACCCGCTAAACCCAGAGAGAGTAGAAGTACTAATAGCTGAAGCTAACCCAGATGCGGTTACACACTCTAATAGGGACAAGTTTCCCATTCCAATCTAGAGTTTGGAAAATGGTTTATCGACTTTCAGGATTATAAAACAGTTGGGAAATTTTAAATTATAAAAACATTAGAATCTGAGGAATACTTAAAATCTTGAATGGTAACAAACCATATCGGAAACTTCTAATGAAATTATAATATTTGCGCTATAAGTTCACAAGCAGCTGCTTCGGGCAGAAATTACATGTGGCATTACAGAATTTGTGAAATGTCAGGAGTTTTCTGAGTATTTTCCAGAGAAATTCCGAAACTATCAGGAAATTGCAGACATTTGCTATGCAGTCCCATCTGGTGTGTGGAATTAATTTCTTTCCCATCCTTATCCTGTTCTATGAGCTTGTAATTTATGAGAACAAAATAAGTCGGAAGAAATTTTTACGAACAAGTCTCTGCGCATAGCGGATGGAACCGGTAATCTGGTAATTTTACTGAACCAAGGGGGGGTGGGGGGGTTTGGACCCATTGCCCCCCCCTTAAATACGCCCATACCTATGTGCCTTCATGGCATAGTGCAATGAGCAGGGGATATTTACTTTGGTCTTCATATTCATAATTAAGAGTTTTCTGCTAGTAGTCTGATTATACTGCTGTTTATGAAGTTTGTTTCAAAATATTTATGTTCTACAATGTTTTTTTTTTATTTCTCTCTTAATTATGTAACACCTGCCTTTTTAGATTAATTACAATAATAAATATGGATGGTGATTAAGAGAAATATATGAAGCCCCCCACCAACACACAGGAACATCTATGACCAGGTCAGGAGATTTAGTGCAGATATTTTGAGACGACCACCAACAAACTTGGCCACTGAGCCATTTTTACCCAGGATCAATTCTAGTATCTTAGAATAATAGAGAGAACTCTATTATTATAAATACTGGTATGTTTCAGGCATTTGGGGCATCGACCACAATATCTTCCTCTTCAGCACGGGTTTCATCATTGGTTTGGTTCTCCACAAACACATCCAGGACCATTCGATGATGCAACACAACCAAATATTCCTGTATTCAAAGATGACAAAATGATTGGAAGGTAACAGAGATATCTATTTTTAAACATTTACTTATAAATCTAGGGTTTTAATAGATATTATACACTTTGTATACAAATGTGTTTGCAAAGGAACATTTATTTTTAAATAAGTAAATTTAAAGCAATTTTCAGAAACTACTATTATACAAGAAATGAAATAAACTTCTGCCACGTTTGGCTAATCGTGAGGATGAGGATGTACATGGACGTCTGCAGGATTTTTCCCAGGGAGGGGCAAGGAAGGTATTTTTTCCAGGGGGGAGCAAACAAGGCACATTTCCTCTAAAAGTAGTGCCGTTCCCTAAAAAACATTGATTAAATTTGAATTTATGGTGATCATGCAATAAGTAACACATATTATTGTGGCTAAAATTAAATTATATGTGTGAAATACATAATTTTTGGTTGACTTTCATTTTTCAGGGGGGGGGTCATGGCCCCCCTTCCGGATGCCCATGAGGATGTAGTAAAATTGATGAAGGGCAACACAAAGAACAAGCCATTATTTGAACCTGGGGCCCCCTGGCATTGTAGCACACTGTGCTAACCACTCTGCCATGGATGTGTCGGTGATCACAAGTTGTGTAATCAGTAATTTGCCAGAAAGTTAATAAGAGGAAGTGTGGCTCTTTTTTTTTACCTACTCAGTCCTATGTTTCCATACATCTGACCTCCTCATACCTTTAAAAACCTTACTTTGTGGCTGATAAATAGAGACCGATTTCAAAGGGAAGTCCTTTTTTATTTTTCAACACAGATCATGGAATAAATAACAAGTGTTGATAATTATCTTCCAGCAACAAGATTACATGATTTTAACTTCCCTTTTTTCCCCTCTTTTTCAGCCCACATTCCCTTTTTTAAAACATTTTCCTTTCCAGTCCCTTTATTGACTAGTTTTTCAGCCTACATTCCCTTCCCCCCTTTTTTTATTGACAAGATATCAAATATTTTGTAAGACTGTATTTTCCCTAAAAAAAAAAAACAATCAACAATTATCTTATGTGGTGCAGCTTAGAAGCAGAAAAGAATAAGCACCTTCTACCTTACCTTCACTCCATGAGTGTAGGGAGTACATTGCCGCAATTGTTGAAACAATGCGATGTGGTCTTACGCAGCAACAAACATTGTAAGTGTTGAAAGTGTACTTATCTGCTAGATAAGTACAGTTTGCCCCCCCCCCCCTATGAAAATATAGAACACATTCTTATCCGGAATTCTCACTATTCTTATATCCTATATTGCTCTAGCAACACAACAAATACACTCATTGATATGGTGATTTATTAAGGAAGGTGTGTTGGATTCTGTACTGTCATAACATTGATTGATTGATTGATTTAGTTTATTTTACTTCGTGTTTTGTGCCTCTTGGCTAATTTGCGAAGATGGGGATGAGTGATGAAATGATGAAATTGATGAATGGACATTCACAAACAACCAAGCCCAACTGGGATTCGAACCCGGAACCCTGTCGTCGCTGTGCATTGTGTAACCACCCACCACGGAGGTCTGCTAGGGAAAGATGTAGGACAGATTACTGGGTCAGTTATCAAACATGATGAAAATGTGATAGTGTTTCACATTTATTATTTCTGTTAGAAAGCAATAAAAAATGTGGTGAGATATGGGTTACACCAGGTAGCTTTTGGAGTGTAAATAGAAAAGGTTCTAGGAAGGTTTTGCAATACACCTTTCATTTTCAAAATCTTTGAAAATACTTTCCACCACTTCTTCATCCTTCAAATCCATTAGTCGAACCAACTCTTCCATATTTCCTCAGGGAAGTGGGTACACTCGTCATCCCACGCCCTTAGAAGATTCTCTTAATTGAAAAACCTATTTCTTTAAGCCTGTTATTGGCGTGAGGAAACAGTGCAGAGTCGCATTGAGCGAGGTCTGCACCATAGGGAGGATGCTCCAGCACATTCAGCCCCGTACGTGCCAAATACTCGATGCAAACTTTGGAGCGGTGCTCAGGAGCGTTGTCATGGTGGTAAAACTAAGCATCTGCTCCACAACTCCCCTTACATCCTCTTCTTTACTGATCGAGATTCTTGCACAGACACGGGCCTGTTTTCATCGTCGAAAACCCAGCTTTTTTCTGAGGTAAAGCCAGGTTTCATCGCCTGTTAAGATGCTGTTGACGTAGCGAGATGTTGCATTTTCCTGAACATGCTTCAACTTGTCACAACGTGCGACCTTCGGTTGCACCATATTGTTGACTTGTAGGTAAGAATTAGAAGGTGTACTTGAAAACGAAACATTACGGAGACAGGATGTTCTCGTCGGTTTGGAATGCAGACCTTACATATTCCATTACTTGTCTCATCCGTGGAAAGGTACCAGCCTGACAGACGGATATGAATCGACAGGTATTGGAATTTGTATAGCGAAGCAACCAAACCGATCTGAGAAGATCGGAAGGAAATTTCGAGGTCAGTTTTGGTTTTGGTTTGTGCGAGTGAACATCGAAGAAGATAGAGCACAGGTATGTACCTGGAGGACGGAGGCGTCACTCCGAACATATAATGGTCTGAGCCTTGTTACAAAACCTCTCGCTAGTACCTTTTCTTACTTACATCCCGGTAATAAAATAAATAAAATAAGGGAAGGAGGAAACATGGTTGGAGACGCAGGTCTTTTTTGTAACTTTTAGTTGTAGGTGCGATTTCCTTATAGAAAATATGTGCTTCAGAACGTGGGTTAGGAATGCTAAGGAAAAATGAACACGAATTAGACTTATCTTTAACGAGGATTCAACAGCTGGTGGAACAAACGGTTCCGATTTCACCGTCTCGTCCAGTCACCAGGGCAAGGCCGCGATACATACAGCAGTTTTCCACCAACACTGCACATTCCACGGACTGCATTGCCATTATTCCTTCCACCGTTGTCAACAATACTGAAGTCATGGCATTGAACATACCAAATTTTAATCAACCTGAAAAGTTTTCAGGGACAAAACCCTTAGAAGTTGATCAATTTTTCACAACTTTTGAAAATATGGCGGATGCATTAACTTGGACCCCTGCAAAAAGGAAAGATTTCTTGCCTTTATTCCTCACTGGAATCGCTTTAGATTTAATAACGGGAATAAAATCTCAACCAGATTATGCAAATAAGGAGTATCAAACGCTAAAAACAGAAATTACCAACACTTTTAGGGACATTGGTCAAACCTCTCCTGGTTGAGAATTTCTTAAAGGAACAAGTCCAACAAATTCAGGAAACCTCGCAAGCTTACATCTTGCGTAAGCATGCCTTGATCCAGAAATATCTCCCCCAAGCATAAATAGAGCATGTAATTTATTACATTGTGAGGGGACTACGTACGCAGTACCTTCAAGTAGCTTCCGACAAGAATTTTAATTCGGTGGATGAACAACTTGCAAAGAAAACAAACCCTTTTGGAAGAGCAAGTGTACAGAGAAGCTAGGGAATTAGCGGCGCTTAAATATACTCAAGGTCTAGTTGCATCAACAAATCAGATAGGATTGCAAAACATAGTAACCCAACCTCCCATAAAAGACCCTCAAACTAGCTCAAATAATCAACAGGAAATAAACAGTCAACTGCAAACAGAAAAAAACTTTGTAACACAAGATCAATTAAAAGATTTGGAAATTAAAATGAATGAACTCCAAATTAATCATTTTCAGAATAGTGCACAAATGTTCAGAAATAGATCACAGCCTTCTAGAACTAATAATAGATTTCCTGCACGCCAAAGATATAATGGTAGGAATAGTTCACATTCCCAAAGAAGTAACAATTTTTTTAGATCAAATAATTCAAACAATGGTTACCAACGTGGGAACAGGGTCGTTCCAATTACCATAGAGGAGGTTATAGGCCATTCCAGAGACAACACCCTCAACAAGATCAGAGATGGCAACCCTGTCAAAACTGTTGCCCTCAACGTGAACAAAATACAGCCCAGCAATATAATCAACAAGTATATTACAATCAGACAGGTTCATCGGACCAACAATCACCTAATGTCTCTTTAAACTATTGAAACCCTATGAACGTGGGAACGGTCGTCAGGGGAAAAGTTCGCATACAGTTCCCATAATTAAACAGAATAATCTTAGTTTTCTAGAAGCAACAGTAAATAGGAAACCTTGTAAAGTACTTGTAGACATAGGTGCAAATTGTAGTATAATAAATGACAACTTGGTTACAACAAATGCAAAAAGAATAAACATAAATTCAACCATAGCAGGAATAAGTGGAAATTCCATAACTGTCAGACAAATTGCCTTCATACAATTCCGAATCGGTGGGAAATTTTACTGTCACCCGTTCAGAATAGCTAATACAAAATTCCAGTATGCAATTTTGGGCACAGATTTTTTAAATCTACATAAGGCAAATATATCGTTATGAGATAATACGATCTCATTGCAGAGATTAGGGTATTCACCAAAATGGCAATTTTCCAGTGACGAAAACAAAGTACACACCATTCCTGATCAAATATTTCAAATGTTAGATTTAAATCAAAGTTCAACATTTGTAGCACAACATAAGATAACATTAAAACCGAAATCCTCAACTTATGTAAAACTATGGCTAGAAAACATCCAGATTGGGACTAAATATAACACATTTGAACCGAATAAAGAATTGTTGGACTCATTAGATGTTTTAGCACCTTATCCATTAGTTAATGAAGAAGAACCTCACATTTTGCTAACAAACACAAAAAAACATCCGTTAGTAATACAGAAAAACACTCCAATTGGTTCAGCAGGAAGTAACCAAATAATTTCTGAAATTTATGACACTAACGTCAATGCATTCGAGCAAGGTGATGAAAATTTAGACCAGGAAACCTTAAAACGACTCACTAAACATAGGAAATTTTATGACGTTAAACAAATTGATATAAATCCAGAACTAACAGACGATCAAAAGCTCAAAATTCAAAATTTAATTTACAATTATGCAGATATCATGTATTGGAATCCTGAGTGCTTTTCTAAAACAAACGCAGTGGAAGCACACACAGATCTTGCTGAATGTGTTCCTCCATTTGCTAGGCAAATTCCCATACCCATAAATTTAAGGGAAAAAATGAAAAATGAAATAACAAGACTTCAAGAACAACAGATCATTGAACCTTGTGAAAACTCACCATTTCGTCATCGCATATTCTTAGTTAAGAAACCAGATGAAACCTACAGACTAGTTTCAGACTTTTCAGAAATTAATAAAGTAATATACAATGTTTCATATCCCACTCCAGATTGCAATGACATTTTAGCACGTCTTGCGGGTAAATTTTTTTACACTACACTGGACATGCCTCAAACTTATTTTCAAATTCCAATATCAGAAGAATCGCATCCAGTTACCAGCTTCGCAATTCCAGGTTGTGGTTCATTCCGTTATCAATGTTTACCTATGGGCATGAAGACACCCAGTAGTTTTATGAATAGACTAATGGACATTGTATTTAGTGGTCTTCCCGACAATCAAGTAGCCACCTATTTAGATGATTTGTGCATAGCAACTTCCACTTTTGAAGAGAATTTCTCCCTAATTCAACAAATATTTGATAGGATTAGGAAAGCAAACATGGCAGTTGGAATAAAGAAATGTATGTTCGCATTTTCAGAAACCATCGTTTTGGGACATCTTCTTTCTGCGAAAGGGATGAAAATTTCCGACAAAATCATTAATTCAATCAAGAATTTTCCAACACCTAGCACTAAGAAACACATGAAGAGCTTCTTAGCACGTTGTTCTTACATTAGGAAATATGTGTCCGGATTCTCATTTTTAGCGGATAACATATATAAACTTTTGAAAAAGAACATTCCGTTCACGTGGACAGAGCAGCACCAGAAAGAGTTTGATGAACTAAAGGAAAAAATTCTCAGTTCTCCCGTACTCAAACCATATTCTCAAAACAAGAAGACCTACCTCATCACCGATGCATCTACAGTTGGCCTCACTGCCAGCATTTGGCAAGATTCGGAAGACGGAAGCTGACGCCACCCTGTTGCCTTCGCGAGCCGCAGATTAACCGACACAGAGAAGAAGAAATCAATATTTGAACTAGAATTTCTCACAGTGGTCTATGGAGTAAAAGCGTTTAAATATTATTTGCTAAACAGTCATTTTACTTTTAATAACTGATAATCACTCCATATCATATTTACGACAAGCATCAAATTTGACAGGTTCGTTGGCATGTAGAGCTCTGGAACTACAGCAGTTTTCCTTCGATGTGAAACATGTCAAGTCATCAGAAAATGCCCTTGTAGACACTTTAAGCCGCTATCCAGCAGAGGAAGCTCCTGCCGACAGTGAAGATAACCCTGAACTAATTTTCCACCTAGAGAACGAAAACTTCAGCATTCGACAGCATCAAGAAGACGATCCATTATTCGGCCCTATCATTAAAGTCATCAACAACGATCCGATGCAAGATCCAGGAGTAGTACAAGCAGCACAGTATTACGTCATCAAAGACAACAAACTGTACAGACGTCATCGATACAACAAGACAGAGGAACTTCTCTTGTGCATTCCACACAAATTAAAAGATGAAAATTTCGAGAAGATTCATTGCATTGAATACAATGCAGCTCACGCTTCACCATCTTCCACGTATGAAAATTTCAGGAAAAGATTTTACTTCCCAGGATTGAAACGATGGGTGTACATGAAATCAAAAAGTTGCCTCGAATGCCAGATGTCGAAGAGAGATTTTGGACCAAAGAAGCTCACCCTTCAGACGTTCGAACCGATCGCCACCCCAGCCAGGAAGTGGGTCATCGACACGTGCGGTCCATTGCGGGCCACAGCCAACCACGGACATCGCTACGTTCTCATCTGCGTTGATCAAGCGACCAGGTACATGGTAACGACATCTATACCTTCAGTTGACGCCGAAACTATTGCCAATGCATTATTGGAACAGATCATTTTGCGATTTGGTGTGCCAGACAACATCACGCTTGATCGTGCACCAGCGCACACTTCAAAAATCATGGAACAATTGAGTCAAATATTGAATGTCAGACTCAGATTCGCAAACACAGACTTCCACGAAACAGTTGGACTCGCCGAACGACACATTCAGAAATTAAAGCAAAGGCTGAGACCGTATGTAATGAAAAAATGTGGACAGTGGTATCTGTATCTCTCAGCCATAACGTTTGCGATAAATTCAGAAGTACATACAGTAACAAGATATTCTCCACATTACCTCATGTACGGTTATGAACCAAAGAATGTGATGGATTCATTGCTAGGAATAGATCCAAATTCGTTGCAGCACTCTAACAAGGAACGCCTAGACATATTGCAAGCGATGCGTGAACAAGCACAAGAAAATCTCCAGAAGAAATTCAAAACACAGAAAAAGTACTCAGACCAACACACACGGCATGTTGAATTTCAATCTGGACAAAAAGTGCTAATTTTAGACACAGTACTGGGATCAGTACCCAGCATCTCCACCATGTTTCCTCCTTCCCTTATTTCATTATTTTATTACCGGGATGTAAGTAAGAAAAGGTACTAGCGAGAGGTTTTGTAACAAGGCTCAGACCATTATATGTTCGGAGTGACGCCTCCGTCCTCCAGGTACATACCTGCGCTCTATCTTCTTCGATGTTCACTCGCACAAACCAAAACCAAAACTGACCTCAAAATTTCCTTCCGATCTTCTCAGATCGGTTTGGTTGCTTCGCTATACAAATTCCAATACCTGTCGATTCATATCCGTCTGTCAGGCTGGTACCTTTCCACGGATGAGACAAGTAATGGAATTTGTAAGGTCTGCATTCCAAACCGACGAGAACATCCTGTCTCCGTAATGTTTCGTTTTCAAGTACACCTTCTAATTCTTACCTACAAGTCAACAATATTGCAAAACTTTACTAGTACACTTTGTATCAATTTCAAATCTTGTAAATTATTTCTGTTATGCAAACGCATCAAATATGACAAGCAACATGGGTGTGTTATGATAAATTAATTTTATAAAGGAAAGGGTAAGTGTTGACTTACTGTTGGGATGCTATCATTTCCATAGTATTCTATTGGTTTTAGAATTTTAAGCGGCAGTAAAAATAAATGCCATTTGAAACCGTGAAGCTAATTGAGATTGCATACATTGAGAATAGCAGATGATGCCATTTTTCGATGGCTTGTATTGCAGCATCGAAAGAACTGGATGGGCAAATATAAGAAAAGTTGTTCGCCTTGATGTCCTCTACACACTGTGAAAATTACCCTGCGTATATAGGTTCAAGAAAATGATGCTGCGTTGCCAGAGATCCCGGGTTCGAATCCCGGTTTGGACAAGGAAGTTTGGGTTTGTCCAAAAATGGGAAAAAACAGAAAATGTAGTAAAAAAAATGACAACCAGAGAAAAGTGAATAACAGGGCATACTACTGCTTAGGGGTATTCCTTTAAAAAATAAAAAAGTCAGTACGGCGTTTGAATGCCACTTGGGAGACCCGGGTTCAATTCCTTGGGTGGGTGATCTAAGATCGGGGCTCATCCAGCCTCAAAGTAATGGGTACTTGGGGGCAACCCCGGAGAGTAAAGGCTGCCGGAGCATGGTGCTGATCACATCACCTTCAATTTGGCTGAGGTCGAGAATGTGTGGGGATCTATCCCCACATCCCCATAATGTGTCTTCATGGCACGGTGTACAGGAAACTTTGCCTTTTATATAACCTAATTTTTTGCCAAAACATTCTGTCAACTATTCTACTGTGGAGTGGATTTTCCTAATTTTACTCATCTTAAGTCATTCTGTGCAGTGATTCATCCACACCCCCTTAACACCCCCCCAACACCCTCCCAAGCAGAAAAGTGAAACACCCCCCTACAGGGGGGGGGGGGTGTAAATATGGATGTTTATATCAACAATAAAATGACAATACTTCAACATTAACAGAAAGGAATCATTTGTAGCTGAAGAAGCGTAGTCCAATGGACCTTTCGATCAACTGAAACTAAAGTGTCAAGGAAGGAGGGTGGAATGTGCAGCATGGCCATTTCTTGGAAACAGCAGCTCCCTTGACAAGGCTTTGGTCAGCTCTAGGGAAGGCTACACTGCCATCTGGAAAATGTCAAACTGACCTCTCGCCCTCCTTCCAGGGAGCACATTCCGCGCACAGTGTTGACAGTTCAGCGTTTGAATACCTTATATATTTCTTAAATATGTTTCAGATTCATAAATTCAATTATTCAACCCCTGTGTCAATGAAATTTACGTTTTGTTGAATTTCCCTTTCGATTCTTTCATGTGAAAAATGTACGATAAAAGTAAGGGAAGAAATTCAAAGATACAGGTTTGACTCCTTGTAGTGAATTCTGTTACTATGGTTAGCAACACTATTTTCTGTAACTTGGCGAGATGAATGATTTTAGAGTGGTAGAGAAAAGAACAGTCAAATGACTTAGGTCAGTCTCAGTCATGATCTCAGTGTAGCATTTCCGTTCGTGTTGTTGTTGTTCTGTTTAGTGTATAACAATGTCTGAAACTTTACTGCAAAACTGTCTGAAGAAGATAGAGAAAATGAAAAAAAACAGACAGAAAGAAACCGAAAGTGGTGAATAGAAAATCAGTGACACTATATGTAGGTATAATTTCTTCCAACCGATATTCATAAAGTACCAATATAAAATTTACTGACCGAGTATTCGATATGAAATGGCAAGTATTTCATGAAGAACCTAAGTGATTCATTCACGTCTATAGTTGATGACCATTTTTGTGGCTCCAAGAGTTCTTACCTTTGTAAAAGAAATGATATACTATTAGAAAGAGAGTTGTAAAAGGGGGAGGGTCCACGTGGGGTGCTTGCCTGGGTGATAAGTACAAATGGGGTGCCGAACAAGCAAAACAGATAAAAATAGAAAAGCGTTAACGTTGTGGTGCCCTGTGAAATTACTGGCACCCTATTAAATTAAAGTCATTGTCAGTTTGCAAAGATATACCTTTAGTAAAAATTCTTTGTATCTAGTCGGTTCCCTGACATAATAATGACATGTTTAATTTTATTCAACTTTTCAGAGGAAGCAAAGGAAGTGCAAGCAGGCCCGTAGCTAGAGGGGGGCAGGGAGCAACTGCCCCCGTGAGAAATACAGAACACCTAGAATTCTCACTAATCTTTACAATTACTCTAGCAACATAACAAAGACACTTATTGATTTTGTGATTTATGAAGGTGTGTGGGATTCAGTATAATGTCGTATCAGGATTGGGGGGGGGGGATTCCCTTTTTGGTAATAGTGATTCATGTGGTAGAGAGAGGGAGTGGATATTTGATTTTTGTTACTTAGCGTTGCTTTTCTGCCACTTATAGCTAATCGCAACAATGAATGATGACGTTATATTGATGAGAAGACACTCATAAACAGTTCCTCAACCACAGGGTGGCAGGGGGCATTGTCCCCCCACCCTCCCGACCTTGGACGGATGTCCATTTTAGGGGAAGCAAACATTGAAGTAAAAAAAAAACAAGACTAGGAGAATCTAAGAATAGCAGGACAATTGGATACTCATGATGGAATTAGTTTTTACGAGTTTCTTGCATTTTTCTTCGAGATGGCCAAGCAGCACTTGCAAGGGGCAATTGGCTCCCCTCTCGATTTCAAATTTTATACAAATAAAAATACATTTCGTAAAATTTCTTGCTCGCTTCGCTCGCAATGTCTTCTATTCTTATAGTCCAAGTTCAGAGCCGTAGCAATGGGGCGGTGAGAGTCGGCCCTGGGAGCCAAACGATCTATATGAGAAAAAATGTTAGAGAATACCATGGCACCCCGTAAAATTATTTATGCCCTATTAAAACATTTTTTTTCTATGAAAGTTAATATGAAATATTAATGATGACACTGTAATTCAAGAAGTCATTGATCAATCAAGGGATTCCTATTTGTTTGTCAGGTGTCAAAACATGTTTTTCAACTTATAATATAATACAATTCACACAATATTTTGCACAATGGTTAACGTAACCAGTAGGCAAACATTGTCTGTAGTGATGCAAGAGTCGCCCCTTTGAAGGAAATAGAGTCCGTGGTGGACTAAGGGACCCATATTTTAGCAAGTACAAAAAAAAATGTATTACAAATTTTTACATAATTCATCAAAGTGTAGATAATATGGAACCATTATTATTTAATTAATGCGATTTTTCTTGCATAACACAACACAATGGTGTTGTTGGATTCTCGTTAGATTCCTTTGTGTGGAAAAATCTTGCATACTGGAAACTAGAGGGAATCATTATGAAGCATGATTTATAAAGGTCTCCCTTAATCAGTTCTGCAGAGGCGCTCATTAATCGTGTATTAACATTATCAACCTGTAAATATCAAGTAGATACAGTCCCTATTAACCTATTTATGTTAAACTTTATATTCTTTGCCAATCTGGAAAGGTCATTATCGAGAAAATGCCATTTGATGTTGCTCGGTTTTTTTTTTGTTTTTTTTTGTCAGTTGCAGTTTCAAGATATCATCCCTTGTCTGTTACTTATCTCTTTTGGGGGGAGGTGTCAAGTGCCTCTGTGTACCCTGCTATATCTGCCAATGCGACACAATATATTGAAAATTTGCCCCCTCTAGGATTGACTTTGCCCCCTACCCCCCCCCCTACAAAGAATTCCTGGCTACGGGCCTGAGTGTAAAGAATTAAACATAAAAGAAATTTAATTTACATTAAGTCCCAAATTTATATCTGACCATAGGCGCACCAGTGAGGGCACAACGGCGCTTGCCACTGCCTGCTGGAAAACGTGGAGAGAAAATTTGTTTGGTTCATTGTGCTCTTTGTGTTGGATAGTGAAATTAATGCTATTCGATTTTTAAATGATTGAAAATAAAGCATTGCCTCAATTTAGAAGTGAAAATTCCTTGCCTTCCTTTTGCAGTTAACATGCCATGCATTTATTTGCACATGTTATTTTGTTTTCTTTTAAGGCAAAGAGGCACGTGACTCCTAATTCCCTGGAGTCTCTCATTTAGTATTTGAAAGATAAACTCTCAAAAGCGCCAAGCGTATTTTACAAAGTATTGTAAGGATGCATATGCACATGCATATTATTAATTAAACATAGTGACAGTATCCCATGATGTTTACTCTTTACAATCTTGCTTTGCTCGTTCGGCGTCCTCTTTCCCTCACCACATGTCTCCTGTTCTGACAGTTAGAAAATATGCATGTATAATTTTAATAGTAATATGTAGCGAGTGAGTTCCAAATTCTGCTGGTGTTTTTAAATCTCTGTTTAAACGATGATTAACAAACTGAAATAAAGTAATGAAACTCTATATATTTAGAGCATATCCATGAAGACGTAAAAATATAATGGGAAGTTGGGATGCATGTTTGATAGATACCTGATATTGCTTTTGAACGAAATCGGTCAAGGAATTTCATATTGAAGTCTTCAACGAACGAGCAAAGCAAGATTGTAAAGAATAAACATCATGGGATACTGTCGCTATGTTTAACTAATAATATGCATAATCAGTTTGCAAAGAAATAGTTCTAAAAATTTTCTTGCTCGCTTCGCTGGCAGTGTCATAATTTATTTAAGTCATATTATATCTGTATTTATTACTACTACTTCAGACAGGCAAGTGTGTGCACATCCATGCAATGCATTCTCACTGATATTTAAATTGGGCTCCCCAAGTTGAACTCCGAGTTACACCTACGGCAAGAACGATACAAATACAGTTAAAATATTGTGCAAGTGTTCCTAATTTCTATATAACTAGCTTACGAATTGCATGAAATGATTCCTGGTAATAATATGTTAAAATTTGATGTTTTTTTTAATGTCATCCCTTGTGTTTTGTCTAACGATTGATTAAATCAATGCAATCGGAAGGAAAGCAATACTCGAAACGTTAAACTGAAATGTTAACATTAATCTATTTTCCATCTTTTCCTGTATTTGACTTCTCTTTTCTTCTGAAATGTTACGTGAAGGGAAGGGAAAGGGGGGGGGGTTAATCTCTAGAAACATCAATGAACAAATTCGATTAGGGCGAACATTTTTAAAACGGTCCAAAATATGCACTTAACTTCCCCAAACTTACACCCCACTACAATTTTCCAACACCCACCCCCCCCAAGAGAAAAATCTTGGATAAACCCCTGATTCTGTGACTCACAGAAATCAGTATTAAAAAAACCCTGATATTTGGGGTTTGTACGCTTTGGTGGTGACAGGCACCCGTGAGACCTCACGCAGCAAGGATGGAGTAAGGTGAAGGAGGCCCCTTATACACTGTATAGTTGATTTCATATTATAGTCATTAAGGAACATATATTTCATAATGTTAAGAGCATACAAGATTCCCCTGTATGCAACTTACAACTTAATGTGAAATGACACCGTAATCCAAGAAATTGATCAATCAAAGGGGTTCCCATTTGTTTGTCGGGTGTCAAAGAAATGTATTTTCAACAATAGAATAATACAATTCACACAATATTGCGCAAATTGGTTAACGTAACTAGTAAGCCAACATTTTCTGTAGTGATGTAAGAGTCTCCCCTTTGAAGCAAATAGGATCCGTGGTAGTCCTAAGAGACCCATGTTTTAATGTACAAAAAAAAATAACAGATGTTGTACTTTACAAATTTTTACAGTATTCATCAAAGTGTAGATAATATGTAAACATTATTATTAACTTTATTCGATTTTTATTGCTTAACACAATACATTGGTGTTATTGAATTCTTCTTAGATTCGTTTATACGTAAAAATCTTGCATACTGGAAACTAGAGAAAAACATTATGAAGCACGATTTATAAAGTTGATACGTGTTAATCATCTATTAACATTATCGACCTGCAATCTAGTTGCCTCAGATTCGATTTTCGGTTGTAGCACATTTAAATTTCAAGTAGATACAGTCCGGATTATCCTATTTATCTTAAATTTTATTGATATTTGATGTTGTTCGATTTTTTTTTCGTTGGAGTTTCACGATATCATCCCTTTCCGGTTAGTAATTGCTTTGTGTGTGGGGGGGAGGGGCAGATATAGTGTACCCCACTATATCTGCTAATGCGACACAATATATTAAATTAAATTAAATTTTCCCCCTCAAGAATTGACTTTGCCCCCCTACTAAGAATTCCTGGTTACGGGCCTGCAGTGATGACAGTATTGTGTATTAGTGAAATGGCGAAGCAGGTACATGTGGCAGCAAGATATGGAATCAGGTAAGCTGTTGCAAGGAAGATTTCATTCAAACGGATGGTAAGATTATTCGCTGTACTTTACCTTCAAAGAAAGGAAATGATAAAGGACTATAGTTTATTTCTGCACTCAACTAAAAATATTATTTTAAATGAAAGCACAATATATACGTAACGAAATTTAATGTATCCCTTTTTATATATGAATGGTATATATTGCACATTCATTTAAAATAGTATTTTTAGTGGAGTGCAAAAAAACTATAGTCCTCTTCCTCCCTTTTTTTTGGCAATAATTTTCCCTTTTTTGCAATCCACTTTTAAGAGGAAAATTCTTCCCTTTAAAATACAGTCTTTACTGATAACCCTTACCAATCGTCAGTGAACACTACTCCAGAAGATCAGAAACTTGTCTGAATCAGGGTATAAACGATCACCAGTTAAAGTGAGTTTATGCCCATATGAATTGTTTCATGCATTAAAAAGTGATAATATAAAACTATACATAGTTCCACGAGCATTCATACATAAAAACTTTCATTTCAGATATTATGAAGAGTTCCAAATTATACACAATGCAACATATGGTTACTCAGAAATGACGAAACTTCAGCTTGAGGAAGTTAAGAAATACATTACGACCAAATCACAAGAGTGCAAACAATTTTTTGTATATTGGGCACCAGATTCAACCCACACCCCAGTCTATGCTTCTAATGAATATATTAACACAAGTAGACGAGGTAATTATTATTATAGCAGACATTCAGATAAGAAAGAAAAATGGCAACAAAATTTAATTTATACTGTAATTAAATATTTATAAATTACATTAAATACGAAATAAAAAAGCATGAATGTTATGTTTCTGATCTTGATGTGAACATGCGTATACCAGATAGGGATGAATAGTTAATCTGGCAGTTCTTGTATATGACAAAGAAGTGATCTTCTCTGGATAAATTTGGGCCAGTCACATACAGGTAAAAATATTGCTTATAGGAATAGGCTTAGCTGTATTTAATATTTATCTTCTGGAAAACTACCTTACACATTAAAGAAGTTTGTTAGATAGAAAATATAGATAACTTTGAAAATAGTAGACAGCAATGGGGCATGCTTTTATGCTGTGAATAAACATTTACTAATTTTTAAACAAAATCAATTCATATACTTATAATTTGTAGGGTATATTGTATTCTTATCATTATCATTTACATGTAATTAACATTTATGTGAGCATGATAGAGAGAATTCAGGAGAGCTTCTGTTTGCAATTCCAAATACTGAAACTTGTAAATTTTTAGGCTCCATTCTCAGTAGTGGCCATGTGTTGGTTTGGATTCCATATCAACTTAGGTCACATACTAACTAGTCTAACTTTCCATACAATGGATTTTTTGCAAGTAGTAAAAAAGAACAAATTTAGAACAAAAATGAAAATGACATTTTTCTCCATCTATCACTTTCTGAATACAAGTTGAAACACCAGAACAAAATTTTACCCATAAGATTTAAATTAGTAGATCATGTAGTATATATAAAAAAACTTAATTGTAATAAATCTTTAGGCAGCTCTAGAAACTTCATGGATGATATTATTATTATTATGACTTGTGCTGTGAATTAAAGATACTGTTTTTTTCCCCCCAGAGTATATAGGTTCATAAGTTGTTGGAATATAAGTATGGGAATAAGTTTGGTTTGATTTTTGATTTGGTGTTTTAAGTCCACTTTATGCGCAGTAAGGCTAATCGGGACTGGACCTACAGTTTAAAGTGGGATCCGAACCACTTGTGCCTCCACCGGGTATCGAACCCGGGACCCCTTGAATACAAGGCAATGACGCTGCCACTGCACCATGGGGGAGGCCCAAGTATGGGAATAAATCAGCTTTCAGACTAGTATGACAAGTGATAGAATACAGGCACCCATGACATTTGTCACTTCAGTTTGAAACCTGTATGTCACTTGTTGTTGTCATATGTAAGTCGAGCTGCACACCGGATCTGACACGACGAGTTATTCTTGTCGCAAACCATCTCCATGAATATTTTACCATAGTCCCTTATGGAAGGCTGCTCACCGGATGAAACATTTGACTCAAGTCACCTTGCAACAGGTTGCAACAACAATGAAGGCCCGTGGAATTTGGTCTTGCGTCGAGCAGCTTCGACAAAATGATCTGTGAATGTACTGGAAACGGGGGCAACTTGAAGCCAGCAATTAAATGAAGTCATTGGATCTTACATTAAATGGTTAATATCATACTTTCTAACCAATTATTTGTTAGAAATATATTCAATTCACATCAATTTTACATACACCTTGATTCTGCTTTAAACTCTATACTTAGAATGCATTGCAGGTCATGTGGTACGAATGGGAGAGGAAAGAAGAGTTTACAGGATTAATGTTGTGAAACCTGATGGTAAGAGACCTGTGCCCAAGATGAAGATTGAGGGATAATGTTGAGATGGATGTAAAGGAAATCTGTAAGGATGGAAAAAATTGGATTGATCTTGCCCAGGATAGGGACAGTTGGAAGGCTTACGTTGCTACAGCCATAAACCTTTGGGTTTAAGAAGGTAGAGTGTTTGTTAGACATTGTTACCTGCTTCTGAAATTATAAAACACAGACCTAAACCTACTGTGTACATAGAAAAAATCTGCTATGAGATTTCAGCCAACAAACTGACTCATCTTGCTGCATTGTGTCTTGTCACATTGTAACGCATTGTGTTACCTTTTGTTGAATTGTGCTGGATCTGGTGTGTGACTGGCCTCAGTTTGAAAGCTGCCTAAAGGGTTCCTACATAAAATGAAGACACAAGTTACTGAAGAAGACAAAAAATAA